>NC_138202.1:18493959-19049017 GCF_964194415.1 Vipera berus
ACATCATCCAATGAAGCCCAGCACACATCTGTTGGAAGCAGCACCCTGATGCCTATTGGAGGGTTCAGGATTGTACTTTTAGTAGTAGAATGTGGATCTTGTTTAGGCTCCAAGTTTAGCCTGGAATAGCTTTGTGATGACTCTTCAGGGTTTCTCAAACACCTCAGATGAAAGGAGATTCGGTCACTAAAAACAAACGGTTTTTAAGTTCTTAGGTCTACTGGAGGAACTGAACTCTTTCACTTTTAAATATTCAGATGTTACCTATCTCAGGTCAGAGACCTCTTATGCAAATGTCTTTAATAAAATAAGACTCTTGTTAAAAACAGCAAATACAGAATTTGCAATGTAGCCAAAGGTCTCAGCATTAGCCCGACAATGTTGCCCTGATGTTTTTCTATCTCCTTTCTGCTGGATGATAAAATTACTTTGTTTGCATGTTCAAGTCTTGTAATTTTAATAGGCTTCTAATGTAATTAGCAAGTTTATGCTACATTATGTAAATGTGCTAAGGGGGAAAAAAAAGCAAGCCATGTAACAGTAGTTTCCTTATCAGGATGTCAAAAACGGAAATGACTTTGGAATATGATTTACTTGTCTCTTGATCTTGGCAGGGAAATATGGCACCTGACACCTTGGCCTAGCACAAATAATTCAGACAGCTTTGGAAATGTAGACAAATAGATTAGAGGGCTGCTTCTTATATCACATACTGATTTATTTATCAGAATGATTCCAATGTGTATTCTTGAGATTATATCCTAGAACTGTTTTTCTATTAATTCTTTGTTTGTAGAGGCTGTGATTTTTTTAAAGAAAATTCTTGGAAAAATAACAACTTGTATGTCAAAGTACCTAGTTATCTGAGTGACTGCTTGTTTCTAATTGTTTCTGCCCATCTAATACAATCCAGCAGAGTGGATATGCTACAGCAGACATGTCAAACTTACAACAGTTTATTTAATGACCATTTAAGGTTACAACATCACTGAAAAAAGTGACTAATGGCCATTTTTCACACTTATGACCATTTCAGCATCCCCAGGGTCACTTGATCAAAATTCAGACGCCTGGCAAAGGACTCATATTTATGACCTTTGCAGTGTCCTGGGATCAAGTGACCACTTTTTATGACCTTCTGACAAGCAAAGTCAATGGGGAAGCCAGATTCACTTAACAATTTTGCTATTAACAATTGCAGTGGTTCATTTGACAACTGTGGTGAGAAAGGTCGTAAAATGGGGCAAAACTCACTTAACAAATTGTCTCGCTTAGCAACATACATTTTGAACTCAGTTGTGGTCGTATGTCAAGGACTACCTATACAACATTATTATTAACCTGTAATTCCTACATCACCTTCTCCCAGATTTTCCCACAGGTTTTTCCCCCCTGAAAACATGATAATAAGGGAAAGCAAAACAGGACTATATATTTTTGACACTGGATCTGAAATGTATGCAAGGTGGGGGGAGATCTGTATACAGAAGATGAATCAAATGTCAGATATGTCTTTTGTTTTTCTGATTGCTTACCAGAGTTCCCGTTGCATAATAATTTCTTGCTCTGCAGCTCAGCTTTTTCCCACTGAAGGATATTGAGTTCTATGTTTAACATTTGCATATTATTTGTTTGACAAATAATGCCTCTGTGAAGCCAGAATTATCATATTTTGGACACATTATGCAAAGACCCAGTTCCCTTGAAAAGTCCGTAAAGTTTTGAAAGGTAGAAGGAAAGAGAACAAAATGATGACCAGCAGCAAGGTGGATCACCTCAATTATAGCATATTGGGTGCATTATTGAAAGACCTGAAGAATGAGGCTGGAGCCAGATCATGTTGTAGAACACGGGTGTCAAACTTGGGCTAACAGTTTGACACCCCTGCTGTAAAAGATCTATATGATTGCTACAAGTTGACACTGAACTGATGGCACATAATCAATCAATCAATCAATATCAATCTGTGCTGCCTCGTTCACTCACGCACGTAACTATGGTCTAATGAGTTTATTAGTATTCTCCAGCAAATCCCTTAATCAAAAAGACAGAACTGTCCCAATCAAGTTCAGTCATGAGAAAACCAAGGTTAGTCCACAGAGCAATGACCCAATAGTCCACAAGGCACTTGAAAGTTGCTCAAACAAAATAACTTCACCAGACAAACTGAAATCCACCAGGCAAAACTTAAATTTACACATGAGATCTCATAGGGCAAGAGAAGTTCAGAGCCTCCAAGGCATGATTCAGTTCCAACCACACAGCTAGAAAACAAACATGTTGTTCCCAGCAACACTTCCATCTGTCTCCTGTGATAAATAGCCAGCTTCCAGTACAGCCCATCAAGATGGGAATGGCCCTCTCCTCTTGAGTAGTTGGGCTGTTCTGCTCTGCTCCTGCCTTTTCTCAACCCTACATGTTCTTGGATCAGGTGGAGAATGCAGTTCCTCCTCCTCTTCACTGACCATCTGTCATTGCAAGCTTTCCCCAGCTGGAGCTTCAGTCAAATCCCTTCCGGCTGGCTGTTCAGAGCCATCAGTCAACTCAGTTGACTGGAATTGACTGATCCTCCCCTGAGTTGCCATCTGAGGAGGTATCTGGGGAATCATTCCAGGGAGACATCACTCACTCACTCACTCACTCAATCAATCAACAGTATATTTGACACTGATGTGATCCTTGGACTGCTAAGGCTAGAGGACTGTGTGACTTCTTAACTGGTAATGTGTGTATGTATGTATAAATGTTCTATATTCTATGTATATGCATATTTCTTGGTGGACTTTTATGTATGGTGATTGAAATGCTCTTTTTTGGGGGGGGAATAACTAGATAGCAGAAGAAGAAATGGCTAATTATTAAGGCTAGCAATTCTTGATTGCGAAATTCAGATGATGGGATGACCACTAGATGGCAACAGAAAGACAGAGAATTCTGTAGTCCTTTGCTGTCACCTAATGGATATCTGAATTTTTGCACCCTAGATCTGATAGCCACCTGGTACTGAGAGTAGCATCTTAAGAACTATACGGACCTGACGTGTGCTTTGATTAAGTATCTTGAAACTGGTCTGACATCTGGGCTAATTTTCATATGATTCACCTGCTACCCATTATTTAGTTATTTTTTAAATATTTAATCTGTTATAATATAATTATCAAGAACAGGTTTGGTTAGTGGTTAAGATACCAAAAAGAAGGTAATGGAAAAACACTTCCCAATCTCCCATGGCTGTCCAATAGGAAACAACAGTACTGATGGAAGAGAATATTTGTAAATTAGGGCTGGACCTTGGGGTCTTTAGTGTTCTCTGAGCTTGGTGGTTTTCTTGCAAGCATTTCACCACCAAACTAGTGCAGTGCAGTGATGATGTATAGGTGCACTGATAATATTACCTAATTTGGTAATGAAACATCTGCAAGGAAACAACCAAGCTCAGAGGGAACCAAGAACCACACAGGAAACAGTAGTTGAGTTATATGGGGAGAATAAATGAAGATCAATCCACAAAACATATTTGAATGAAATGTGGCTGAACTGAGAAAAAGTTGTGGTTGGATAGAATGGGATTCTTGAAACATGAGTTATGATATTTAAATAATCTAGATGTGATTAAGGCAAAGACAGAAATGTATGGACAGATATAGAAAGATATAGTGAAGATTATTGGAGTATTATTATTTATTATTTATTAAATTTGTATACCGCCCTTCTCCCGAGTAATGCTAGCCAAGTTTCCATTTTTTAAAATCGCAGGCCTTAATTCCTCTTGCTTTACTACCTCTTATTCTCCTCCTGCGCTTTGCTTTGTTTACCTTGGAAGAGGCCAATGTGATAGCCTTGTGTCTATCTATGTTGGAGGAAGATTGAGCAAACGCTTTCTTTTTCCTTTCATCCTTGAGGGGAGAAAGGCCAGCAGATGGTGCTGCTGTACTGCGTTATTTGGTTCCCTTCCTCCCTCCCTGATATACCTTGGCAATTGTTTGGGGACACTTTGCCACGATCAATACAAACCTCTCAGCTGAGTTTATATAAATAGTGTTCAGTGTTTATTGTTTACATTTAAAATACTGTGTTCTATTGAGTTCAGCATTTTGCTTCTCACTCAGGTTTGGTAGAAGTTGAAATAATAACAGCCTGTCTCATTGGCAAGTTTGGCCGACCCTGTTATTGTTGTACCTTTTCCATACATTTTATTTCACTGTATGTTTTCTCTTTCTTCCTCCTGGGCTGATATCACACAGAAGCCTTTTTCTGTTCTGAAGTGTCCTGTCTTTTTCCCTGCGGTATAAAAGGTAAAGGTAAAGGTTCCCCCGCACATGCGTGCTAGTCGTTTCCAACTCTAGGGGCCGGTGCTCATCTCCGTTTCAAAGCCGAAGAGCCAGCGCTTGTCCGAGGACATCTCCGTGGTCATGTGGCCAGCATGACTAGACACCAAGGGCACATGAAACACTGTTGCCTTCCCACCATAGTGGTTCCTATTTTTTTACTTGCATTTTTATGTGCTTTCGAACTGCTAGGTTGGCAGAAGCTGGGACGAGTTACAGGCCCTCACTCTGTTACGCGGCACTCGGGATTCGACCTGCCAAACTGCCAACCATCTGATTGACAAGCTCAGAGTCCTAACCCACTGAGCCACCACGTCCCATTCCCTGCGGCATAGGCTACAAGAAAGTTCTGCTTCTTAGCTTATTATTCAAATGCTACACTCAAAAAAAAAATTTTAAAAAAATTAAACAGCTTAGAATAAAAAAAAACAAAACCACACAGTGAAATAAAATATGGTCTTGAATGAGAACAATAAAACAATAAAAAGAAGTCAGCCAGCAGAAATCTGGAAGGCAGAATTCTGTCAAAGATGTAATAAAAACAGCAGGTTGCTGATGGATAGCTAACCCAAGTTTTCAAAAGTTTTTGTATTCCATTAATGTAATATAACAGAGGAACTTTGGTTCTGGACAGCTTAAAACTGTAATGCGGTGCAACCACTTAGTCAATCAGATGGAGAGCAGACAATTCTTGATCAGGAACTGAGGCTTGGAGACAGGTAGTTTGACGAGGTGGGGAGGGAGGAGACAGAGGAAAGGAAGGAGAAAGGGAAGAAGGAGGGGGGAGAGAGAGAGAACTCAGTGTTACATATTATGGTTAATCTTCCCTTTGATAAATATATATCAATATGATGAATCTTCAGATACAGTTAAACCTACAATACAGTGGAAACTAACTGAACAGAAAAACAAGTACAATGGATGGGAATCAGGCAAAAATTAGCTGGGTCTTAAAGTGGGAAAAGGAAGAAAACAAACTATAAAAAAAAACAGCTGTAAGAGGAAATGGCTAGCCAGGAAAGGCATACGGAATTGAAAAACAGGAAAGAACCTATTGTTCTAAAAGGGGGACATAAATATCCACAGAGTTCAAATAACCATTTAAATGTCTAATTTTTCTTACTATTACTGCATATGTGAATATGATTTAATATATTAGCAGGTAATGTGTAAGAAGCGGATGGAAAGAGTATAACTACATAGTACCTCAGCCAACAGGGAAAGAGGAGGGATGTGGCGATCGGGACAGGGCTGTATAAAGAAGGGAATATTTTGGGTTAGAACTTTGAAGAGAACCAAGCTTTGAAAGCTTTTCTTCCACTTATTGCAATAAACAAAACAAAAGGCCTTCACTGTGTGTTGGCTGGTTATTGGTCAGGCGAGCTTGCATCTGGTCATGAAGGAAAGTAGTCAGGAGCACATAACACCCTTCAAATAATAAATATTCCGCCAGCATCACAGGATCAAATGGCATCACTAAAGTATGTGGGCTTGTGAATATCTGGCCAGGTAGAGCCTCAAACTCTTCTTAAGTTGGAATTTTGTCAGGGTGTTTTATGCTGGAGAGATTTCTAGTTTCGTGACCTGCTTTCCAAGATGTGGTTTCTGTTTTAGGGATATGACAGATGTGAGTGGGCATATCACTGTGTAATTTGCTTGAGTTGTTGGCATAATGATGGCAGGGGAATCACACTGAAACAGGGCTAATTTCCCCTTTGTTCCTTAAAAATTGAAGCAGCTGGGCTCACTCAAAATATTGAACTAATAAGGAAATCTGTATCCAAAGGGGCATATCACAGTCATAGTACATATAACATTTTGTGTAGGCCACAAGTAAGCCAGAAAATAACTGCCTAATAACTGGGACTATGGTGCTGATTTGGCACTTGCAGCCTCTCTATATGGAAGGGACTTATCAGCCTTTAATCTGATGCCTTGCAGA
This sequence comes from Vipera berus, assembly GCF_964194415.1. Classification (NCBI taxonomy): domain Eukaryota; kingdom Metazoa; phylum Chordata; class Lepidosauria; order Squamata; family Viperidae; genus Vipera; species Vipera berus. Next base: position 18,500,230 of record NC_138202.1, read on the forward strand.
CATTTCAGAGCAGTGATAGTGAACCTATGACATGCGTGTCAAAAATGACATGCATGAAGTTTTGGGTGACACACCAGCATTCACTAACAACTGAAAACTATTCTCAAAATGATGCCCAGTTCTTGCACAATTTTTGGAGGCTGCGGAGACCACGTAAGAATGGGTATGATTTCACATGGCCTCCTGAGTCTCTGAAAATTGCACAAGAATGGGGTGTGCTTTCACGTGGTTTTCAGAGGCTGTGGGAAAACATTCTCCAAAGCTACTTCAAGAACCAAGGCCTCATGTGACCTGGACTTGGCTTTAAGTTGGTTGCAGAGGGGACTGTCAATAGAAAGAAAACACCACCTGAAGGTAAAAAAGATGTTGAGAGTCTAGAAAGCATGCAGAGAAGAGCAACAAAGATGATTAGGGGGCTGGAGGCTAAAACATATGAAGAATAGTTGTAGGAATTGGGTATATCTAGTCTAATGAAAAGAAGGACTAGGGTGACATGATGGCAGTATTCCAATGTTTGAGGGGCTGACACAAAGGAGGGTTAACCTATTTCCCAAAGCACCAGAGGGCAAGACAAAAAAAACAATGGATGGAAACTAATCAAGGAGAGAAACAACCTGGAATTAAGGAAAAACTTCCTAACAGTGAGAACAATTAACCAGTGGAACGACTTGCCTCCAGAAGCTGTGATTGCTCCAACACTGGAGGCTTTTAAGAAGAGACTGGAGAGTCACTTGTCCGAGATGGTATAGGAATAGGTTATCCTGCTTGAGCAGGGGGCTGGACTAGAAGATTCCAGGGTCTCTTCCAGGTCTATACTATTCTAAATAAGAGATTCTCAAAGGAAGCCACTTAAGACCTGTAGTTCATTACATCATAAAGCAAAGTGAGTCATCCAGATATAGCAAGAATATGAGACCTGTCAGACCTGCCATCCAACTGCACCAACCCTGATTAGCTAGATGCCAGGCTGTCATAAGAAACAGGGGGAGTGAGCTGCAGGATGGGATAAAGGTGTGGGGGAGGATAGAGGAAAGGAAAACAATTTTTTTTTTGCCACGGGCTACTCCAAGGTGGGATGGAATGGAATGCAACACTCTCAAGCCTCTGCACAGGGGACTGTTAACAAAATAATTACTTTGAATACTGTGGTCACTTGTCAGGAATGTTATAGGGTTTCCTGCTTGAGCAGGTTGGACTAGAAGACCTCTAAGGTCCCTTCCAACTCTGTTATTCTGTTATCTTGAGATAGAGAATTGTTTCCCTTTTGTTCTCTGTATGTGTAACACCTCAGCAGAGTGAAGTTAGGTACTTTCCAAATTTTTGACAAGCTGAGCCCAAAGGTTTGCCATCACTGCTTTACACTACAATCCCAGTCTTAATACGGGTTAAGAATAACAGTTGTAATTGAGGATATCAGGAAATCAAGGTATAGAAAATTGGTTTGGACAAAATGCAAATGTCTATGTACATGCAACATGATTTAAAGCAGGATAAGAATCCAGATAGGTCTTTATTTCCTACTCAACCTGGAGACAGCTAGTTAACTTATGGGCACTGCTAAGCTTTCATTCTGCTTTGCTCTCAGTCTGGACCTATGGCTTCTACACTTCTGCCCTTTGAGAAGTACAGAGAGCTGAAATACCAGGTCTTCAGAGTCCTTCTCCTGACATTGAGTTGAATGGGCTGTAAAGTGGCCAGAAATTATTCGAGCATCTCTTTAATAAAATAGTCATTCTATAGGCTTGAACACTTTCCAGCTCTCCTGGGAGATTCTAGTAAAACCTTTACTGCAGAGAAGAAATGGGAGCTATTGAGTTTTATGAGCAGGGATGATGGAATGGATGCATCCACATATCTGCTTTGTTCGTTATATTTGTCTCTGGATGGTCCTTGTTTCCCACAGACCCCAGGATTCAAAAAAAAAAAAAAAGATTGCTGCTAATCAGTGGATATGATCCCAGTCAAGGCGAAGCAAAGTAAGTGTTATAGTAAGAAATTTTACAGAACACAAACATTGTAGATTCTGATACATTTAGGTTTGTTCCTCATGGATGTCATAAAGTGTTTCCCAGCAGTCACAGAGCCAGGAAAAAGTTAAATCACCATATTGAAGTTAAATCACCATATGCTACTTGGATAAGCAGTGAAATACTTTGAACCAACAAGAAAAGAAATTCTGTTGTCATGATTCGACTTCCAGTTAAATCAATACACTTTCTATCTGTGCTGGCAATTCATACCTTACACTATATGCTCTAACCCCACTTGCTAAGAACTGATCAGGAGGTACACCTTTATTGCTGCGTTCAGACCTCCTTGATATTATCTGTTCCTGTGTTTCTGAGACTTCTCTCATTACCTCAGGTCTATCCTCTTCTATTCCTACTATTTCTGACCTGCTATTCTGTTCTTCTTTCATTGGGCTTTGTGTAGTCTCTCCTTCCTGATAACTAGAGCTACGTATTGGCATGAACACCTCGGTGTTAGCATGCACCCTGTCCCAATTGTTTTGTTCGGCAAAGCTAGAAGACCTTGAAACCACAACCTTCTTTGTTACATTACATAAACTGGTTAGCTGTGAAATCAATACCTCGACACCTCCATTGCTGAATGATTTGCTTTCTGCATAATGTAAAGTGTGGAAGTCATCCCAATAAGTCTTGAATGGTCAAAGGCTCAAACATCTGAATGGAAGCCACCTCTGATTTTGCTCTGTGGTGCAGCATAATACCCACCCCTCTTTTAAATATTAAAGTGAGAAATATTACTAGGGTATGCCGTATATTTGTCACAGAATGATCCTTCTCTGTGGTAATGCTCTGATTTTGGAATATCCTCCAAAGCATTTTGGAGTTCTTGACTTGGCAGGTTGCAACTGAATCCAACCCCCTCTTCATTACATTAGTCTAAGGGTCCCTGGGACATTCAGCCACTGCCCATAATTTTCCTAGATAATTTGTTTTGCTGTTGAACTGCTAGTGTATGGAAGCATTTTATTTATTTATTTATTTATTTATTTATTTATTTATTTATTTATTTATTTATTTATTTATTTATTTATTTATTTATTTATATCCTGCTTTTATTATTTTTACAAATAACTCAAGGTGGCGAATATATCCAGCATACCTTCCTCCATCTGTTGTCCCCCAACAATGTCCCTGTGAGGTGAATTGGGTTGAGAGAGAGTGACTGGTCCAAGGTCACCCTGCTGGCTTTTGTGGCTAAGGTGGGAACTCATAGTCTCTCACTTTCTAGCCTGGTGTCTTAGCCACTGGATCAAATCGGGTCATTTAACTAAAATATGCCATGTTGCAACCTGACTTCCTTGTTCTGTGATCCAAGGGGGTAGAGGACAAATTGTGGCCTTCTCCTTCAGAGACTTGCAGGGTGCTCTTTTACTTTCCTTCTGTTATCTTTTCCCATGCTAGAAAATTCTTTCCCTGCAGAATTAATAATATCCACATTGACAATATTCTTTTAGTCAGCAAGTTCAATGTACTGCTGCGTCCAGGGATACCAGTGTAGAAGTTTTGAAGAGTAAAATAAAATCTATATCAATGTTAATTTGTTATTTTTTATTAGCTGATTTTATAGTATTTCTGTCATTTAAGTTTTATAGTGATATCACATTTTAAAAATGAATATATACTACTATGGTAGTGTATTGCCTTTGGCAAGGAATGAACAGAAGAGAAAATGTAAAAATACATAAATAAAGTAAAGTAGAAAGTAAATCTGCATAGGATAGCAGGGCTCAAAAATTAGAGATGCAAATGTGTGAATTTTTTGTCACTCATTTCTAATATATATACAGACACACAACCTTTTGAATAAGCATTCACAATAGCTCAGATTTTGTTTCTGGGGAGGAAAATAAATAAAATAAAATATCCATTTTTCCATTCTGAAATTTATTTACGGATTTTTAAGTTTGCTTTAATTTTAAGACTAAGAGATTTACAAATTGGTCTTCATCATCTTTTAACCATAGTAAGATATGCAATTTTTCAAATTTTCTAAGTACTTAGAAATAGCTTTTTTTTTTAAAGAGAAGAAGAATATATTTAAAATTTAACTACCTCTTTCAAACCCAGCTATATACATGTTTTAAACAAACTAATCTAAAACCTAGGTGAAATGTTAATATATACTGCCAAAGTATGCTATACCATACCCTAAATAACAAAGAAACAAAGAAATAAATATAGAAAATTATTGGCATTGAATCTCCCAGAATGCCTAGCCAGGATTTCCAGGAGTTTGAATCCTAAATATATCTGGAAAGAAACAAGTGGGGAAAAGCTGAGAAATTTATTGTTCTACACTTTACAGCTCCTCAACCTGAACTAATTTTTTCCCCTACAACCTTTCTGAGCCAGATTTCAAAATTATGCATCATAAGGCAAGTGCACAAAGGGTAAATATGGTATAACATAAACAATATACAGACTTTTAAAAAGGTCTCCTTCATTTGCACCAAAAATAAATTCTAGAACTTGTTTATGAAACTACAACAAGGTATACCCAGAGGCACTTTGCTATTCTGTTATATAGCTATTTGTAATGGAAGAGAAAACCATAGATAACATTCCTTAAAGATTTTTTTCCTGAAATCTTCAGCATTTGTCCTCACAGAATAAGCTTTGTCCCGATTGATGAATCCTCCATCAAAATGATAGGTGTTAACTCACACCAACATTATCTAAATGATCTGATTGAAAATGATTCTGCAATTTGCTTTATTAAAAAATAAAGCTCAAGGGGAAAAGTAGGTAGCTCAGGAAAAGAAAAATAGTAGAATAGAATAGAATAGAATAGAATAGAATAGAATAGAATAGAATAGAATAGAATAGAATAGAATAGAATATTTATTTATTTATTTGTTTTATATACCGCCCTTCTCCCGGAGGACTCAGGGCGGTGTACAGAGCAAAGTAAGCATACAATAAAGCAACAATAAAACAAATAAAACCCAAATCCATCAGGCCAGGCCGGCTTGTTGGAATAGATAAGTTTTTAGCTCACGCCGGAAGGAGCGAAGGTCGGGGGTCATCCGGATTTCGGCTGGTAAGCGGTTCCAGAGGATTGGCGCACCCACCGAGAATGCTCTCCCCCTGGGGGTCACCAGCCAACATTCTCTGACCGGTGGCACCCTGAGGAGGCCCTCTCTGTGGGAGCGCACAGGTCGGAGGGGTGTTGACGCTGGCAGCAGGTGCTCCCGTAGGTAATCCGGACCCAAGCCATGTAGGGCTTTGTATGTCATCACTAGCACCTTGAATTTCACCCGGAAGGCAACTGGAAGCCAGTGCAGCTCATGGAGCAGAGGTGTAATATGGGAGTATCGGGAAACCCCCAAAAGCATTCGTGCAGCTGCACTCTGCACCAGCTGAAGCTTCCGAGTGGTTCTCAAGGGCAGCCCCATGTAAAGAGCGTTGCAGTAGTCAAGACGAGAGGTCACAAGTGCATGGGTGACTGTACGCAAGGCATCCAGGTCCAGATAGGGTCACAGCTGGCGCACCAGACGAACCTGAGCAAAGGCCCCTCTAGTCACAGCTCCTATGTGATCTTCTAAGGAGAGCTGTGAATCTAAGAGGACACCCAGGTTGCGAGCCTTATCTACGGGGGGTAATAACTCGCCCCCGATATTAAGAGATGGAATACTCTGAATATCCTGACATGCCGGTATGTACAGCCATTCAGTCTTGTCCGGGTTGAGTTGAAGCCTGTTCCTCCCCATCCATTCCCGGACCGCTTCCAGGCAATGGGACATCACGTCGAGGGCATCATTGATGTGGTTTGGGGTCGAGATGAAGAGCTGGGTGTCATCAGCATACTGATGATAACCCACTCCAAAACCACGAATGATCTCACCCAGCGGTTTCATGTAGATGTTGAACAGGAGAGGCGAGAGGACTGACCCCTGAGGAACTCCACAAATGAGAGACCTTGGGGTCGACCTCTGCTCCCCTGCCAACACCGACTGCGAGCGTCCCAGGAGATAGGAGGAGAACCACCGAAGAACTGTGCCTCCCACTCCCAATCCCCTGAGACGCCGCAGCAGGATACCATGGTAGATGGTATCGAAAGCCGCCGAGAGGTCTAATAGGACTAGGACAGAGGAATATCCCCTGTCCCGGGCCCTCCAGAGATCATTCACCAGAGCGACCAATGCCGTCTCCGTGCTGTAACTGGGCCTGAAACCCGATTGGCACGGGTCTAGATAATCCGCTTCATCCAGGACCAGAGGGAGCTGATGCGCCACCACACTCTCAACAACCTTTGCAAGAAAGCGAAGGTTGGAGACCGGACGAAAGTTATTTAACACAGCTGGGTCCAAGGTGGGTTTCTTGAGGAGAGGTCTCACCACCGCCTCCTTCAAGGCGGCGGGGAAATTGCCCTCACTCAAAGAAGCAGATATAACCGCCCGGAACCAGCCTCGTGTCCCCTCCCGAGCTGCATAAACCAGCCAGGAAGGGCACGGGTCCAATAAACATGTGGTGGAGCTCAATCTCCTCATAATCCTGTCCACTTCCTTCGGAGTCACAGGATCAAACTCCTCCCAGATGACATTGACAAGACCGCCCGTGTCCTGTTCGTCAGACTCTGCCCAGTTGGAGTCCAGGCCGGTCCGAATCCGAGCGATATTATCCAACAGATATTGACCAAATTCCTCAGCACGACCCTGCAAGGGCTCCTCCCTCACCTCCTGATTGAGAAGGGAGCGGGTCACCCTAAACAGGGCGGCTGGGCGATTATCTGCGGACGCGATGAGGGCGGAGAAGTAATTAGATCTCGCCGCTCTTATCGCTGCGAGATAAGACCTAATATGGGTTCTTAGTCGCAACCGGTCGGATTCGGATTTACTGGATCTCCAACGGCTCTCTAGGCCCCGTCTCCGATGCTTCATCTCCCGGAGCTCCGCAGAGAACCATGGGGCTCGCTGGGATCTGCGCCGGCTCAGGGGCCGCAAGGGTACAACTCGGTCAAGTGCCTCCGTGGCCGCCCTTTCCCAGGCTTCCACTAAGGCATCCGCCGAGTTGTGAGCAGGGGAGGCAGGTGGGGCCCCAAGCGCTGCCTGGAACCTGTCAGGATCCATTAAGCACCTGGGGCGGTACCATCTAGTTGGCTCCGTACACCCACGGCGGGGGGTGGCAAAATGGAAGACCAGCCATAGGAGGTGATGATCGGTCCATGACAGGGGCATAACAGTTGGAGAGCCCCCTCCAAGATCATCAAACCACCGTCCAGATAAGAAAACCAAGTCAAGGGTGTGGCCTCCCTCATGGGTCGGTCCAAGAATTATTTGCGTCAGGTCCATGGCCATCATGGAAGCCATGAACTCCCGAGCTAACTCAGATGATCCTCCTAGGGATGGTAGATTGAAGTCGCCCAAAACTATATTGTCCTCCGAGAGGACATCGAGTAGCTCAGGCAGGGCTGCCGCTGCGCGACTAGGCGAAAGGTACACCAGCAGCAAGCCCAACTGCGCTCCAGGACCACATCTCAAAAAGAGAGACTCACACCCGACTATCTGAGGAACGGTGGTCTCCCGCGGACATAGGGTCTCCCTAATAATTACCGAATTATAGAATAGAATAGAATAGAATCTGGAAGGGACCTTGGAGGTCTTCTAGTCCAGCCTCCTGCTCAAGCAGAAGAACCTATACCATCTCAGACAAGTGACTGTCTAGCCTCTTCTTAAAAATCTCTAATGATGGAGTGCCCATGATTTCTGGGGGCAAGTTATTCCACTGTTAATTATCCTCACTGTCAGGAAGTTTCTCCTTAATTCTAGGTTGCTTCTTTCTTTATCAGTTTCCAATGATTGCTTCTTTTCCTGCCCTCTGGTGCTTTGGTGAATAACGTGACTCCCTCTTCTTTGTGGCAGCCCCTCAAATACTGGAATACTACCATCATGTCTACCCTATTTCTTCTTTTCTTTAGACTAGCCAAACCCAAATCCTGCACCCATTCTTTCTACGTTTTAGTCTCCAGGCCTTTGATCATCTTAGTTGCTCTTCTCTGTTTTTCCCCCCAAACTCTCAACATTTTTTTGTGATATGGTGACCAAAATTGGCTACAGTATTCCAGGTGTGGTCTTATTAGGGTTTTATAAAGTGGTACTAATACCTCGTGTGATCTTGATTCTGCACCTCTGTTTATACAACCCAGGATTGTATTAGCTTTTTTGGCTGCTGCTGCACACTGCTGGTTCATGATTAAGTGATCGTCCACTAGGACTCCAAGGTCCCTCTCACAGTTACTGTTTTTAAGCCAGGTCTTGCCCAATCTGTACTTGTACCTTTGATTTTTTCTACCTAAATGTAAAAATTTGCTTTTCTCCACATTGAAACTCATTTTGTTGGATAGGGCCCATTGTTCAAGTTTGTCAAGATCTTTTTGGATCCTGAGTTTGTCTCCTGGGGTGTTGGCTATTCCTGCCAGTTTGGTGTCATCTGCAAATTTGATGAGTTCCCTTTCAATTCCCTCATCTAAGTCATTGATGATGATATCGAAGAGTACTGGGCCTAAGACGGAACCTTGTGGTATCCCACTGCTTACTTCTCTCCATGTGGATGTAGTACCATTGAATAATTTAAAAGTTTATTAAGTTTTGTCCACCGGTTTGAAGGGAATGCAGGCGCTAATGGGGGAGTTGTGGCTCCCCTGCATTTCTGCAAAAGCCCCATCAGGGTAACTCTTCGGCCCTTTTTGGACCCCCCAGTGATGCCAAACTGGATGTGGAGGACGAGAACCGTCCTCCAAGCGTCCATAACAGCAGCATTGGCAAACCAGAAGCATAGAAGCTATTTGAGCACAAGACAGTGGAAACAAGTTTTTTTTAAAAAAATATTTATTTATTTATTTATTTATTTATTTATTTATTTATTTATTTATTTATTTATGGGACTTATATGCCGCCCTATCTCCCGAAGTACTCAGGGTGGCTAACAACAATAAAACACAATAATACAAATGTTAAAAAAGGTTGGTAGAATGCATGCAAGTGCATTCTGATGCTTTTTCCTTCTGTATAAGTACAGTGTGTGTGTATTTATATGAATGATCTCACAAAGTAGCTATTAAAGATGTTAAGACTGGAATAGCTGCAAACAGTAGGTATGGTGGGTCATCTGTTAGGAAACATCCACTTGTCTTTTCTGTGGCTATAAAGGGAATGGCCTCACAGTGAGGAGGTAGGGGCTGCTTCTCTCCATATAGTTTGAAGAGCTTTGTTCTCTGCAAAGGGAGCAGACAAGGAAGAAGGAAGTTGCTAAATCATATGAAATGAGGAGTCCTTGGTGCTCTCTGAGCTTGGTGTTTTCTTGCAGATGTTTCATTACCCCAACTAGATAACGTCATTAATACCAATCAGGACCCCTCATTTCAACCCTAAGCTACAAGTATTCTCCTTTATAGAGTCCTTGGTGGTCTTTGAACTTGGTTGTTTGCCTGCAGACATTTCATTAACCAGCCAGGTAACATCAGCAGTGCACTGATTGGTTAAGGCTTCCATGTCTAGTCGTGTCTGACTCTAGGGCATATTGCTTATCTCTGCTTCTTGGCTGAAGGAGATAGCATTGTCTGAATACAGTTTCTGTGGTCATGTGGCCAGCATGCATATATGTCAAAGATGGATGGAGTGCAATTACCTCCCCCTCGAAGTGGTACCTATTAATCTACTCACATTTGCATGCCATTCAAACTGCTAGGTGGGTAGGAGCTAGGGCAAGCAACGGGAACTCATCTGGTTGCACAGTACTCAGGTCTTGAACCCAGACTGTCAGCTTACAGCTGACAAGCTGAGCAACTTTGAACTGTTGAGCCATCAGGGGAACACCAAATAATCAGAATGTCATATGAGATCAGATTTTTTTTTTATTTTTTTTTATTTTAATTCCATTTATATCCCGCCCTTCTCCGAAGACTCAGGGCAGCTTACAAGCTTAGCAGTAGCCTTCATTCTATGTATATGCCTGCTTATTAGGGCTTTCATACACCCCCCCCCCCAAGCGGCATTATTACAAAGTCAGCTTAATTGCCCCCAACAATCTGGGTCCTCATTTTACCTACCTCGGAAGGATGGAAGGCTGAGTCAACCTTGAGCCTGGTGGGATGCGAACCTGCACTAATTGCAGGCAGCTGGTGTTACTTAAGGAGGCATTAGCCCACTGCTCCACCAAGGCTCTTTTAATGGAAAATTCCATTGCTTCTCTATTTTTAATGGACCTATTTGACTTTGTAGTTTCAGATTTCTGCAGGCTTGAGGCCAGATGGACACCAGGCCCTACTCCATGGAATGATTTTGAATCCCTGCAGACAGAGAACTGAAATGGAAACCCTGTCACTAATCCTTAGATAAGTGGACCAGTACTGGGCCGTGGCATGCCACCAACCAGTCCGCACAAACAAGGAAAACCCCATCCACAGGATGCAGGCAGCACACAAACCACGCCCCCTTTGGTCCGTGGAAAAACATCTCTCCACGTAACCAGTCCCTGGTGCCCAAAAGGTTGGGGACTTCAGATTTAGATGATTTTCCCCCCTTCCCACTCCCTATGTGAATGCTGAAAATGGACAGATGTATGGGATATATTCTCAATGCTATTAAACAGGACAATCTCTTTACAATGACTTTTTAGAAATCTCACATTTGCAGCACTTCCTCTGAAAAAGCCAAGGCTGGGTAAATATTCATGGCATTTCCAGATATATACCTGTGCTACAGCATATGAGACGCACTGTATGGATGATAATCAGCACCCAGAGACCTGTTAGCAGTTAATATAGCACTTGTAGAAGAGATGCAACTTGTAACATGTATGACAAAGTAGAAGGGTATTAGCTACTCTACATCACTAAAACTGGGTACCTCATTTTTCCCAACAATTCTGCTGTTTCTACTTAAAAAAATAGAGAGAGGAGAGTTTTAAACCAGAAATGCAATCATACCAGATTCCTCTATTGCTCTGATGAGCACCAAGCAATCAGTTCAGGTGGTTCTCAACATACTTTTAGCAACCATACAAATTACAATGAAAAAAGTGACTTACAACTGGTCCTCACACTTGGGACTGTTGCCGCATCCGCATGATCATATGATCAAAATTCATGTTTGGCGTGGCATGGCGTGGGTGTTTGGCTACTGGCATGCGTTTACAATGGTTTTGGAGTCCCAGTGACCTTTGTGACCTGTGTGACCTTTCCAGATGGCTTCCAACAACCACAGGCAATAGGAGAAGGCGAGTCTGCTTAGTGACTGTGTGATTCAGTTAGCATCTGCGGCACAAAAGATTGTAAAATTAAGTGAGTGTGGAACTCACTTAACTCCCTTGCTTAGTAACATAAATTCTGGTCCTAATTATGGTTGCAGGTTGAGGAACACCTGTTTGCAAGAAAGGTTGTAAATAAGGAAGTGAACAATCTCAGGTTTTTCGGTAGAAGTGCAACTACTTGGCTATAGCAATAGCATTTAGCAATAGCACTTAGAGTAGAATTATATAGCGCTACATAGAACTTTATAGCCCTCTCTAAGCAGTTTACAGAGTCAGCATATTGCCCCCAACAATCTGGATCCTCAGTTTACTCACCTTGGAAGGGCAGAAACTTGAGCTGGTGAGTCAACCTTGAGCTGGTGAGAACTGAACTGCTGAACTGCCGGCAGTCAGAAATAGCTTGCAGTATTGCATTCTAACCACTGCACCACCAAGTTTGTAGAGATTCAAACTTATGGTCAAATATAAATGAAGACTGCCCCTTTACTTTCAGACTCTAAAACAAGAGATTTTGACTAATAAGACCACTATCCTGCAATCAGATTTTTAATAAGTATGTTCTGCAGAATGTCAGTGTCCAATTTAGATATTCCACAACATCTAATAAAAAAAGCATTTCTTTTGAGCATTTTGGATCCATTCAGTTTCAGTTGCCAAATAAATATACTATCCACATGTAAGAGGAGACGTTGGCAGATAAATTCTCAAACATTACATTAAAACAGCATAAAGTAAAAAAAAGCATGTTGTTGTTGTTAGCTGCGAAGTCGTGTCCGACCCATCGCAACCCTATGGACAACGTTCCTCCAGGCCTTCCTGTCCTCTACCATCTTCTGGAGTCCATTTAAGCTCACGCCTACTGCTTCAGTGACTCCATCCAGCCACCTCATTCTCTGTCGTCCCCTTCATCTATATAAAAAAAGCATAACGAGACATAATAAAATATGAGTTATAAATGGAAAAGTATTGAAGTTCTTAATTTCCAGCACTTATAACAATCAAAATCAAACATTTAAACAGAGTGAACATTTCACTGAATCTTACTTTAATAAATCTCTCTCTACATATTAATGAAATATCCATAATATACAGGCTCATACATCCTGTTAAGATTCCTAATTTATGTATTAAATGAAAGGAAATAAAGAGTTTTATTAAAACATGTTCTATTTCCATATTCCTTTGATTTTAATTTCCCTTTAAAAGAAATAAGTTCTTCATTAGAAAAAAATGGGTATTCCATGGTCTTGAAAAATTAAAATTAAAAAAAATCACTGTCCTTGAGTATGTACCTACATGTAAGAGGCATTAAGTTCCATGGGACTTGGTTTTGAGTAGATATGAATAAGATTGCATTGTTAGGCCATTATTATTTTGTTAATGCATGCAACTGCTGTCCTGTAAATTGTTTTTGGTATTCTTATTTAATTGAATGAAAATGCTTTCAAAATCAGTTTTCAGAAAAGATAAATACAGGTAGCTCTCGACTTACAACAGTTCATTTAATGACTGTTCAGAATTACAACAGCATTGAAAAAACTGACTTATGATCGTTTTTCACAGTTCCAACCTTTGTAGCACCCCAATGATCATGTGATCAAAATTCAGATGCTTGGCAACTGGTTCATACTTATGACCATTGCAGTGTCCTGGGGTCATGTGATCAGCTTTTGTAAACTTCTGACAAGCAAAGTCAATGGGGAAGCCAGATTCACTTAACAACCATGTTACTAATTTATCAACTGCAACTATTCACTTAGCAATGGTGGCAATGTCATAAAATGAGGCAGAATTCACTTAACAAATGTCTCGCTTAACAACAGAAATTTTGGCATCAGGGGCTTCCTGTTTGCCACACAGCCGCTATGGATGGCTGGGAGACTTGCTCTCTCTCCCCTGTCCAGTTTCGCATCACTGGGGGCTCCTGAAAATGGCCAAAAGCCATCCCAAAGAGGTGACCAGCAAGGTGGGGTGCTCGCTGGATTGCAGGAAAGCCACAACTCTCCCGTTAGATCTGGCAATCCCTCCAAACCGGCAGATGAAAGGACCAGCCATTATGGCTTGTCCCTAGGCTGTGAACAGCCGAAGTCACATTTTCCACCAGGCAACTTTTAAAGCAGCGTGGAAGAGACTGAGTGAGATCTACCTCTTTTATACCCTAATTATTTTCTGTACCTCCTTAAGCTTGGTGGAGCAGTGGGCTAATGCCTCCTTAAGTAACACCAGCTGCCTGCAATTATTGCAGGTTCGCATCCCACCAGGCTCAAGGTTGACTCAGCCTTCCATCCTTCCGAGGTAGGTAAAATGAGGACCCAGATTGTTGGGGGTAATAAGCTGACTTTGTAATAATGCCGCTTGGGGGGCGGGGCGAAAGCCCTAATAAGCAGGCATATACATAGAATGAAGGCTATTGCTAAGCACATTTGATTTGTGCTTAGATTGTAAGCCACCCTGAGTCTTCGGAGAAGGGTGGGATATAAATGGGATTAAAAAAAATTGTCTAAAAGATTGTATGTTAAAAAAATTAGAATATGTGTAAACTAAAAACTATGGATATATGTAAGAAAGTTATTTTCTATGTGATTGATAGGATAAAACTTGTCTTTAAATTTACAAATAGACAGTATTTATTTTTTTATTTATTTATTTTAATTCCATTTATATCCCGCCCTTCTCCGAAGACTCAGGGCGGCTTACAAGCTTAGCAGTAGCCTTCATTCTATGTATATATGCCTGCTTATTAGGGCTTTCACACACACCCCAAGCGGCATTATTACAAAGTCAGCTTAATTGCCCCCAACAATCTGGGTCCTCATTTTACCTACCTCGGAAGGATGGAAGGCTGAGTCAACCTTGAGCCTGGTGGGATGCCAACCTGCACTAATTGCAGGCAGCTGGTGTTATTTAAGGAGGCATTAGCCCACTGCTCCACCAAGGATATATGAAAGAAAAAGAGGAAATGTTTATGGTAGCAATCTGAAATCTGTACTAATGATATGTGTATGTAATTGAATTATTACTACTCAGCCACCATGTTGCTTTTCAAATATGTGAATGTAATATTAAAAAATCAATAAAATTTGTAAAAAAAAGAAATTTTGGCCTCAGTTGTGGTCATAAGTTGAGGATTATCTGTATTTCAGTACAAATTCATCTTAGTTTTGCTCATATCAGTTACAAGGTGCTTGTGAAGGGTGTACAAATATTCTGTCTTTGATCAAGCAATAAATGTTATGGTTAGAACAGAACAGAACAGAATAGAATAGAGCTGGAAGGGACCTTGGAGGTCTTCTAGTCCAACCCCCTGCTCAGGTAGGAAACCCTATACCATTTCAGACAAGTGGCTGGCCAGTCTCTTCTTAAAAACTTCCAGTGTTGGAGTATGCACCACTTCTGGAGGCAGGTTGTTCCACTGGTTAATTGTTCTAACTGTCAGGAAGTTTCTCCTGAGTTCTAGGTTGCTTCTCTCCTTGACTAGTTTCCATCCGTTGCTTCTTGTCCTGCTTTCAGGTGCTTTGGAGAATAGCTTGACTCCCTCTTCTTTGTGGCAGCCCCTGAGATATTGGAACACTGCTATCATGTCCCCCCTCATACTTCTCTTCATTAAACTAGACATACCCAATTCCAGAAACCATTCCTTATATGTTCCTTATATGTGATCACCATTTCCAGGCAGCTTTCAACAAGCAAAGTCAAGTCGAGAAGCTGGATCTGCTTAAAAACCACATGATTCATTTAACAACTGTGGCAAAAAAGGTCATAACACCAGGCACAATTCAATTAACAACTCCCTTGCTTAGCAGTGGAAATCCTGGTCCCAATTGTGGTTGTAAGGCAAGGACTATGTTTATAGCCTTTGTCTCTGGAAAGTAATCTTACTTCCACAGCTACTAGAGCCTTGGAGATTCTGGAGAATTTCAGTACCTACCTCTACACATGTGACTTTTACATACATGGAAGTGGCATGAGCATGTTCACTCTGTCCCCATTAAACTGCACTCTCTCTCTATCAAATAAAAGTCTTCTATATTGGTGGAAGCTTTCCATGTCATGCAGAAACAACATTTAAACCGGGACTTCATATGAGGCTATCTTTTCCTTGTGTGATAAGCCACCTTGCAATTCACAGGCCAGCATTGCATAATGTTAATATCAATACTGCTAACACTGGAGGTTCTTGCTTTGACAAACGATGAAGAAGCAGCTATTTTATATTTCTACTTGTGAATCACTTTTAGAGTTAGAGTTAGATGAAGATGGGAGGGGGAAGGAAGAATATGTATGGGGGATTAGTTAGACATAATAACATAGCAGCAGAGCACTTTCAAGGTTGTATGTAATAAGAGGTGATAAGAATTGGCGGGTTAAGCTAAGGAGGGAAAATTTACCTTTCAAACTAATTGGGGAATGTGATTTATGATGGTTAACTAAAGGAGGGAACTATGCTTTAATATTACTGTGCTCAGGGAAGACGAATCCAGATTTTGACTTTAACCAAGTATTGCTGATGTTATGTAGCTCTATTAAAGACTTTCAAGGTAAACAATGCCTCAGAGTTCTTTGAAGAGTTCATCCGTTGGAAGCTTGACAGTTAACATGGCTTCCAACTTTGGTTAATTAATCCAAATATTGCCCAGCTCTCCACTTCTATGTGTATATGTTTGTACTGAGGATGATCTGAACACAGAGAGTCCTTGACCTACAACAGTTTGTTTGTTGTTGTTAGTTGCGAAGTCATGTCCAACCCAGCGTGACCCCATGGACAACGTTCCTCCAGGCCTTCCTGTCCTCTACCATCTTCTGGAGTTTATTTAGGCTCACGCCTAGTGCTTCAGTGACTCCATCCAGCCACCTTATTCTTTGTCGTCCCCTTCTTCTCTTGCCCTCAACCTTTCACAGCATTAGGCTCTTCTCCAGTGAGTCCTTCCATCTCATTAGGTGGTCAAAGTATTTGAGTTTCAACTTCAGGATCTGGCTTCTAAAGAGCAGTCAGGGTTGATCTCCTCTAGGAGTGACCAATTGATCACCTTGCAGTCCAAGGGACTCGTAGGAGTCTTCTCCAGCACCACAGTTCAAAGGGCTCAATTCTTTGGCGCTCAACCTTTCTTATGGTCCAACTTTCACTGCCATACATTGCAACTGGGAAGACCATGGCCTTGACCATACACACTTTTGTTGGCAGGGTGATGTCTCTGCTTTTTAGTGTGCTGTCTAGATTTGCCATGGTTTTCCTCCCCAGGAGCAAGCGTCTTTTAATTTCTTGGCTGCAATCCCCATCTGTGATGATCTTGGAGCCCAGGAAAATAAAATCTTTCACTACTTCCATTTCTTCCCCATCTATTTGCCAGGAATTGAGGGGTCAGATGCCATGATCTTTCTAAATGTTTAGTTTCAACCCAAGTTTTACACTCTCCTTCTTCACTCGCAACAACAGGCTCTTTAGTTCCTCTTCACTTTCTGCCATACAGTTTGTTTAGTGTCCCTTCAAAGTTACAACGGCACTGAAAAAGGTGACTTACAACCGGTTTTAACAGTTATGACCTTTGCAGCGTCCCCATGATCATGTGATCAAAATTCAGATCCCTTGGCAACTGGTTCATATTTATGACCATTGCTGTCTCCCCAGCTCACGTGATCCCCTTTTGTGACTTTCTGACAAGCAAAGTCCATGGGGGAAAGACTCACTTAACAACCAGGCTACTAACTGATCAACTGCAGTGATTCACTTGAGAACTGTGGCAAGAAAAGTCGTAAAATGGGGCAAAACTCAAAATGTCTCACTTAACAAAAAAATTTGGGCTTCATTGTGGTCGTAAGTTGAGGACTACCTGCATAATGTCCAATTTTTTATTGTTCTTATTAATGCTTACTGTTTTTTTAATATTTTCACAGGACGCCAGGAAGTCAGAGCCAAAAGAAAGTTTATTTACTTCACATTGGAATTATTTTAACCTCTCCAAGATTAGTTTCCTTCTCCCTCTCATTTGAAACTACAGCACTGATAACTTACTAAATGAGCTATTTTTGCACTTTGCTGTTAGGGACTCACTAACAAGTGATCAGGGCCATAAAAATGCTTGAAAGTCAAGAAATCTATCTTGTGTTTGTGGCCAATGATGAATATTTGACCTTGCAACTTAATCTTACTAACAATATTGGTAAGAATTTCACCATGCTCCATGGCATTTATTCATTTCAAATTCCATTAGCTAACTGATATATGCAGTAGATTGCAGCAGATAAATTGAATTTGATGAAATGACTGCAATAGTTTTTAAGTTCTCCTTGAGAGAGACTATGAAGTAGTGTCCCACAGTCACCTTCCTAACAGAATGAATCCCATCTGGAGAAGGATAGCTTGCTTGCCAAACTATGTCATCTTTGTTCTCATCTCAGAGCTGGGATGATCCTGGCCTTGAAGACTTGGCATTTTCTTGAGGTCTGGGCTAGGTGTTAATGGAGCCTGGCATGCATTGTGATTGGAATTGAGATGGTTTCTTAGATGTCCTGGTTGCCTTGTATTTGATTGATTATTTATATTGTGCTGTTTTGTTCTTCATGTTTTAGCTGCCCACAATCTCTGTGGAAGTCAAGAGGAATTAGAAGACATTTGTTGTCTTCTTCAGACTACCATTCTGCTTAATACTTTTCTCAAGTTGGTCACAATATTTGAAGGACCAATATGTTCTAACCTTACTCCATCACCTGCAGGGCCCCAAAAGCAAAAATAACAGCATGCTCAGGGAGAAAATATTGCACTTATTTCACAGTGCATCCAATATACCTATTTGGAAAAGGAATACTGCTTTGGTTCACAGTCTAATAAAAATCTTGCTTATAAAATGGCTCAGTTTGAGTCCGACCATTATTTCTTGCTGTGCTCTATGCTCTACAGCTCCTCAACTTGAACTAATGTTAGTAAGGCATATTTTGATCCACATAATGTTGGACGTACAAGAGTATGCAATTGTATTTTGTTTATATACCAGGATTTAAATATATCTATTGTCAGCACAGACAAATTAACCAAATGAAACCATTTCATTAAATGCTCTGTGCTACAGTTAGAAAAATGCAGTTGTCCCAAACTTAGATAAGTAGCCTGAAATATGCATATGTTTCTTTCTACCTTTAAGATGGTACATTTATTTATTTATTTGTTTGTTTGTATGTATGTGTGTGTGTATATATACATACTTTGCCAACACATGCAGTAAGAGGCTGTTATTCTGTTCTGTTAAAGGAGTTAAGCCAGTCAGAGGCTTCCAAGAAATTCTTTAGTAACTTATAGGGTGAGGGGTGACATGATAGCAGTGTTCCAATATCTCAGGGGCTGCCACAAAGAAGAGGGAGCCAAGCTATTCTCCAAGGCACCTGAAGGCAGAACAAGAAGCAATGGATGGAAACTGGTCAAGGAGAGAAGCAACCTAGAACTAAGGAGAAACTTCCTGACAGTTAGAACAATTAACCAGTGGAACAACCTGCATCCAGAAGCTGTGAATACTCCAACACTGGAAGTTTTTAAGAAGAAACTGGACAGCCATTTGTCTGAAATGGTATAGGGTTTCCTGCCTGAGCAGGGGGTTGGACTAGATGACCTCCAAGATCCCTCCCAACTTTGTTGTTGCTGTTGTTGTTATTGTTATTGTTATTGTTGTTATTGTTGTTATTATTATTATTATTATTATTATTATTATTATTATTATTATTATTATTATTATTATCCTTTCTTGATTCTGAACATGCATGTGATATTCAGCTGTAGATACTACCTTTGTGCATGGATTCAACAAGCTAACACTGCTAGATGTGATCTGCTTGATTGAAAACCATCAGACTGTAGCATGTGTGATGGAACACAGAACTGACCTTGCATATGGAGAAGGGTGGAAAGAAACACTGAGGAAGGAGCTTCAGAGCAGATTACTCATCCTTGAAAGAAAAAAGTGAGGAAAAAGAAACTGAGAATATTCCTGCCTTGATTTTATCTAGTATAAAATATAGTAGACAGAAACTCAACAGAATTTCAAGATTCCATTGTACTGTACTACAACAATAGCATTAGCATTAAGCTTACACATTGTCCCTTTACAGCATTCTCTGGGAGGTTTACAATGTAGGAACTATTTGCCTATTGCCCCCAACAGTCTGGTTTCTCATTTTACCAACCTCAGAAAGATGGAAGGCTGAGTCAACCTTGAGCCTTGTCAGGATTGAACTCCAGGCTGTGGGCAGAGTTTTCCTGCAACACTGTATTTTAACCACTACGCCACTAAGGCTCTTAATAAAGAGCACTTCTGAAGTTCCTGCTCTTCCTAGACCTTGCCTATCCTGAAGGAAATAACTTGGCTCCTCATAGACATACTTGGCTGACCCTTGTTTCATGGAGCTGGATGAAGCTCACATCCCCAAAAGTAGAGAGGTCTAATGAGATGGAGAAGGAAGATTAATCATGCTCTCTGCTTCTACTCCATGCCAGTCCTATCACTGTTTGTGCCTTTTCCGATGAATGTTGGCATCCATCAGACAATCTCAATTCAAATCCCCTCATGACATGATGAAGGATGGCTGCTACATTCATATTCTCCATCAATGTATTCTTAGTAATTTCCTTTGGGCTCAGAGTCTCTTTTCCCCCCAGCTGTCTGATAAGCAGTACTTTCTTTCTCGGGTTTTCTTCAGAGTACCTGCTTGAGATAAGCCCTTAGGAGGTCAACTGCCTAGGCTGTGCAATGAAATGGTGCCTGGGAATTAAAAAAAAGAAAGAAATTTGTCTTGGGAAACAGCGAGTTCAGATAAAGCACAACCTTGAAAGCGAACATTTTCTGCAAATGAGATGCACTCTAGCAAACTAGAGCTTGGTATCACATGCTCAGATTTCTGGAAGCAGAGAAGCTGGTGCAGATATTAGGAAAGAAAATGGTTGCCCTCTGCCTTTCAGTCCAATGATGAGGGCCCTTGTCAGATTAAAGGAGGGACCTTCATGGGTAGAGATGTTGCTCAGTTCTTTTTTAATCTCAAAATCACATCATCATCATTATTTTTTAACCTGCTTTGCTCTGGGATGCTTTTGTTTTCCAGGCTTGGCTCTATTTTCTAATGTCTTTATTTAGCATATTTATGTCTTGCCCCTAGCCTTCTTGAAATCAATAACAAACAAAAACACTCTTTAAAAATAACAACCATCTATAAAAAGGAAAGTCAAGAGTGAAAAAAAGCTTTTATTCTAAGATGGAAGAACAACAACTTTACTCATCTTCTGAAAGAGAAAAGGGCCAGGACTATCTTAACCTAGGAAACACAGCTTTCCCCTTTACAGGTATTCCTTGACTTACATTCTTTGGTTTAGTGACAGTTCAAAGTTACAACAGCACTGAAAAAGGGACTTATGACAGTTTTTCATGCTCATGAGGGTTGAAGCGTCCCCATGGTCGCATGATCAAAATTTAAATTCTTGGCAACTATCTTATATTTATGAAGGTTGCTGTGTCCTGGAGTCACGTGATCACCTTTTATGACCTCCTGATAAGCAAAATAAATGGGAAGCCAGATTAACGTAACAACTGTAGGGATTCCCTTAACAACTATGACAAGAAAGGTCATAAAATGGAGCAAAACCCATTTAACAACTGTCTCACTTAGTAACAGAAATGTTGGGCTCTATTGTTGTTGTAAGTCGAGGATTACTTCTAGTTGTATTGAGGTTCAATTTTTATCATGGGAGTATGTATTCCAACATATATGGAGGTCATCCTGCTCAAGGAAAACTAATATAATGATATCTAGTAGCTGCATTAATTTCTCATTGTCCATAATACAGGTAGTCCTGAACATATGACTGTAATTGAGCCATGACATTTATTTTACAGAAATTAGCCTTCTGGGGAATGTATTTTTGATTGAGTAGATTACTTTATGAGTGCTAATCCTCAGCCATGTGTGTTTACCATGGATTGGAATTCAACATATTTATTGAGGAATTGTAACCGGTTAATCATTTTTGTAAAGTTTGGAATGTAATTGGATTTGCAGAGATGGTTCTGCTTTATGGGTGCTTTGAAATAGCCTGTTCTTTTTTCTTAATTTTTTTTAAGAAAAGAGATGGAAGAAGTGATGAGGGGAATCTACAGTTTTGATATCAGAGATGGCCTGAAAAAAGTACATTATGCTTTCTCTGCAGTTGTCTCATTGAAAATCCCTGCTGAACATTGACATGATTAAATGTAGAAAAGGGAAGTTCTCTCAGATAATTAGTTTATTAGTATAGCATCATCACCTCCTTCCATTTCCCATAAATATTGCTGTGTAAAATACTAAATCTGGCCCACTTTATTTAAAATGAATGAAACTGTCTCTTGTGAGACCCTGGGTGGCACAGTGGTTAGAAAGCAGTATTGCAGGATAACTCTGCCCTCAGAGTTCGATCCTGACCTGCTCAAGGTTGACTTAGCCTTTCCTCCTTCTGAGGTTTGTAAAATGAGGACCCAGATTGTTGGGGGCAATATGCTAACTCTATAAACCACTTAGAGAGGGCTGTAAAACACTATGAAGCAGTATTTAAGTCTAAGTGCTATTCTTATTGCTTGTGCTGTTAGGTTTGGAAACAGGATTAAATATGAAATAGCAATCAAGGATGCTCATGGCAAATGTATAGTACATTTCTTCTATTTGCAAACTGGGATTTAATAATTTGTATACATTGTGAGGTTTTTTCTATTTTTGTTTACAAAGCAAATTGGTTTGATAAGCAGGATATTACTCTGGCCAAATAGCATGATTATGGGAAAACCTACTTGGCTCAAGACATTTCCACTGAACAAGCCTAGATTTGAATTGGTCAGATGCTTCCAAATTCATTGGTTATGTCATTGGTTGACCTGTTCTTCCTACATCCTCAAGACAATCAGGCAAAAGAACTCAAAGATTTGACAAATGGCATGTTGTTGTTGTTGTTAGCTGCGAAGTCGTGTCCGACCCATCGCGACCCTATGGACAACATTCCTCCAGGCCTTCCTGTCCTGACAAATGGCATAGTGGGGATCTAAATGCAATACAGCAATCTAGATATAAAACATGTGAAGGCTAAGATAGAGAGCTGAGAAATTAAAGAGTGAGAGACAGATTGAAGCATTTCTGTTTACCTGTTCCTGTTAATAAAGGTAAAGTTTCAAATTCAAAATTTTATTTTAAAGAAGAGGGCTGGTCTGGCCTGTATGACTTTAATCTTGGATTATGTAGTTTGTATCTATTCCATCCCTCTCTATTCTGTTCATGTAATAATAATAATAATAATAATAATAATAATAATAATAATAATAATAATAATAATAATAATAATAATAATAATAATAATAATAATAATAATAATAATAATAATAATAATTTAATTTATATACCGCCCTTCTCCCGGAGGACTCAGGGCGGTGAACAGGGCAAATATATAAAAATACAAAAATACAAAAGTTAAAAAGGATTAAACATGTGCCCACTAAAAACAGTAAATACAAATATTAAAAAACAGTAAAAAACCCCACCCATCCCCCATCAGGCCAGGCCGGCTTGTTCAAACAAGAATGTCTTTAGATCGCGATGGAAGGAGCGAAGGTCGGGCTTCTGTGTTCTTCCTTACAGAGTCCTTTGAAAGAAAGAGCCAGCTTTGAAAGAAAGAGCCAGCTAATGCAATTTAAGCACTGAAAGTTTCCACTTCCTCAGGTATGGCCATTTGGAAAAGCTTGATACTGCAGGAGACCCAGTGGGAAGGCTGCAGCTTCATTGCATTGTTTGCCAAAACTGCCTTTATGGCAAGGTCTTTCAGCCAGGAAAAGGGAAATGAGTTGGGACAAAATTAAGAAGCCAACAGAAATGTTTAAACAATACCCTCTAGTAGACTCTGAGTATGACTTAGAATAGAGGTCTTTTGAATGTATGACATAGATGGCTCAGAATAGACTTGAAAAAAAAGTGCAAGAAAGGAGAAGACTGAACAGAGACACATGAAGAAACAGAAGCTGTTGTAGGCCAGCAAAGGCTCTTGAAAAAAAAATCTAACAATCATCCAACCTTGTGGAGGAGGTGGGGGTAAGGAGAATCCTAATCCTTTCCCTTCCATGTGGGTTGGGTACTATGGAATGAACACTGGTAGAAGACCTACAACTGAAAACTGGGGATAGACTGGGTTAGCTGCTTTAGTGGATCTTCAAAGGAGACTATTTGTCCTCACATTATTTTCAGGATTTCCCCACAAATGGGAGCAATTCAAAATGAACCAGGAAAAACCTATAAAAGGTAAATATTTCCTTGTCCGGTCATGTCTGATTCTAGAGCATGGTGCTCATCTCTATATCTTGGCCAAAGGAACCAGCATTGTCCAAAGACATTTTCTGTGATTATGTGGCCAGCATGGCTATATGCCAAAGGCTCAGAGAATGCTGTTACCTTCTCACTGAACAGGTAACTATTTATCTACTCATATTTACATGCTTTTGAACTACTAGGTGGACAGGAGTTGGGACTAGGAACGGGAGCTCACCCATTGTGCAGCACTCAAGTCTTGAGTGCTTGAGTTAAAGCATCTTTAATCGCTGAGCCTTTGCTCCCCTTGCAACCTATAAGGTAAAGGTAAAGGTTCCCCCGCACATGCGTGCTAGTCGTTTCCAACTCTAGGGGCCAGTGGTCATCTCCGTTTCAAAGCCGAAGAGCCAGCGCTTGTCTGAGGACGTCTCCGTGGTCATGTGGCCGGCATGACTAGACACCAAAGGCGCACGGAACGCTGTTACCTTCCCACCGTAGTGGTCTCTATTTTTCTACTTGCATTTTTACGTGCTTTCGAACTGCTAGGTTGGCAGAAGCTGGGACGAGTAACAGGCGCTCACTCTGTTACGCGGCACTTGGGATTCGACCCGCCAAACTGCCGACCTTCTGATCGACAAGCTCAGCGTCTTAACCCACTGAGCCACCGCATCCCTTTTGCAACCTATAGACAGCATAAAAAAATTAGTTATCTAGGATAGCCAGCATTGTTTCTAAGACTGGACAAGTCTGACTGTCCCCAATTTGGATGGCATACATGGGAAGCAAAACTGCCCAAACTTCTTCAAAGGATAAAAAGACACTTTGGCAGGAAGGTCTAAACATTAGAATTTTGAAATCTGGATGATTTTATTCTTTTTATTTTGGACTTTTGTTAAAGACTAACCATCAGAAGGATCAGCTTAGGGGTTTTTTGGTGACAAGAAAAAACAAACAAACAAAGAAAGTCTATATAGTTAAATCAAAACAAATGAACAATAAAATGGTGAATCGAATTCACTGACTAAGCTCATGATAAATGGTAATCAAAAATTGATCAAGGCATAATCAATTGTTAAATTATAGCTTCTTTTCCCAATATAAGCTCAGAATCATGTGATTGGGGAGTATAAAAATTAAGTTAATAAATAAATACCATTCTAAATATTTAACATGAAGCTAATATTATATCGAACCTTTCAACTGAAGTGAAATTATCTGCGATGGGTATCAGGTTGAGATGAAAATGCCAGAAATAAAGAAAAACAAAGAAAAGAAGAAATTCTGAAGTGGAAAAAAATTTCTACCAGGTAAGAAACTTCAAAGAATAAAACAACCTGTTTTTCCATCTTGGGCAAGAGATGAAGGTTTAAAAGAAATCCAGCAGTGTCTCCTCTAGGATTTAAGATGAAGCAGTATGACTTTGGTTGCATCCTTTTTCCCCCCTTAGGGAAGTAGATTCAATAATAGCAGCAATAGAAAACTTGAAAGACCAGCTTGGGGACAGATCTGCCTGGAGAAAATATATCTGTATGGTTGCTAAAAGTTCACACTGTCTTGATGATGCAATCAATCAATCAATCAATCAATCAATCAATCAATCAATGAATCTCTTAGTGACATAGAAGCCCTGGTAGCCCAGTGATTAAAGTGCAGTATTGCAGGCAAAATCTACCCACAGCCTGGAGTTTGGTCCTGATGGGGCTTGAGGTTGACTCAGCTTTCCATCCTCCTGAGGTTGGTAAAATGAAGATCCAGATTGTTGGGAGCAATAATGCTTACATTGTAAACCACCCAGAGAGGGCTGGAGGGGTGGTATATAAGCCTAAATGCTATTGCTATAGGCACAACACTTTCTGATACTCTCCTTAGATTCTCTCCTTTTGAATCATACACAAATTTCATCAAACATTACAGTACTTTGGATTCTCACTGGTTTAGGCATGAAGGACCTTTTTCCATCACTGAACTAAAATGCTCTCTACCCATATATAAACTGTCAGAAAACATTACCAGTACAACATTTTGGTTTCCTATTGAGCCTTTGTTGCCTCTATTTCCCACTCCTTAACTTCCTTCTAAGGTGATACAGTAGGTAAGAGGTTTTACATCTCTTGAACTGCCTTTCAGTGTCAAAAGAAAGGGGGAAAGCCTATTTTAACTCTGATACATTTGAGAATGATTTAAACTTGCTTCACTTGTGGGCTGGGGATGAGGTGAAGTTATTGTCATAGCAGAAAAAAGAAGTTGCCAGGACATTTTTGGCTGAAGATTGAGTGCAAGTGTAGGAAAGTCCTATACTGATGGATTTTTGGATCAAAACATTACTTATTTCTTAGATATCACATTTATTTCCTTCCTTCCTTCCTTCCTTCCTTCCTTCCTTCCTTCCTTCCTTCCTTCCTTCCTTCCTCCCTCCCTCCCTTCCTTGTACTTTGCAGATAGAGTCTCAGAAGTCCTGTTTCACATTAAAAGTTAGAAATAAATATTATTCTATAATATAACAATATAGCAAAATGGAACACTATTGGCAGTTAATATTTGCTGATTTCCAGTGACACAAGGGAAAGTTAATTAAGCTAATATTAACTTTTAGAGATTAAATTACTATGTCTCTATGTGCTTTTATATTAATATTTGTTTTTCCAAAAACAGCATTGCATTGTAGCAGAACTATTTTAAAAAATAATCATATTACAAGAGTAGCCTGTATTTATCCAATGGCAATATAAATTCTTCTTAACAGTATTTCTATTACTTATTTTGTAAGCTCCAATAAGTTCTAACAAAATTCTATTTTTCTCCAGGGTCCAATGCATGTTCTATAAAGAAAGAATTTTTACAAAGAAAGAAAAAAATGTTTTATAAAGAACATTTCATCTCCCTCAAAGTATTTCTGAGCAATCCTTAACATCACTACATTGTGTTGCTTCAGCTGTAAACTATGCAAGTGTTTTTCTTTCCTTAAAGCAATATCTATTATGTGCCTGTCTGTCTGTCTGTCTGACTCTCTCTCTCTCTCTCTCTCTCTCTCTCTCTCTCTCTCTCTCTCTCTCTCTCTCTCTCTCTCTCTCTCTCTGTCTCTCTCTGTCTCTCTCTGTCTCTCTCTGTCTCTCTCTGTCTCTGTCTCTCTCTCTCTCTCTCTCTCTCTCTCTCTCTCTCTCTCTCTCTCTCTCTCTCTCTCTCTCTCTCTCTCTCTCTCTCTGTCTCTCTCTCTTTCATACACACCATCTATTTATCTGATTAATAAAGCTGTTTACAACCACAACACTGTTCATCCACAAATTTGATTCTGAGTGACATACAAAACAATTGAAACAAACAAAACAATTAAAAACAGTAACATGTACAGTACAATAAAAAAAATAAAACTTCAGGAGAAAAGATTAGCACCCTACATATAGTGTAACCATCATGCAGGCTCCAATTTTAAAGTTGCCAAGTTTGAAAAATACTGGTTTAGAAGAAACTTCCTGAGTTTCTTGTTCTCAAGAATTACTTTTAGTGAGAGGACTATATTTTTGATAGGGACCAAGAAACTCTAGAAAACCATAAAATGTCCGAGTTTCCTGCACAAAAATAGTGTATCATATCTGCTTTTCGTTTTCATCTGGTCTGTGTATCCCCACAACAGCTGGCTTGCATTACTTTCTAACAAAAACAAAGGGAAAAAAACCCTGTATCCCTATTGTGTAGGTTTTCATATAAATCTCAAAACTCACCTACATTTGTTCATACTGGGCAAATCCTTAGTGCAAGAAAATAGAAGCAGGTTTGTCTGCATTAATGCCAGAAGGAGTTATTTTAAGCCAGTTCACATTCCATATACTTTAATGTAACTTGTGTCTTGAGATGAGGTTAAGATTAGATGTACATGCTGGTTTCATATTTTGAGAATCACCTTTCTCAAAGCTCCATCTGTGGGTAAGAAGGCTTTACCTTGATTGCTCAGTAAGCTAAGAATGAATAATGTATGGTCTTTTGGATGTTGCTGAAAACAATCTTTCCTCTCATTCTTCACCAGTTGCCACATGAAATGTTGGAAGTTTTAGTTCATAAGTGTTTGAAGGGCTATGCACACTATATTTCATTCCTGAAGAATTGAAACAATAGTAAAGGGTTCCTACATCTCAAAGAAGAACCTTTTTGCCTTTATGTTGGCACTTTTGACTTTATTTGGCCATCTTGATCCTTTTCAATTCAGCCTTGACACCTGCCCCCTCAAGTTTTCTTGTGGTTCTTTTTTTGCTTATTATTCATAACTATAATCCTTCCTTCCTTCCTTCCTTCCTTCCTTCCTTCCTTCCTTCCTTCCTTCCTTCCTTCCTTCCTTCCTTCCTTCCTTCCTTCCTTCCTTCCCATTATAAAGTATTTGTATCACATTCTTTTCTCTACCCTCTTCAGTGCAGTAGACTGGGAATATAAATGAACTAATCTCATTCCTTCTTAGAAGAGATGTTAAACGCTCTTAGTTCTGATTTGAGTTGGTTCATCTCAAATGCTGATTTTCAGATTTAGTGGTGTAATTAGACACTTCATAAAGGTCATCTACCATTTCAGATTTAAATTCACCTGCATTATATAAGAGGAAAGAGAGATGCTCAAGATCTAAACTGGTTATAGATGTGATTTGACCATCACCAAATCCCTCTATCATTTTCTGTTGTTGTGATTGTATTCTAACTATATCTTTCTGGAAAGAGTTTTCCAAAACTCAAAAGCTTGTTGTTGTTCTGCAGGTTTACTCTTGGCCAGACAAAGGCATTTCCCTTATGAGTTTTACCTTGTACTTATTTACTTTTGAGTCTGTCGAGCAAAGGCCTTGAAGAGCAAAGGCTGAATTACTTTACAGCTAAGATTCCAGCTGTCCTCCTGCATCCAAGATGCTTTTATTGCCATTGGCAATAATAATGCTGATGCTAAGCCTGTCTTACATTTGTGAGGTAATTAGCTTCGTTATGTGCCTTCTCTCCCGTTGTTTGCTGGAATCAATGATGAGTGAACCTTTGCTTTTGAATGCTAGGGGCTAAACATGCTGAGCTGTCTTGGCTCATTTCTCTTTTCAAGAGTTCAACTTGTGCTCTGGGGTGGGACTTTCCCCTCAAAAATGCCCTTTTTTGTGTAACTGGAAATCAACTATGCATCAAGCTCTTAAGGGTTGGGCTTCGATCAAGCAGGTAGGTCATTGGATGATCATATGTCAATCAAATATTTAAAAAGAAGATGCCTTCCTATCATGTAAATGAGGCAGTGAGACACCATGAATGAGGCTTCATAAGAACCACACAAGATAGACAGAGTTCTCATGTGCATGTACAGTTCAACATCTTCCCATGTTGTTGACAGGTGGCAATGGCAGTGGGCAGGGAACACATCTACTCTTCTTAGTATCTCCCAGCAGTTCAAATAATGGCAAAGATTATTTCAAGGTGCCATAGATGTTCTATAAGAACTCTGATATGGCCTCATTCCTAGGAAGAAAAGGCAAAGTGTCCAATATTGACTTAACTACAGTCTCAATTGGGAAAATGTGACCATCCTAGACCAAGCCATGTTCAAAAATGCCAGGGAATTTCTAGAACCTTGGCACTCTGACAAATAAGCCATCAATAGACACAACATCTATAGATGATGCAAAATAGACAAGCAACCAGCCAAAAAGGGAATAAAAAGACCCAAGCATCTCTCCACCAGTAATCAGCACCCAGATAAACATAGATTAATTCCAAGATTAACATCAGACCAACAATCAAGTAAACAATACCTCAGTCAAGAAACTTCCAACAGTAAACAGCTCAACCAAAGAACCTCTAAGACCACCCCCACCAATACTGACAGGAAAAGCCACTAGAGTATAAACTAACAGCAAACTGCACTGCTTACTAAGGTAGCTCTGATGACGTTACCTACTTTGGGTAATGAAACATCTGCAAGCAAAGAAGCAAGCTCAGAGAGCACCAATGTCCAGTCTTGGTAGAGATAAAGACTGCTTCTGCCTTTAAGACTGGGCCAGGCTTGCAAAGATGGGTTTCGTAGTTCATGCTTGTGTCTTGCTCGCTTCTCATGATTTCTCATTCTCTCTCATTATACAGATGCAATATAAATCTTGATTTGATTTGATTTCTATCAGAGCAGATATAGAAGATGCATCTGGTCAGATTCCAATAATCCAGCTGTGACAGCAGCGCTGAATGGCCCAAATCCATGCAAAGAAACCCTTTATTTGTGAAAGATGCACATGCATGGTTCTAAAAGTTACGCTCAGTTAAAAAATAATTTATACTGTGGCAATTTCCATTTTAAAAGGCTGCTTTGGAGAAATGTACATAGCAAAAAATAGTATCGGGGACATTCACTTTACAAATCCGTATCGTGGAGGCATCTATGTGAAGAATGTCATTACCGTCACATTAAGGAAAACTGTATATAAAAGAGACAACTCCATATGTTAAGGGAAGTTGCAAGCAAAAATGGATGCAGATATTTTTACACAGATCTTCAAAGGGAAAACTAATGGATTAGATGCTAACTTCCTAATGAAGATACTAAAATAGACTAGATTAATCTGTATACCATTAATCCAGGTGTTTCTTTTCAGCAGCCTAAAATTACAAAAGGCCCACAGAGAATTGCTATTCTGACAGTGTGAAAAATTTGCATTTACTTCAGGTCAAGAAGGGGCATCCAGCCCAGTTCAACTGCAAAAGTCACTTTTATTTCTCCCTCTATTCCATGAACCCATTAAGCAGGTTTTTCCAAGCAAGCATTTTATGTTCAGGGTTGACCTTTCAAGCAGCCAATTTTTATTGCGACTTCTTCCCTTAACCTCTTCTTTTTTCACTTTAAAGCCATGCATACAGTTGAATACCAAACATTAAGTTGCCAAGTGTTGGTGACACAGTCTTTAAATGTCAGCAAGCTTTTTATGCCCCATAAGGATGCAAGTCCTCTTAATCAGTGTTCTTCCATTTTTTTTGTTTGCAAAGTACAGGCTCAAAAGGCATTACTAAAATCTGTATCTGGGAGGGAGGGAAATTAGTCCAGTAAATCCAAGCCTTCTGCAAGACTTTGCAAGAGAATGCTGCTTAGTTAATAATGAACTCACTAAATACAGAGAGTTGTGCAACAGTAGGGGTGAGACTTGAGTCTTTTTTGCCTTGAAGATGGTTGCTTAAAAATCTATGCACAAAGCAATTAGGGGGACTTTCAGCACTCTGTAAGTGTCTGTGAGGCAAACAGATTCTTCTTGATATTTACCACTGATTTGGGGCAGGGGGAGAATAAAAATTACCACTTCCAACAGAGAGAATTTAGACAATTTGGTTAAAGAAATTTGTCCAGGATAATTTGACAGAAGGCCTCTATTAGCACTAAAGTCTTATGTGTGAATGGATCCTCATGTGGGTAAAACAGCATCCATGCACACAAACAGGCAGAATAATAGATATACAGTATACAATGTGGAGGTAAGGGCTTAGAGATCTAATCCAACTGTCACCCTATTACCAAAGAGCAACAGTGTGGTGGAATCTCTAGCTAGACTAGAGAGAGATGTTAAGAGAGGGCTGAGCTTAGAGTCCTTGCATTGCAGAAAGTGATACCTCCCCCAGAATCTGACTGTTCCCAAAGGAATGCAGTCAGGATGACAAGATTTTTGTAAGATAAATGACTAACAATAAAGCTTCTGCTTGAGACAGTTCACAAATGCTTCAGATCCAGATTATCCAGATTCCGCCCCCACCCCCATGTATCCTGCTGCTCAGTATAGTTCTTCAAGTCCTATATATGTGCCTACCATTTTTCTTACCTAAATGTGTGACTGTGAATTTCTTCCTGCTCAAATTCCTCTTGCTGGTTTCTGCACAAGCCTCTGGCAAATTATTGTTTCAACCTGTCATGATCCTGCTGAATCTTGATACTGTCTCCTAAAGTATTTGCTGCCCTCCCTATCACTGTGTTGTCTTTGATAATCATATTTTCTAATCCCTCAGGAAAGTTATTGATAAATGTGTTGAATAGCTCAGGGCCTCAAACAGAGGTCTAAAACAGAGGACAATTGATGTATCCTCATTGGATATGATTACGGAACTATCTCTGTATCCATCTAATGGTAGCCTAGTCCAGCCGACATCTTACCATCTTCTATGCTAGTTATCTTATGGAAGGCTTTGTGGAATGTTTGCTATAGACAGATACATTATGTTCTTACATTCCTATAATCAACTAGTCTGTCTAGTACAAAGAGATCAAACTGGTATGACATGATTTTGGCGGGGAGGTGTGTGCCTTTGAGTCAGTGGTGATTTCTAGTGACTACCTGGACTAGTCTCTATAGTTTTCTTGGCAGGATTCCAGAAGTGATTTGCTATTGCCTTCATCTTTCTAGAGCTGAGAATGAGTGACTTGCTCAGGGTCATTGCGTTTTGTGTCCAAAGTGGCACTGGAACTCATGAGTTGCCTAATTTCTAGTCTGATGCCTTAATCACTACAGTAAACCAAACTGGCTCGCATGACATGATTTAATGCACAATAAATACTGCAGAGGGACATTTTATTTTAGAAGCTCCTTGTAATAATTAATGTACAATTTAGACAATTTATAGCAATAGCACTTAGACTTATATAGCGCTTCATAGTGTTTTACAGCACACTCTAAGTGGCTTACAGAGTCAGCATATGCCCCCCAACAATCTAATTTTACCTCATTTTACCAACCTCGGAAGGATGGAAGGCTGAGTCAACCTTAAGCTGGTCTCTTTTCCACTCTGCTTTGATTGGATCCAAGTCCTTGGTAGGTAGGATCCTATTCAGAGGAAAACATATTTGTTTTCTGCGTTTGGCATACATATCATGCCTCATTTATTGTACTTACCTTGATCGAGGTAAGTATCTTCAACAAGCTAGTGCAAATGTCAAAAAGTCTAGGATTCTGAGAATATTTGTCCTTTGATGCTGAGGATTAAAGAAGTCCTGCATGGGAGGATTCCATCTCATTGGGAGAAAAATTGTCACTTCTCCACTAACTTTTGTGATTGGTGTTTTTGTAGTGGGAAAATCTTGGAAGTCATGGAAAACTTGGACAATCATCAAGACAGCATGGTTATTATTGACTATAGAATAGCATAGTGATGAAGGATTCTTTCAGCTTCTGTCATCTTTCTAAATTTCCAGGTGTTCATGAGCAATGAGAGCTGGTTCATTGAGAATGAATGAATGATCATGATTTCTCTTGCAGGTAGCAGAGCAATATAAATGCTCTGTCATTGAAATAGTCTGATTTCCTCTTCAGGGAAATATTTAAGTCAATATTTTCAGAGTTTGCAGGTTTGCCTTCAGCATTATAAACCCTCTAAATATGGTTACTGCTTGTTAAATGTAAGCAAAAATGTTGCCAGTTTAAGTGCCCTGCCAGCCAAAGATCAGTGGGATTGCCTACAATACTGTCCTTCATTTTACATCAGTTAGCTGTGAGTGGTTTCTTCTTCATAGTTTGGAGGTTAGGCCTGTCAATCTCTCCTTGCTGTCCTGTGGAAATCTCATCTCCCTCCATGGAACCATAGCAGTTATCATTGGAGTTGTCAAAGAAGCTGGCCTTTGAAGCATCTCACCTGTGATTGTCCTTGGTAGCTGAGATGGATGTCTATGCACAAGGAGCACCCCTCTTGGTCTGCTTTGATCAGCCTGCCACATTCAGACAGTTCTGAACTGAAATCAACATTAATCAGATATACTATCTTGCATTTCCCCTTATTCTCCAATAGTTTACATTCTAATTTCAAGGGGATTCTTTCAAAAAAGAAGTGAATTTTGGAAAAACGCTAATCAGTGTAGTGGTTTGAAAAACTATAGTTATAAGATGGCCAGGGGTGTATGAATATTGGTGAAAGGTCCAGAGTTTTAGGCTTCTGATACTGTACATAATAGTTTTGAACACAGGTTTAGCACTCTTTCAGAATAGCACTAGACCTGCATTTAGAAAGAGCTTGATTGACATGCCACAGGCACAAAACACTTGTGTTCCTCTAATACTGTTTGTCAACAATTTAACACATGGCTAAACATACAATTCCATGCATCTATGATGATCCATCACACCACAACCTAGGGGGAAGCATTAATTTATTATTTACAGGTAGTTCTCAAATTACAAACGTAATCGAGCTGGTTGTAAGTTGTGCAAATCATTAAGCAGGTCAGCACATGCCCGTCCCTGATTTTACAACTTTTTGTGTAATGGCCATTAAGCAAATTCACTGTCCACAATGGACATTTTTTGCTGGAAACCAGAAGTAAACACCAATTGATAGCAAAAATGTTGTAAATTGTGATCATGTGACCGTGAAATGTTATATATGGAAATGAAAATTCAGGCTGGATGCCAAGCACTCAAAATGAGTTCAAGTGACTTAGTGGCTGTTATAATTTAGAATGTGGGTCATAAGTACTCTGGGGGAGGACCATTATAGCTTTGAATAATCATTAAGTGACCTGTCATAAGTGAATATCTTTATTAGATTGTTATCCCACACTCAAGGCAATGAACATACATAATGCTTCTTCCACCTCCTATTTTTTCCTACAACAACAGCTCTTTGATGTGGATTGGGCAGGGAGACAGTGACTGGCCAAAGCTGCCCAGCTGGTTTTCATGAAGCTTAGTGGGAGCAAACATGAAGTCAGGGAAGTTTACCCATTATTTCTCTTAACTTGTTCCATATTAAATCAATAAGGACCATACTAGTCACCAGCCTCATTTCTGCAGCAGAATAAAGAACAGTTACAAGGCTAATACTGTTGATCCTAGTAGACTTTTCTATTGGGACAAGGACCGAAGAATAGTATTTTAACATGTTCAGCTGGTTTGCCCAATGGAGAAACCAGTAATTTGAAAATGCAGACTTCACGCTTGGGCTGTCAGGCGATACCTGAATGGATTTATAAAATGCCATTGGATGTGGATAGAAGTCCGCTAGCTTATGCACATTCAAAACACGTTAATAAAGTAACATAATAAACTCTGAAGTAGCCTTCTAAGGCCACAATTCCTGGAGTTCCAGTTCATTTCAGTTATTCAAGCATGTGCACAATACAGTTCAGAGGTTCATCCTTCCTTTAGCATCAAGTACAGTCTTCTAGATATTATAGCGGAAGCCTGAAACAGTTCTCAAAGGATTCCTCCAGTCTATATTCCATATTCCATGCTTTCTTCTACTGGGTTCCTCTATTAATAATGATGCAGTATTGAAAGTCCTGGCTCAATATCTGTGAGCTCTTTGCAATCAGTGCCAGCTTATAAGGATTTGGGTGATAATCCCAATTCAATAAAATCTAATCAATGCACATACTGGGGTATAAGAGAGTAAGATGATGCAGGCAAGGAGAAAGGAAATTAGGCCTTGGAAATATGGTAGAGACAGCAGATGAAGTGATGGCCAAATCTGGCCCTAGGTTCTCCCTTGGCTGACCTTTTCCATAAGCAAACAAGTCAGAAAATCGAATTTATTACAGTACTCTGATAAAGTGGGATCTCTCTATGAAAAGGGGGGGACCAGAAAAACCTGTTTTACATTTACTTTTATATAGTTAGCACAACAAAGAACTTCAAAGTAAAAGTTGATTGGTTTAGAAATAGTCATCTGTCTACTTAC
The DNA here is from genome assembly GCF_964194415.1 of Vipera berus. Taxonomy (NCBI): domain Eukaryota; kingdom Metazoa; phylum Chordata; class Lepidosauria; order Squamata; family Viperidae; genus Vipera; species Vipera berus. Next base: position 18,535,445 of record NC_138202.1, read on the forward strand.
ATCACAAGAATTAAAGTATCTAATAATATGTGAGCATATCCATAGAAAAGAACATTGTATTCTCAATAGAAGTAAAAGAAAAATTTGTAAAGGAAAAACATCAATATGGATATCAGTAAGATACATTCTCAGTGCATTCCACGGTTGGGCTTGAATATTTCCTTTGTTCATAGATGCTTGAGATCAGCTGAAGACCAATGCTCTCCCATCATCCTGGTTTCTGAAAGGGAGGTTTTTCTTAAAAGGTTAAGGCTTATGGCTAATTATGGCTAATACCTTTGAAAAAGCAAATTTAAAATACAAGAAACCCCATGATAGTTAGCCAGTACAACAGTACTACAAAAACCATATTTCAAGTATTACAAAGTCCATACTGTGTGGCCCTCAGAAGAGAAGCTCAGATAGCATCAAAAACATTGGCAGTACAGGTTGAGTTGAGAATCCTCCTTGTCCTATTTCTCCTTAAGGGCGGAAAATATAATTACTTATTAAGTAATTAAGTAATTATTAAGGATTACCTACGGTAGCACCTGCTGCCGGCATCAACTTCCCTCCGTCCAGTGCGCTCCCACAGAGTGGGCCTCCTCAGGGTGCCTCTGATCAGAGAATGTCGATTGGTGGCCTCCAAGGGGAGGGCGTTTTCTGTGGGCACGCCAGACCTGTGGAACCGCTTGCCGGTTGAGCTCCGGATGGCTCCCGACCTTCGCTCCTTCCGGCGCGATTTAAAAACTTATTTATTTGAACAATCTGGCCTGGTCTGATGGGTTTGGGGTTGGATTTAGTTTTAACACACTTTTAGTATTGTATTATATTGGGCATAATTATTTAATTCTTTTTAACTCTTTTTTAACTTTTGTATTTACATTTTGATATTTATTGCCCTGTATACCGCCCTGAGTCCTTCGGGAGAAGGGTGGTCTAAAAATTTAATAAATAATAATAATAATAATAATAATAATAATAATAATAATAATAATAATAATAATAATAATAATAATAATAAGTGACACGTTGTAAGGTGGTGGCAATTGTGACCTCTATAGATCCTTACAATTCATTGCTTTGAGGACCCTTTCAGAGTAAAGCATATAGAATGGCTGACTAGGTTGTGAGCTACTCTAGAGACCAGAATGCCTATGACACAATGAAAGGGCTGCTTCAGGTAGCAGGCTATTAGGCAGCAGGTAGAACTGGCTGCAGTTCACTACTTGTAACAGTCCATAGCCTGAAGAATCAGTTTTAGTTAGGTTGACCCTAGAGTTAAGTAGATCCCAGGGAGATTTTATACCTTCACTACTGGGTATACTTTTTTTGCATATCTGCTCTGGCATCATCATCATCATCATCATCATCATCATCATCATCATCATCATCATCTTAGCCATTGTCTGACCACTGCAGGATTAAGGCCTCTTCTGCATGTTTCCAACTAATATGGTCCTGAGCTTTCTTTTATTTATTTATTTTATTTATTTTTATTTAAATTCCATTTATATCCCGCCCTTCTCCGAAGACTCAGGGCGGCTTACAAGCTTAGCAGTAGCCTTCGCCCACAATATTTGCTGATGTCGTCAATCCATCTTGTTTTAGGTCTCTTTTGTGGACACTTTTTATCAAGTGGGATTCATTCTATGACTGCCTTGGTCCACCTGCCACCAGTTCTTCTTGCTATGTGACCAGCCCATTTCCATTTGAATTCTTTTACTCTCTTGATGATATCGTATACTTTCACTTATTCTCTAATCCATGTGTAGGTCTTTCTATCTTGTCTTGTAATGCCGAGCATGTATCTTTCCATGGCTCTTTGTGCCACTCGTAGCTTTTGTATAGATTGTGAGGTTAGTGTCCATGTTTCACCAGCATATGTCAGAGTAGGTAGCACACACTGATCAAACACTTTTCAGGCATAGGGGGAGGTTGTTCTTGAAAATTATGCTTAGCTTACCGCTTTTAACATGCCATTTAACTTTCTTTATTGTATCACCTTCTATTGAGATCATTTGGCCAAGGTATATGTAGTGGTCTACTGTGTCTAATTCTTCTCCAGATATAATATTTTCCTTTCTTTTGTGAATTTATTAAATATAACCTGGCTCTTTTTCAGGTTTATTTTTTAGCCATATGGTTCTCCTGTTTTGTGCAGCTCTTGTATGTGTCTGTCTTCCATATAAACCTAGAGTGCTTCATAGTTTTATGATTTTTTTTCTCACCAGCACAGAAGTGGTATATTCTGTGGTAGAATACCTTATAGGAATTCCAGATTAAATAAAAAGAGAGCATTTTATCTGAACAATATGGAGGTGGGGTCGAGTGCTTTAATTTTTAAATGAATTGCTTGACTAAGGTACTGGCCTGGCATTTGCTTTGATTTGGAGTTACTTAAGACAATCCCTCTTAATTCAAGGAGGAGAGGATAACACAAGGGACGTGTCACTGATTGAAGATAATAATTTTCATCCTGGACAAAAGGCAGGAGTGAAAGATTGTGTGAAAGCCAGAAATGATGGAATTTGAACGTTTATCTCAGAAAGAACAATTCAGTCCAGCAGCTGAGAGTGCTGGAAAAGTATTTCAAAGAGAGTCTGCTTATTAATTTGTTATAACTAAGTCTGGAAAATGCCTCTTAGAGTTTCCATGATTTTATATTTACCTTGGACTAACATTAAAGAGATGTTAGTTAGTACTATTAGTTCTTGCTCCCATGAAGGGCTTGACATTGTGGTGCTATACTGGATCAGGGAAGATCAGGAGCGGTAATGGTACAAATCTCCCACTCTCTGTTTTACAGCCTGAGAGGTTTGGGAGGTTTCCTTCTCTTTCTTTGCCCATTATGTATTATATGTAAATAGTTCCAGTAAAGTATTAACAATAGATTCACTAAAACGGGGACATAGAAAACATGAGGTAAAGCATTTTGACAGCCGAACACGCGGGAGTTTTGACAGCTGTCAGAGCAACACAGAGAGCCGCCCAGCCACGAGGAGCCGAGCTGTCAGATGCTCCGCGAAGCCGATTGGAGCGGAAAGCAAAGCGGGAAAAGACCGGCCGCTGATTGGACCAGCCGGCCGGCTGCAGACTATATAAAGCCGAACCTTCTGTAATTAGTTGCTCTATTCTAAAATAAACCTGTTGAAGTTACCAGCTGTCTTTGAGTGGTCTGTCAGCCACTTCACTGGCGACGAAGGTGGGATCCGCTTCCCAGAGCTGAAGTCACGGCCAGGAAGAGAGTTCCCGGCCGGCGGAGCTAGTCACTGGAAGTTTTAACTTCCATAGCGGAGCGGACTACCGGACCCAGACAGCATGGCAAATTTTGGACGCGTGAGGGAGTTTGACACCCGCCACCCAGAGCGATGGGAGTCGCACCTGGGACAGGTCGAGGGATTCCTCCTCGTCAGCAAAATTACGGATGACAGAGCCAAAGCCGCAGCGCTTCTCTACATCAGCGGTCCCCCAGTCTACGATGCTGCTCTAGGGCTATTCAGCCCAGTGACGATCACTGAGGTCCCGTACACCGAGCTCACCGACCGGCTTAACAAACACTACATGCCGGCCCGCTCGGAATTGTACTGGCGGGTACAGTTTGCCCAGCGAAGACAGCGGCCGGATGAAGCTGCGAACGACTTCATCGCAGGAGTCCGGCACGCCGCGCGGAGCTGCAACTTCCCTGACCTGGAAGATCGGATCCGGGACCAAGTGGTCATCGGGTTAAGAGACGAATGCCTCCAGAAAAAAATTAAATCTAAACCCGACATGACCCTCGCCGAGGTCTCCCGGGAGATCTTGGCGTACGAAGACAATCACAGGAGAACCCTTGCCCGAACTACAGCCGAACCCCAAGGAAGCGTCCATCAGGACGAAGCGTCCTTCAGTGACGAAGAATCCATAGATCTGACAGACACCGACGTGTTACAACGCCGGATGGAGAGGCGACAAAACCGACTGAGTGACAACAATGACCGTCCTAAACCCAGGAACCTCATGCCAGCTCAAAGGGAACAACGCAACAACTGTGCCAGCTGCGGGGGCAACCATGCCCAGGCCAACTGCCGGTTCCGGAACGCGAAATGCCACAATTGTGGTAAGACTGGCCACATCAAACCCGTCTGCTGAAGCCGTCCTCGCGACAACCTGCATGAAGTGGAGGCTAACTCCCCAGGTACGAACACCCACCGAGCCAGTAAGGGAAAGACCCCAGAAGGGTTAGTGGAGGCGGTAGACAGGGTGCACCACTTAAGCCCTAAAGTAAAAATTAAAACAAAGCTTCAGGGAGTCTACTGTGACATGGAGGTGGACTCAGGGTCAGCAGTAACCCTAATCTCATTTAAAACGTACAGGGAAATCTGCCGGCGCAGTAAAAAGGCAATACTTTTAGAACCCCCGCATGTACAGCTAGCTGACTACCAGAAAACCCCCATACAGCTTAAGGGTAAAGCCAAAGTTTGGGTAGAGTATAAAAAATTCAAGGGGCCCCTAGAGGTGATAGTTACCCAAGGGGATCGCACAAATTTAATAGGGCTAAATTGGTTTAGCCCCTTAGGCATTGCCATCACCGGCGTCAATGCAGTGCAAACTTCGAACCTCGAAGCCGTCTGCAGAAAATATGCAGACGTCTTCGATGGCTCGTTGGGTAAATATACAGGTCCCCCCATCTCCCTCAACCTAAACCCCACCATACAACCTGTCAGAATTAGGGCCAGGCGGGTTCCATTCGCCCTCAAACAAAAAATTGAGGACGAGCTGGAACGCCTTGTCAAGCTGGGGGTCTTAGAACCTACTGATGGGGGAAGCTGGGAAACCCCCATCGTAACCCCTGTAAAACCTAACGGGCAAATTAGATTATGTGCTGATTACAAAGCGACCCTAAACCTAGCACTCAACGCCCACTCTTACCCCATTCCAGCGGTGAGAGACGTCCTCACCTCTATCCGCTCCGGCGCCATTTTTGCAAAATTAGACCTCACGCAGGCGTACTTGCAATTGCCTGTAACCAATGACACCGCACTCGCCCAGACAATTGTCACACACCGCGGAGCATTTAAAGTGACAAGATTGCAATTCGGCATTTCAGCAGCCCCGGGCATATTTCAAAGCATCATGGAAAAAACCTTAAAAGGGATCCCCGGGGTTTGCCCTTACTTCGACGATGTGCTCATCGCCGGGGAAACAGAAGCCATCCTAGCTGACAGGTTGTCAGCTGTGCTAGACCGGTTCAGAACAGCCGGGTTTAAGTTAAAAAGGGAAAAGTGTTCCATAGGAGTTCCCTCTACGGAATTCCTTGGGTACAGAATTGACGCCCAGGGCATCCATCCCACGAACGAGAAACTTAAAGCCATCCAATCAGCCCCCAGCCCCAAGAACAAACAAGAACTCCAGGCATTTTGGGGGCTATTAAATTTCTATCACGCCTTCCTTCCACATAAGGCTACAATTGCAGAACCGCTACATAGACTATTAGATAAAGGCACCCCCTGGTCCTGGACAAGGACACACGAGAATAGCTTCCAGTCCCTTAAGAACATCATTTGCAAAAGCTCCACAGTCACCTTGTTTAAAGAGGACGTTCCCGTTTGCATCGCTTGCGATGCATCCCCGTACGGGATAGGAGCCGTGTTAAGCCACCTTGACCAGGATGGCACGCAAAGACCTATCGCTTTTTATTCCCGGACCCTTACCAAAGCCGAAAGAAATTATGCGTAAATTGACAGAGAGGCACTGGCCATTGTCGCAGGCGTGAAAAAATTCCACGACTACCTGTATGGTAGACCCTTCACAATCTTCACCGACCACAAACCCCTATTAGGCATATTCACCTGGGACAAAACAACTCCTCAAATATTGTCCCCTAGAATCCTGCGCTGGTCCACCTTTCTATCAGCATACTCCTTCAAATTGATACACAAGCCGGGAAGGGAACTGGGACATGCAGACTGCCTAAGCAGACTTCCTATACAACGACACGACCCCGACCCAGCCCCTGCAGGCAACATACTGGCTATCTCAGAATTACAGGAGTGCCCTCTCACAGCCAAAATCATTGCTGTCAACTCTGCTAAGGATAAAATTCTCAGCAGAGTCCTGCGGTGGGTCACGGCAGGATGGCCACATAAGTGCCCGGAAGAAATCTTCCGGCCCTTTTTCACCAAACAATTAGAACTAACATCACATCTAGGCTGCCTCCTATGGGGAAACAGGGTGGTGATACCACACAAGAACACACAACAAACATTAAAAACCCTTCACGAAGGACACCCTGGAATGGTAAAAATGAAGTTGCTTGCTAGAAGCTATGTGTGGTGGCCAGGTATCGATAAGGACATAGAAGATCACGTAGGGGGATGCTACACTTGCCAGTTAACCAGAAGCAAGCCGCCCCACGCCCCAGTCCACAAATGGGAAACTACAAAAAACCCATGGTCCCGCATCCATCTAGATTTCGCTGGACCAATACGAGGGCAGAATTTCTTAATAATTGTAGATAGTTATTCAAAATGGCTCGAGGTGGTACCCCTCAATAAAACTACAACGAACTCCACTATACAAGCACTTAGACGGGTTTTCGCATCACACGGCCTCCCAGACGTCATAGTTTCTGATAACGGACCACAATTCACTTCTCGTGAATTTCAGATGTTCGCTTCGAGGAACTCTATTAGACTGGTGACATCAGCGCTATTCCACCCATCGACGAATGGCATGGCAGAGATAATGGTAAGATCCACCAAAGAGTTTATGAAAGGAGACTGGCACCGGCGGCTCAGCCAATTCCTCCTGGCCCAGCACACCACACCGTGCACCACCACAGGCAAGACGCCGGCTGAACTAAGGTGGGGCAGGAGGCTAATAACAAGGTTAGATCAATTGCACCCAGACAGAACACCAAATGACCAAGAACCACCACCCCCATCACCACGAACCTTTTCACCTGGCCAAACCATCTGGGCCAGGAGTTATTCCGGCACCCAGAAATGGATACAAGGGGTCATAATAAAACAAACGGGACCCATTTCTTACCTAATCCATTCTGACACAGAAGGACAGCTACGACGACACGTCGATCAGCTGCGGAACCGCAAACCACAAAACGCGCCCCCACCACCACCACCACCACCACCACCACCAGGAAATCAACACCCCTGCATACCACCATTCATACCAGATGACCTGCCTCCGCCCCACGACGAGGCAAGACCACCACAACCACAGGAGGAAGGGGAGCCTGAAAATGAGACACCCCCACGACGATCCACACGGATTAAGAAAGCACCTGCCTACCTCCAGGACTACGAATGGGGAGGCAGCGACAGACAAATACAAGGGGGTGAAAACAATCCGGGGGAAGGGTAAGGGGTGTATTATATGTAAATAGTTCCAGTAAAGTATTAACAATAGATTCACTAAAACGGGGACATAGAAAACATGAGGTAAAGCATTTTGACAGCCGAACACGCGGGAGTTTTGACAGCTGTCAAAACTCCCGACTACAGCGCAGGCGCAACCGGCTGACAGCTCTCAGCTGTCAGAGCAACACAGAGAGCCGCCCGGCCACGAGGAGCCGAGCTGTCAGACGCTCCGCAAAGCCGATTGGAGCGGAAAGCAAAGCGGGAAAAGACCGGCCGCTGATTGGACCAGCCGGCCGGCTGCAGACTATATAAAGCCGAACCTTCTGTAATTAGTTGCTCTGTTCTAAAATAAACCTGTTGAAGTTACCAGCTGTCTTTGAGTGGTCTGTCAGCCACTTCACATTATGTAGTGTGGGCTGTGCCTTCCCTTATCTAATTGTTTCTTAGGCAGCATCTCTCCACCCATCTCACAAGATCATTTCCATATACCATTACATGAGCCCTAGGCCATTCAGACATACATACTACAACAAAGATGTTGAGACCCTGGAAAAAGTTGAGAGAAGAGCAGCTAAGATGATCCAAGGCCTGGAGACTAAAACATATGAAGAACGGTGGCAAGACATGGATTTGGCTAATCTAAAGAAAAGAAGAAATAGGGGTGACATGATAGCAGTATTCCAGGCTGCCACAAAGAAGAGGGGGTCAAATTATTCTCCAAAGCACCAGAGGGAAGGGCAAGAAACAATGGTTAGAAACTGATCAAAGAGAGAAGCAACCTAGAATTAAGGAGAAACTTCCTAACAGTGAGGACAATTAACCAGTGGAACAGCTTGTCTTCCTTCAGAAATTGTGGGCACTCCATCACTGGAGGCTTTTAAGAAGAGACTGGACAGTCACTTGTCCGAGATGGTATAGGAATAGGTTATCCTGCTTGAGCAGGGGGCTGGACTAGAAGATTCCAGGGTCTCTTCCAGCTCTATACTATTCTAAATAAGAGATTCTCAAAGGAAGCCACTTAAGACCTGTAGTTCATTACATCATAAAGCAAAGTGAGTCATCCAGATATAGCAAGAATATGAGACCTGTCAGACCTGCCATCCTACTGCACCAACCCTGCTTAGCTAGATGCCAGGCTGTCATAAGAAACAGGGGGAGTGAGCTGCAGGATGGGATAAAGGTGTGGGGGAGGATAGAGGAAAGGAAAACATATTTTTTTTTTGGCCACGGGCTACTCCAAGGTGGGATGGAATGGAATGCAACACTCTCAAGCCTCTGCACTGGGGACTGTTGACAAAATAATTACTTTGAATACTGTGGGCCATGGGGGGACGGGACCCAAAGGAGAATGTTAACTATATGCTTTGGATGTAAAATGCTAGATTTAGCTTTGCTACACTGTAACCACTTGGCTTTATTAAAGTATACTTTTGCTAGCCATGAGTCCGATAGTCTTTCTTTTCTGATTGACCAAGTTTGGCCAGCTGATAATAGAGACATAGTTCTTAGTGCAGTAGGTCCTTTTTACCATGGTGACAGTTCTGTAAATCAGGGTATGCCATAAGCTCTCCCGATGCTGTAGAAAACTAATCCCCAACCTCTTTATCATTACTCATATTAGCTGAGGATCATGGGCATTGTTGCTTAGGAACATCTAAAGGGCTATGAACTCCCCACTCCAAGAAAGAATGAATTGCAAGACTGCAATGCTTCCATCTCCCAGCTTCAGCATTGAGAGAAAAAGCTTCCCACTTTTCATATGACTTAAATCCTTTATTAAAAAGTACTTCTTCTAAATCTTAAAAGAAGCTATTTCTCTGTGAAAGATTTGTTTTGGTTCATTTCTTTTGCAATTACATTCCTTTTTGATAAAAATAGATAATAAAAAATGCTCTTCCCGAAATGATTGTATCTGCAGAGGTGAAACAAACATGCAAGGGAAGAAAACTAATTTTTTGCTGTTTTCTGCAAGGTTCTCTGGGAGAGACTAATTTATTTACTGAATACACTAAGGTTTTTTTTTGATGATTGATTGATTAGGAATATATATCTATCATAAAAACAAGGTGCAGTATCTTAAATTGTCATTTATGGAGATGGCTTGTCTTGAACAAAGAAGAATTTTAATTATTTCAGAAGAGGCAGGAAGAGTATAATTTCATATGAAATACTGTTGCAATCTTGTACAGTCAATAGTTACTCACTGCCTTCTGAAAAGTAACTGCAATTCTAGACATGGCCATTATTTTAGATTAAAGCCCCCCAATCAGGTGTTCTGTAGATGTGTTAGACAATAAATTCCATCCTTCTTAGTTAGCATAGCTGTAGTAGGGCTAAGCCCATGGAGGAAAGTTTGGAAGTCAGAAAACTTCTCTCCCAGAATTCCTCTAGTTCTGCCTCCTACTTGGGTGCAGCAGCTTGGTGGCTGTCAGTGCCATTATCTATCTTCCAAGGTGGTGTCTTTGACCTGGGTCCTTCTCTTTAACCCTGTATGTAAGAGAGATGGAATTCTCACAGACTGTGTATCTCACTGATAGATAAAAGAAAAAAAAGATAGTAGAATAAATTATATATAAGCTACCTTCTGGACCTGTAGTGATGGGGCTATAGAAATCAGTTCCTCCTCGTTGTTGGAAAGATAGATCAATCAGAGATCCTTGGTGCTCTCTGAGCTTGGTTGTTTTCTTGCAGATGCTTTGCTACCCAAATTAGGTAACATCATCATTGTTAGATGATCACTAGCATTGATGATGTTACCTAGTTTGGGTAATGAAACCTCTGGAAGAAACCAACCAAGCTCAGAGAGCACCAAGGACCCCTCATTTCAACACTGAGCTACAACTATTCTCCTTTATTAGATCAATCTCACAAGAGATAAATAGTATCAAACTTTATTACAAAAGAAAAAAAGAGAATTGAACTGTAGTTACATGCAGAGCAATCAGTAAAGGAAGAAACAAAAATACAGATCTGTTCAATCACAAACAGCATTTTGAAAGCACTTCCAATGGGGGAAAAATATGTAGGAAAAGATAAGATTGAGCAAAACACTAGATGTTGTTACTTTGCTTTTGCTTAGAGGAAACTCTGATGTAAAGAGGCTTCAAGCTGCATTAAAATATACAATAACTAAGCTTGTATGGAGACAATACATTTCAGAGTTAAATGCAATTTAAAAATACACAGGAAAATAAATTAAGTGTAATTCTCTATTCTAGAGAAATTTGTGCCAGTTTGTTTCTTGGAAATCCTTCTTCCTGCAGATTCAAAATTTATCAGATGATCCGAGGCAAATCTTAGCTTTCTATTTCTACTTCTTCCACAACCTTGTCACATAGTTTCTTGTTCTGTTTTTTCTGAGAGTATTTGCAGTTTTGAAAAATAACTCCTTTTCTTTTGGGTAGTGAGATAATCTGACTTTGTACGTGTATGGGGACCTGCAACTGTATGTTGTGCACATATAGATTCCATGCAGAAGTTGAATGAATGGAGTCTGAAACTGCGATGCATCTGGTTGTCAAAGAATGGGAGATAAGAATGGGAGCCTGTTTGTCCATTCACTACAGTGGCCAACAATTTTGTATGTATCCGAAAGATCCTAGATTGGAAAAGGCTTTGATACAACATTAAAAAAAATCTGTATGGATGATACCAAAGATTTATGTATATCATTGTGTTCTCACAATGACAACTATATGTTGATTTTTGGAAGCCCACAAGTAGGAAAACAATGTAATACACCCTTGCTGCCTACTAAGTCGGGTGCCTCTGATATTGGATTGATCACTGTTGTGAAAGGCAGTCTTATCTTCCATGAATTTGTTTACTTCTTCTTTATAGCAACGAAGTTGATGGTCTTTGCTATATCTTCAAATCCATATTTTAACTAAAAGAAATACTTCCTGTGTTGAGCAAGGAAGCTGCCAGATTTGGCCCAAAGGGATGATCTCGGGTTGAGAATTTTTAATGATTCAATCAAAAACAATGATGACTAAAGAAGAACATAAGAGTCTCGAGAATTAAAACATGGTAAATTATCCAGTCTGGTATCTTGCATCTCATCATGGCCAGATAGATTCCTCAAAAGGAAATTCACATACTGCATTTGAATCTGGAGACTCTATATAGCAATTGTCCTTATCTGATGCTCATTAGGTATGTTGGGGTTATAATTCACATTTCCTAGCCAATACAAAACTGGAGAGCACCAAAATGTAGAAAACTGCTATATCCTGTCTGGATGATTGATGGCTCCTTCTAGTGCAGACATGTCAAACACAAGGCCCGGGGGCTGGATCCAGCCTGCAAAATGGTTTCATGTGGCCTGCGAAGCCATCCTGGAACCAGTGAGGGAACGGCCCCCGCTGCCTTGGGCCAGGCCAGCCGGGAGCCAATGTACAATTTCGTGGTGGTCATCTATGCTGAAAAACATTCAGTCTTAGTTCCACAAGGCCATCTGGAAACAGTGAGGGACCAGCCCCTGCCACATCGGCACTGCCCCCTGGGTGCACGCTGGGGAGGTATCACCTCTTGTGATGAATGAAGAAATGCACCATCAGCTGGAAGTGGCCAGCACATGGCCCTGCCTACTTCAGGCAGGCTAGGAGCTGGGCAGCATTGTGCTTCTCTTCAGATTTGTGCCACCCAGCTCAGCCTTTCGGCGCTGTGAGGAGACCACCCCACTGCCTGTTGAAACTGGCCCAATATAATACAATAATTAAAACTATGCTAAAACCCAAACCCAAACCCCAAACCCATCAGACCAGGCCGGATTGTTCAAATAAATAGGTTTTTAGATTGCGTCGGAAGGAGCGAAGGTCGGGGGCTATCCGGAGCTCAACCTGCAAGCGGTTCCATAGGTCTGGCGCGCCCACAGAGAACGCCCTCCCCCTGGGGGCCACCAATCGACATTCTCTGATCGGAGGAACCCTGAGGAGGCTCACTCTGTGGGAGTGCACTGGACGGAGGGAAGTTGACGCCTGCAGCAGGTGCTGCCGTAGGTAGTCCGGACCCATGCCATGTAGGGCTTTATAGGTCATTACCAGCACCTTGAATCTCACCTGGAGGGCAACTGGCAGCCAATGCAGCTCACGGAGCAGAGCTGTAACATGGGAGTATTGGGAGACCCCCAACACCACTCGCGCGCCTGCATTCTGCACCAGTTGAAGCCTCCGAGTGATCCTCAAGGGCAGCCCCATGTAGAGAGCATTGCAGTAGTCCAAACGAGAGGTCACGAGAGCATGAGTGACTGTACGCAAGGCATCCCGCTCCAGATAGGGCCGCAACTGGTGCACCAGACGAACCTGGGCGTAGGCCCCCTTAGTCACAGCTCCTATATGATCTTCTAAGGAGAGCTGTGAATCTAGGAGGACCCCCAAGTTGCAAGCCCTATCTATGGGGGTAATAACTCACCCCCCATAGTAAGAGATGGAACAATCTGCATTTCCCGAGATGCCGGCAGGCACAGCCACTCAGTCTTGTCAGGGTTGAGCTGAAGCCTGTTCCTCCCCATCCAGACCCGGACCGCCTCCAGGCAACGGGACATCACGTCGAGGGCATCACTGGGGTGGTTTGGGGTTGAAATAAAAAGCTGGGTATCATCAGCATACTGATGATAACCAACTCCAAAACCATGAATGATCTCACCCAGAGGCTTCATATAGATGTTGAACAGGAGGGGCGAGAGGACTGATCCCTGAGGAACTCCACAAACAAGAGGCCTCAAGGTCGACCTCTGCCCCCCTGCCAACACCGACTGCGAACGTCCCAGAAGGTAGGAGGAGAACCACTGAAGAACTGTGCCTCCCACTCCCAACCCCCTGAGATGCCGCAGCAAGATAACATGGTCGATGGTATCAAAAGCTGCTGAGAGGTCTAACAGGACTAGGACAGAGGAACAACCCCTGTCCTGAGCCCGCCAGAGATCATTCACCAGCGTGACCAATGCCGTCTCCGTGCTGTACCCGGGCCTGAAACCCGATTGGTACGGGTCCAGATAATCAGCTTCCTCCAAGAACAAAGGGAGCTGATGCGCCACCACGCTCTCAACAACCTTCGCGAGAAAGCGAAGGTTGGAGACCGGACGAAAGTTATTTAATACAGCTGGGTCCAGGGCAGGCTTCTTGAGGAGGGGTCTCACCACCGCCTCCTTCAAGGCAGCGGGAAAGCTACCCTCGCTCAAGGAAGCAGTTATCACTGCCTGGAGCCAGCCTCGTGTCCCATCCCGGGCTGCATAAACCAGCCAGGAGGGGCACGGGTCCAATAAACATGTGGTGGAGCTCAGCTTCCCCATGATCCTGTCCACGTCTTCAGGAGTCACAGGATCAAACTCCTCCCAGATAACGTTGACAAGACTGCCCTCGTCCTCATCGTCAGACTCTGCCCAGTCGGAGTCCAAACCAGTCCGAATCCGAGCGATTTTCTCTGACAGATGTTGACTAAACTCCTCGGCACGACCCTGCAAGGGCTCCTCCCTCACCTCCTGATTAAGGAGGGAGCGGGTCACCCTAAACAGAGGACTGCACTATTCATGTAAGTCTGATTACAGAAACTACTTTCCACTGGTCTTAACATAAAAGTTAAGATAAATGTTTCCCCTTTCTGACTCTAGAGGGTGGTGCTCATCTCTGTTTCTTATCCAAAGGAGCCAGTATTGTCCAAAGACACTTCTGTGTGGTCATGTGGCCAGCATGACTATACTCCAAAGGCACACAGAGCACCATTATCTTCCCACTGAAGTGATACTATTTATCTACTTGCATCTGCATGCTTTTGAACTGCTAGGGGGGCAGGAACTGGGGAGCTCACCCCATTGCACAGCGCTTGGGTCTCAGACCAGGGCTGTCAGATTTCCACCTGAAAAGTTCAGTGTCTTTAACTGCTGAGCCATTGTGCTTCATGGTCAAATGTATGGGACTTCCATAATAATATTATGGAATTATGGTATTTAATCCCAAACATTAGCTTCTAATATGGAACTGTTGAAGGAAAAGTCTTCATCATGGTTCAGTCCAAGCTGGGAATAAACAACATGGCGACTGCTTTAGAAAGAAGGTTGCAGTTTATTGAAGAGGAGAGCCAGACAGAAAGAAGGCTCTGGAAGAAAAGAGAGAGCACATGTAGGGAGTGGGTTTTTATACCCTCTGGGTCTTTTGTTTGGAGTCATTTCCTGTTCCTGTTTGAGGCTTTGTATTTCCTGTGTCATGTATTCTGACCTGAGTCTGGGTGTGCCCTTTGGCATCTGTGGGTTAATCCTATTATGTCCTGTCTTAGAGTTTGGGTGGGGTATGTAGATTTCAGGTGTCTTTGTCTTCTTAATCTTCTAGTTTCAACCTCCCTGAATGGTTTACATCTGCATTTCTACAAAGCTGGTTTCTGCTGGGGGGGAGGGAGACTTGGGGCTATTGAGAAAAACTGGGCATGCTTTTCTGCCTCTTTAAGATCCTTTGAGAAAATATATTTTTCTGCCCTTTTAATATTTCCTTCTCTGGGGGGCTGACTTCCCACAGAACTAAAAAGAGTTCTACTCAAACATGAAGGGTTGGTTTAATTTAAATATAGCCTCAGGCTTCCTATAACCCAGAGCACTAGGAGTAGCTATTGATGGGCTGAAGGCTTGTATGAATTCCTCCAAAACATTTATTTTATATAGACTTCTTTGTTCTTTCCTTATAATTTTGGCTACCTCCTACAATTCTCTACCAGATGGTTAGGACTCAGCCGGCTAGGAATTAACGGATTAGCATCGCAATTCAGTAGAAACCAACAAGAAGGCTGCTATAAGGCAGTGGTCCCCAACCTTTTGTGGCTTGGTGGCCCAGCTGGGGAGGGAGAGGGGAACTGGGTCATGCTATGTGCTGGCCTGCTGTTTAGCTGTATGTATGCACATTCTCACTAGCCCATCCCTCGCATGGCCTGGCTGTGAATAGACCGCTCAAGGATTGGGGACCCCTGTTGTAAGGTAACAAGGCAGAAGTCTGCACTTGACTTTTGAGTGTTTCTTGCTCCAAATAAATATTAAGCTGTGACTTACACTCATCACTGCCTCAGTGACCACTTCTATTCTTCAAGCATTTTCAACTTGCTGTCCTCAAAAAAGCATTTTGAAACTGGCCTATGGTTACCTTCATGTCTGCCAACCTTGGGATGCAGAGAATATAATGAGCTAATTATTGGTCATCCCATTGGAGAATGCAGTGTATAAGCCAATCAGTAGTCTGCCTGTGAGGATCTATCCACAGAAAGGTAAGAAAATTCTTCTTACCTTGCAGAATTCTTCTTACCTTTTTACTAACACTCATTGCCACCCAGTTTTTTCAGTACATGTATTTGCAGGAGGTTTTTCTTTTTTAAGTCTGAGATGTTCGCTGATGGAAATCTATGTGAGGAATGATTGATTGTATAAAATGTAAATCAAAACACTGAAATTATACCATGAAAATCCTATTTGATTTGATTTGAATTGGACATTCAAAGAGGTTATAATTTGATTTGAGTTTGGATTCAAGGACAATCTGATTCAATTCAAGTCACTTCAAAATGCTGTTGAATAAAAAAGGCATCCGTAAGCAATATTATTGGAAAGCATCAAAATGTTTCCTGAGGCTTCATTTTTTTTTATGGAACAGGATGAAAATATCAAGGATGGTAAACCCTTCAGAACACATCCACCCTGTCAAGATTTACTATTCTCAAGAACTTCACTACAATACAATTTTTCAAACAACATCTCTCCATCATCTCTGTTAAGGAAAAGACAGCAGGGAAGAGATATGACAGCGCAATAACATCCAAACTGAACACCATAGATTTTATGGGCAAGTTATCCTGCACAAATACACACATTTCCTACTTAAATCTACTGCCCCTTCACAAAAGCCCACTTGAAAAAAAACCTATTTAAAAATTTAGCTCATTTTTCCATTTATATTTCTGTAGTGCCTGGTTTAATATGACCCACCCACCCCCCAAAAAATACCTACTTATTTTTTCTACTGGGTGGTATGGCTTTGCCATGTGAAGTAATTCCATTCCATCAGAATAGAGCTGGAAGGAGGTCTTCTATCTAGTCCAACCCCCTGCTCAAGCAGGAGATCCTATACCATTTCAGACAAGTGGCTTTCCAGTCTCTTCTTAAAACCTCCAGTGATGAAGCACCCACAACGTCTGAAGGCAAGCTGTTCCACCGGGTAATTGTTCTCACTGTTAGGAAGTTTCTCTTTAATTCCAGGTTGCTTCTCTCCTTGAATATTTTCCATCCATTGTTTCTTGTCTTGCCTTCTAGTGCTTTGGAAAATAAGTTGACCTCCTCTTCTTTGTGGCAGCCCCTCAAATAGTGGAATAACAGGACCTTCTAAGAATAATAAATAACTTCTAAAATGCATACAAGAAGAAACAGAGTGCATGTCAGAATATGAACTGAAATTGGTATTGGGGTTAGTGGTGGGAAATAGTAATGGCTGGTTTAACCTAAGGAGCCAGGTTGATCCCAACTGAGGGAAAAATGATCATCCACAAGTTTGCTAAATTGCAGAAATTCAGAGGGAAGTACAAGTTTTGCTATATTTCTCAGTAAATGAAAAAGAGTGGCAAAAATGTAGAGGTTGTCGTCTCAAGAAGAGATGATGTCAGATGCATCAAATCCAGAACGGATCCCAAAGACAAGTAACCTATAATGGGGAGGTGCAAAAAACTTGCTGTGCAGATGTCAGAGAAAGATCTAGGAAAATGAAACACTCTCTCCTCTGTTTGAAAAGATGAGGGAAGCATTATTATTATTATTATTATTATTATTATTATTATTATTATTATTATTATTATTATTATTATTATTATTATTATTATTATTATTATTATTAATTTTATTTATATACCGCCCTTCTCCCGAAGGACTCAGGGCGGTGAACAGGGCAAATGTATAAAATACAAAAAATACAAAAGTTAAAAGGGATTAAACATAATGCCCATGGTAAAAAACAATAAATACAAATATTAAGAACAATAAAAAACCCAACCCACCCCCCATCAGGCCAAGCCAGTTTGTTCAAACAAATGCATTTTCAGATTGCGTCGGAAGGAGCGGAGGTCAGGTGCCATCCGGAGCTCAACCGGCAACCGATAAATAAATAAATAAATAAATAAATAAATAAATAAATAAATAAATAAATAAATAAATAAATAAATAAATAAAACCGATTCCATAGCTCCGGGGCGCCCACAGAGAAGGACCTCCCCCTGGGGGCCACCAATCGACATTCTCTGATCGGTGGCACCCTGAGGAGGCCCTCTCTGTGGGAACGCACAGGGCGGAGGGAAGTTGATGCTGGCAGCAGGTGCTCCCTAAGGTACTCCGGACCATGTTTTCCAGTTTAGCCTTTTAATGCTTAACCCCTTCCTCAGGGAGAGCCTGCTGCACTTGGAAGTATAGGTTCAAAATGTAAGAGGACTCTTGCATCTTGCTGATCCTCACTCTATTCTCTTTGCCTTTTTCCCCCCGTTCAATGATTATGACAGTGAAAGGACAAGCAAGGCGTTCCATCCATCTCTCAGTTCTGACAGATGAACATTAAAAATACCTCTCGTGCCATGTGAGCAGAAGCAAAGGATCAATATTTAATTTTTGAAGCAGCCAAGTTTTAAAAGATTTTTTTATATATACAGTATATATAGTGTAATTCTGTGGTGGTTAATGCAGCTAGGCAGATTAAGTAGGAAATGTTTTTCTACTCTAGATAATGATGCACATTTTATTTATTTCTGTGAGGTTGGAATGATCTGTTTGTGAACCACTATGTGTCCCCAGTTGACTCCCACTGAACAAGGAATACACAAACTTCTCTTCACATTAGTAGGCTGACATTTCAAGTTACTTAAAAGTATATTTGATTGACTTATGTTCCAAGGGCATCACTAAGGGTTTTGAAAAAAATCCCACATTCATTCAAAGCTTGAATATTACAAGGCTCTTTGACATATGTCTCCTTTGCATTCCCTGTAATTTCTTAAAAGTCAGAGCAATTTCTAGTTTCCTGTGTGTGCTTGAGGAAATATAGCTAAGCTATTTGGGCACAAGGGTGGTTGAAGCATTTGATTCAGCAAAATCACAAGACAAAGCCATCTGTTCTTTCTTCTGCATTCTTTATTGTGTTCATGTTGTGTGTCTGTCTAGTGGAATGTGCCCTTCAGTTCCTTCCTTCCTGTATCTGTTTAATGTTTTTCTTTCCATCTGATTGTCTGCTAGAAACTCTTGCCCATTTGACTTATTCTGTCCAAGATCCACCAAACGGTTAATTCCAGCACACTGAGTTGAGGAATCTCCCATTGGGGAAAGAGAATCTACTGGTGCTTAAGATGGCTCCCTTATTAAAGACAATGATCCAATGCCAGACAAAATTAAGCAGAGGTGCTGCGAACCTAAAAAGAAGTTAATTTAAAAATTGGTTTTAATGGTGGGTTCTTACTCCAGGTATTAAGAGTGTGTGATTTATTAAAAGTGTAGGAAGGCTTGTATGAAATTGCATGAGCTACATCCAGAACAGATGAAAATATGGTTTGTTTCTTCCTGCTTGCCACAATTTGTTCCCACTGTTCACTGGCTTTCTAAAATTTTAATGTGCTTTGTGCTGTTGCCATTTTAACTGGAACCAATTAAAGAAATGTTTTATACCAGAAGAAAAAGAAATGGTCTAGTCATCTCCATATTGTTCTTTTAATTAACATTGTATATTTTTAAAGTTTCAATTTACATGTTTATTTTTATATAAATTTGCTGCAAATGATGCATGACTTTTTAAAAAAAAATTCTTTTCCCCCAGAATGTATAAAATGTTTTAAGCAGTGAAGATCCTGTATCTAGACTCCTCAGGATGGAGAAAAAGGTATGGCAATCTGTGTTTCCATTTTGTTTCTATAACATCTTTAATAAACAAGCTATATTGTTTGTGAAGGTCAGGCTCCAAACTATCATACCAGAGCTTTAAAGACCTCCCATCCACCCAATATATACTGAGAATAACAACATAAGAATGACAGAACAGTCCAGCCAAAGTTCAATTCTTTATTTGCTTACACCAGGCAGACAGAAACTTATGCTACTCTAATCCTAACAGATATATCCTAGGACAGGGGTAAGCAACCTTGGCTCTTTTATGACTCATGGACTTCAACTCCCAGAATTCCTGAGGCAGTCCACAAGTCATAAAAGAGCCAAGGTTGCCTGCCCCTGCCTTAGGAGTTCTACAGAGTGGCTATCCTAAATCCCTTCCTCTTTTTCTGATCTAGCTCTATGTTGTTTCTTGTTTCATTCCCTCTCCTTGGAATGTGCTTCCTTCCTTGGAAACTGCCTCTTCACTGTAGTCCATCACACACAATCCATCACAGCAATATTGTCATTTATTTATTTCAAATATTTATATGACCATCAAAAGATAAAATAATATGCACAAAGAATGAAAACAAAGCCAAACATGACACCAGGCACCACATTCCCTGATGCAACCATAACATTCTCTTACTATTTTGATCTCACCCTAACCCAACACTTGAAGGAAAAACCAACTCTTTATCTAACATTGCATGTGAACAGAACCCATGTCCACTATTAAACTAATCCATTGTTTCTTGTCTTGCCTTCTGGTGCTTTGAAAAATAAGCTGACCCCCCCTCTTCTTTGGGGCAGCCCCTCATATACTGGAATACTGCTATTATGTCAACCCTAGTCCTTCTTTTCTCTAGACTGGCCATACTCAATTCCTGCAACTATTCTTCATATGTTTTTGTCTCCAGGCCCTTAATCACCTTAGTTGCTCTTCTTGGCACTTTTTCCAAAGTCTCAAAATCTTTTTTTGTAATGTGACGAAAACTGGTTGCAGTATTCCAGGAGTGGCCTTATAAAGTGGTGCTAATACTTCACGTGATTTTGATTCTATGCCTCTGTTTATTGGATTGTATTAGCTTTTTTGGCTGCTGCTGGGCACTACTAGCTCATGTTGAAGAGATTGTTCACTAGGACTCCAAGGTCCCTCTCACAGTTACTGTTTTTGAGTCAGGTTTTGCCTAATCTATACTTGTACCTTTGGTTTTTCCTGCCAAAAAAGTGCAGAGTTTCCAAGGCATGGTTCAATTCCAAACACGGTGTCAATTCAGAGTAAGGCAGGAATCATGATGACCAGAAAACGTACATCTAGAAAATAAACATGTTCCCAGCAATGCTTCCATCTGTCTGCTATGATAAATAGCCAGCTTCCAGTGCAGAACATCAAGATGGGCATGGCTTTCTCCTCTTGAGTAATCTGGCTGACCTTCTCTGCTCCTGCCTTTTCTCTGCCCTGTGTGATCTCAGATCAGGTGCAAAAGGCAGTTCCTTCTTCTCTTCACTGGCCCTCTGCAATCACAAGCTTTCCCTAGCCGGAGCCTCAGCCAAATCCCTTCCAGGCAGCTGTTTGGAGCCATCAATCAATTCAGTTCCTGACATGCCAGGAATCAGGTCATCCTCCCCTGAACTGACATCTACAGAGGTATCTAGGGAATTGTCCAAGGGACTCATCACACCTAAATACATTTGTTAATTGATTAGCAAAGAGTTCATCTATTTCTTCTGCTTGGTTGGGTGGCCTGTAGTATATGCTTATAGCAATGTCATTCTTTTTTCCTTTTATATTAACCCATATGTATTCTACCGTAGGAGGTTTTCATCATTGGTTTTGTGTATTTCTGTAGAGATGTAGTGATCTTTTATATATAATGCAACTCCACCTCCTCTTTTGTTAGGTCTTTTTCTTTTGAATAGTTTGGGTATGAATTTACTTGGGAAGTGAGCAGACAATAGTCTGGACTAGCCTAAGATATTCTGCAAAGTAATTTCTTTGAAAAGCAGCAATGGCAACAGGGCAGTGAAAGAATTCCTGAGGTATATCATTCAATAGATGGCAAGCTGCCTTGTTAAAAATATAGTCACACTGTGCTACTACCTGCAGTCTTATTTTAAAAGCTAAACTATGAGGAACCATATTTTTGATGTTTAGATTTTTTTTGGAAATATATTAAAAATCTTTCTTCCAATGTACCTTATTCAGAAGCAAAGCAGACCAAAGAGTCAAAAGAAATATCAGGTTTTATTTGATTTTTAAGGGAAAAACAAGTTTAGCAGTTCAATGGAGTTTACTCCCGAGTAACTATACTAAGGAAACAGGAAAAGATTTGGAGAAATTGTGAAACTGTACTCCAAGATTAAATTTTGTTTTTCTTGCTGTGACATCACAGCAAACAATGATCCATTGATCCATACCTGATTGATATCTGTCCAGTTTCAGGTGTTGTAATCAGGTCTGAAAGAGATTTTAAAAATTATGTTCTTCAGTATTGTGGAGAGAATTGCTACAATCTGGATGCTGTTGAACAACATGTTTATTAAGCTTACATGTTGAAGGTAGCTGGACGATCAATCATAGTCACAAGTATGCTTGTTCGCTGTTCTGTCCAATTGCACACTGGAAGAATAAAGAAACTGCTTGTCCATCTTGTATCTGGAATTCAATCTTATTATAAAGAGTCCTTTATTCCAGAAGTAAACCCAATTGAGGTCACACAAAATATGATGAGGTGCTCTGAAAATAAGTAGGAAGTGGCCTTGTACCAAAAATATGTTTAAAGGAAAAGATCAGATTGGTGGAAAAAATAAAAATAGCGAACTATTTTACAGTTTCTCTCTTTCTCTCATTTTGATAAAAAACTAAAAAGTTACCAAAAGATGCTGGTCAGATTTGAACGGAAAATGATTTGTGAATGAAGGCAAATATACGTGTCCCACGATAATGTTGCAGGATCCAATCTGAGTTGGTCACGGGGACCAAAGGTTTATTCTTCCAAGCTTTTGGGTTCCTGGTGGAGCCCATCAGCAGACAAGTTCTCTCTCTCCAGATTATGTACATTGGGCTGTTTTACACATATGGTGCCTGCTTGTGGGTAACTTTTAGTTGTTCATTATTTTTTGTGCTTCTGTCCCCTTGGCTCTTAAATACCTGATAAGCTGAGAGTCAATCAATACACTTGTTGATTGACGAGGGGCCCGTTTTCCAGGCTTCAATCATTTATTTGGCTATTTTTATCCCTGCTCAGCCAACCATCGTAGTAGCTCACTTGTGTTCTCGCAAACGATTTGATAGAAGGGGCAATCAGTTGCCAAGAGGTGTTTGATCAGGCTGGATGAAGATCACCCTTACGGCATCTATAAAGGGGCAATGCAGTGTTCCAGGAATACCTGCAGTGATCCTCTCCATCAAGCAGTTTTGTCTTGTAGCATTCTGAGTTAAGCAAAGATCCGACTCCTCGCAGCAACTGGCTATTCTGACTGCAGGGTTGAAGAGGCAATTGCTGAGGAGTGATGGCAGAGTTTCAGAAGGGGTGAATGTATCAATTTTGTTTTCTCCCACAGTCAGTTATTTTCTACCTTCAAGTTTCTTTTCCCACCTGCACCTAAAAGGATTTAAAAAATTTGGGGAAAGATTTCTTGTAAAAACCCGAACTCATTTGCACTGGCCAAATTCAAGAGCCTGCCTGCCTGCCTGCCTGCTTGCTAAGGAGAAGATAAAGATGATGAATTGATTGTTTCCAGGTGAGCAGTTTGTGTTATCATCCAAGCCTTGCTAATGCTGTGTAAGATATACCAGATTCGTTACTGGAAAATACAGAAATTCATTTTTGTTTTGATGTTCATAACAGCATCTTAGGTCCACTTCGATGGGCAGAAAGTGCTGGGGTCTTTCATGAGCAATCAATAATAGGTGTTGGTGCTTTCCAAACTGGTCTTTCAATAATTATGTTTGTTATCATTCACAGATACTTCCCATATTTCACCTGAATGGTTGCGTGGTTCTTGGAGCGGATGAATGCTGCCTTTCACAGAAAGACAAGGAAAGAAATTTATTTCTTACTCTGCTACATGATCTGCTGGCCCCTTAAATCCTCTGGAAGCTACCCAGGTAATTACAGGCAGTCCTTGACTTACAATCATTCCTTTACTGACCATTCAAAGTTACAGTGGCACTGAAAAAAGTGACTAATGATCATTTTTCACACTTATGACCATTGCAGCATCCCCATGGTCACATGATCAGAATTTGGACACTTGGCAACTGGCATGTATTTATGACAGTAGCACTGTCCCAGGGTCATCTGATCACTTTTTGATAAGTAAAGTCAATGGGGAGGCCAGATTCCGTTAATAACTCTGATACTAATTAACAACTGTGGCAATAATGTTGTAAAATGGGGCAGAGTTTACTTAACAACTGTCTTGTTTAGCAACATAAATTTTGGGCTCAATTGTGGTTGTAAGTCAAGGACTATCTGTAGTGAATTGTGAAGGAGTGAAGTGGGATTAGATGAATGTCTGAATGAATGAATTCCATTAGAAGGACTGTATTCCAGGAATGGAGAAGCTGTGTGAAACAGCCAGAAGTTTGAATGAATCCGGAGTAGGTATAAAAAAACACTCAGATCTTCAGATCTTCTTTAGAATGGGAAGATATGGTGCAAGGACAGTCTAATAATAATAATAATAATAATAATAATAATAATAATAATAATAATAATAATAATAATAATAATAATAATAATAATAATAATAATAATAATAATAATTACTGGATTTGGCATTTTTGTCTACCTATTGAGTCCTTACCAAGGACCTGGGATAGGCAGATGTGGATGTTTGAATTGATGGTATTATATTCCTCGTATTATATATATCGTCGCAGGATGGAAGCTGTTCCTAGTAAGGCCGCTTTTTGCAATTGACTAATGGCAAATTTGTCAATGCCAATGGCATTCAAGTGGTGCTCCAGTTGTTTTGGAATTGCACCCAAGGCGCCTATTACTATTGGTACTACCCTTGCTTGCCTTTGCCACAGCCATTCTATTTCTATTTGTAGGTCTTTGTATTTTGTTATCTTCTCCAGTTCTTTCTCTTCTCTTCTGTCTCAACAATTGTTAAGTCCGGGGTGTTATGTGGCAGGGGCTGGTCTGTTTGAATTCTAAAGTCCCAGACAAATTTAACATTTTCATTTTCTATGACTTTCTCTATTTTATGGTTCCACCAGTTCTTGCTTGCAGGCAAATGATATTTCTTGCAGATCTTCTTGGTATGTTAAAATAGTTCATAGGCCTTGGGGAAAAACAATAGATAATCTTAATTTAGTTGTGTGAATAAGGCTGAATATACAGATATCCAAGAAGGCATCTTCTAGGATGCTCTAAGTGATTAAGGACTGAGGAGGCCTGAGTTCGCCTCTGCCTTCTGCCATGGAAACTCAGTGGCTGACTTTGGGCCAGGCATTTTCTCTTAGACCAGCTTCTCATTGTGTGGCAAAAAAGGGAGTTTGTGTTCATCTCCTTGAGCTTCTGGAGGAAAAATGGGACATAAATCTATCAAATTGTAGCTTTGCAGATAAAAGAACATATTTACATTTTTTTAAAAAAATCATGAATTATTTATAACCTAGTCTGAATTTTGGCAAGTTCCTTTTTTAATTTAAAGCTAAGCCAAGCAAAATTGTTACCGTTTCCCTTGCCAGTCGCAGAGAACGTGCAACAGGCTTGCTTTACAGCAGGTGGCAGCCAAGTCACATTCAGAAAGCAGAAAGGTAAGTTCAGCAGTACTCCAGACTCAGCTACTTGACAGTACACTGGTAACAGTAGAGATGGAGAAGCATAAAAAGTGGAAGATTCCCCGATCAGAACTGAAAAACCAAATTGGAATGCAAAGTGGAAGCCCGTTGATCTTGGGAAGAGCTATCATAGAATGAACGAGAGTTGAGCTACACAGACCATTGAAACAAAAGCCTTGCTTGCTATAAGGAGAAGAAGAAACAGTTCAATCTTGCCCATATTTCTAACAGGGGAATTGCAGTTTGTGAACAAAAGATGTCTTGTGGGGCTCTCAAAAGTCTTCTTAGAATATCTTGGGGCTAGTGATCATTTTGGGGAGAACAGATGAAATCACTCTGTATTCACCGTTTCCATTGTAAGTACTACCTAAGGCAGTGATAGTGAACTTTTTAGAGACCGAGTGCCCATACTGCAACCCAAAATTCACTTATGTATTGTTGGGTGCCGGGTGGGTGTGGCCCATTGGGTGGGTGTGGCCCATTGGGTGGGCAGACTGGGTGGGACTAAAAAGTTCAAGCAATCAATTCCAACTTCGCGAGATCTTTTTTTCCCCCATGAGAAGTTGAAATTGATTGATTGATTGAACCTTTTTTTTTGCACACGGCGGTGGAGTCCTAAAGGGAAAAGGTTTTATAAAACCCAGCTGAAGGCCTAGGACTGGGGCAATGGCGCATGTGCCCACAGAAAGCGCTCTGCCTGCCACCTGTGGTGCGCGTGCCATAGGTTCGCCACCATGGATAAGGGGATGTTTTCCTGTTGAAGTTTTATGTTGATTCAGCTGGTACTTTTTGCTTTGGCTGGTGCATTTTACTTCACTGTAAGCTAACTCAAGTAGTTCATTGCCTATTTCACAGAGGCAGAGACTATACCTCAGTGGAGTCAATGATTACATGGTGTCTAATATCTTCTAGAGCAGGGGTGTCAAACTCAATTTCATTGAGGGCCACATCAGCATTGTGGTTGCCCTCAGGGGACTGGGTGGGTGTGGCCAGGGTGGGTGCAGCCTACTGGGTGGGCGTGGCTGGAGTGTGTATGGCCTACTGGGTGGGCATACCACCCAGAGCCTTGGTGGAGCAGTGGGCTAATGCCTCCTTAAGTAACACCAGCTGCCTGCAATTAGTGCAGGTTCGCATCCCACCAGGCTCAAGGTTGACTCAGCCTTCCATCCTTCCGAGGTAGGTAAAATGACGACCCAGATTGTTGGGGGCAATAAGCTGACTTTGTAATAATGCCGCTTGGGGGGGGCAAAAGCCCTAATAAGCAGGCATATACATAGAATGAAGGCTATTGCTAAACACATTGGTTTGTGCTTAAATTGTAAGCTGCCCTGAGTCTTCGGAGAAGGGCGGGATATAAATGGGATTAAAATAAAAATAAAAATAAAATAAAAATGGCCAGCTCTACATCATTTGTGTCAAGGATGCCTATGGGGGCCTGGGCAGGAGTAGGACAGATCTGAGGGTCTCTGGCAGAAGGAGATGGGACCGGGGCAAGTGCCAAGGCATGGTCCACTGGAGGAGCCTCACTGTTCCTCTCAGGCCATGTGGGGGGTGGGGGGTGGGGGAGGCTGGATGGTGGCACAGAGGTCAAATTCCCAGCCCTGAAGCACCCGCAGCACTAAGCCCAGCCCTACTTCCCCAAGGGGGTGCCCAGTTGCACTTACCTCCTCCTCAAGGCTGCTGCTGCTGTGCTTGCTCTCCTTAGCCAGGTTGCTCATGATGGGTATGAGGGCAAAGTCAAGAGGGAGGCCCATTCCCTCTCCATGTGAGGAGACCTGGCTTTGCATCCAAAGCTTCCTTAGCAATAGGATGGGAGAGCCCCCAGGATAGGCCAGGAGGAGGGGGCAAGGGGATGGTGAAAGGGCAGCAGGGCAGGACTTCCCTCAGACCCACCCTTCCTTCCTTCCTTCCTTCCTTCCTTCCTTCCTTCCTTCCTTCCTTCCTTCCTTCCTTCCTTCCTTCCTTCCTTCCTTCCAACAGAGTGGTGGGAAAATATTTGAGATGAGGGAGGGAGAAAAACAGGCAAGAAACACAGATGGGGAAGTGTCATCCTTCATGAGGAATGAAGAAATGCACCATCGCTTGGAAGTGGCCAGCACATGGCCCTTGCCTACTTCACATATCCAGCTTGGTGGGCTCTGGGGGAGGGGATGCCACAAGCAGTGTGAGAGTTGATATTACCTGAGCAATGCTGCCCAGCCCCCAGACTGCCCGGCTTTGGCAGGTAGCGGGGCACTCTCCTCACAGTGCCGAGAGGCTGAGCCGGGTGGCATGAATCTGAAGAGAAGCGCAACGCTGCCCAGCCCCTAGCCTGCCCAAAGTAGGCAGGGTCATGTGCTGGCTACTTCCAGGTGATGGTGCATTTCTTCATTCCTCACAAAGGGTGATACCTCCCCAGAGTGCACCCAGGGGGCAGTGCCGACATGGCACGGACCGGTCCCTTGCTGTTTTCAGATGGCCTTGTGTAGCTAAGACTGAATGTATTTCAGCATAGATGACCACCATGAAATTGTACATTGGCTCCCGGCTGGCCTAGTCTGGGGCCAAGGCAGCGGGAGTTGTTCTCTCACTGTTTTCAGGATGGCTTCGTGGGCCACATGAAACCACTTTGTGGGCCAGATCCAGCCCCCAGGCCTTGTGTTTGACATGTCTGTTCTAGAGTTACTCTTAGCAAAATGCTACAATAGCACAATAGTTGTAACGGTTGCATTATAAGTAGAAGGTTGCTAATCTGAAACCTGGCAGTAACCTTTTTTTAATCATTTTTTTCCTGAGCTACCTAGTTTATTCTAGGCTTTAAAGTAATAAATGTCCAGTAATAACAATAATAGTTATATAATAATAGTTCAGTTATGTAATAATAACATTATATTCCTAGTCACCTGATGCATAAGGCTTTCAATACAATCTCTCAAATAACCTATGGGTAGCCTGTTCTTTGGACTGTGTACTTTGCAAGCTGTTGCCAAAGTGTCTTAATCTTGGAAAGGATTTTCTTAAGCCATTTTAGAATCAAGCTAGCAAGATGCCAGGATAGGAGCAGGTTAAGGATGGAATGTGGATATGCCCTTGACCACTTTTTTGCTGAATCAGACTTATAGGCTCACATTGGTCAGGGCCTTTTATTCAGATGAAAAATAAAGGAAGTGTTTCTATAGTTTGAGGGAAGCTCTTCTAAACTTTGATTTAGTAATTAAAATGCTCTTTAGTCAAGGTACAATAAGCAGGTAAAATAAACCCATAATATCAATTCTCTACCATACAATGGAATTCTATACTATACAAGGCATATACTAAAACTCAAAGAACAGAGGCAGACCCAGAAGAAGATGGAGAGACAACATCAAAGAAACACTACAACAGTATCAAATAACAATGGATGGGGCCACCAGAAGACCAAGAACCAGAACTTTGCATCTACCTTGACACCCATGGCAGTAAAAGAGGAAAAGAAGAAGAAAGAAGAAAGGAGGAAGAGGTCGTAAAATAAAATAAAAGCCAGCGTGCCTGGCTGAGGAATTCTGGGAGTTGAGGTCCACAAGTCATAAAAGGGCCAAGTTTGAAGACCCCTGGTTTATTGATTTCAGTGAACAAAGAAAGAAAATCACAGACATAAGATGCAATGAGTAGACACATGTGAGAGATTATCTTAGAGCCTTAAAAGGGCAATGCCTACAATATGTTTTTTTTAGTAGGTGCTCTTGAATTTCACTTGTGATACACGATATATGGTAGGATATACAAATGTATAACTTTCCCCTTCTACATTAAGTGTGTAGGTGGGAAGGAATAGTACAAGAAACATCCCTGAAAGAGTTGGTCATAAGAGACCACATCTTGGTCATCAATCTATCTCCAACTCGCTTTTTATTTCTACACATACAAAAAAGACCACCTGGTATTGAACTGGTGAACCAGATGTGATCTTTGCCATGTAATCACCTGTCAAAACAGCAAAGGGTGGGGTCTTTGATTGGTGTGTTTCTTATTGATGAAACTTATATTCCTCCTTTCTATGGTAGGCAATAGCTGATGCAGCTGTAGTTCAAATTCTAAACCAGAGATGGGCAACTATGACCCCTTTATGACCTGTGGACTTTGCCCACTCCTTTTTTCTAGACCAAACCAAAGAAGCAAGATAAAGATGAACATTTCAATGTTTTTTCTCCCTTGTAAGAGTAGCAAAAAAAAGCGTTGAATCTGGGAAAGGTCCACATTTTTGTAAAAATTGATGGACAACTTCCTCCAACACCTCTGATCTTGTTACCAATTAGCACATTCCACAAGCGGAAGGCAGTTTTTAGCACCTGTAAAAAAGCAGCACATCAAATTGCCTGTGAACTCACCAAATATGTCTGGAGGTGGTATGTAATGCTACTGAATAATCATTCAGCACGTCAGATTTGCTTGTTTTCCAAGCTATGTCACTCGAGGTCTCTTAACCAGAGATGGCAGGGATCAAGGTTGAGACCTTCTTCCACTGAACTGTGCATCAGGTCTGAAGCCTCCTTTTCAGTATAATTTCTTCCAGGGAAAGTCTTCTACAAAGTAAATAATCAAGCCACATATTTGACTCAACCGTGGGAGGTGGATATAGAAAAAGGCCTGCATTCCAGGATCAGCAGGGCTAGGAAAAAATATGTTCACCATAGATCTATCTTGACAGATTTGTTTAAAAATGAAACTTGTCAACAGAGGAAAATCAGTCATCAGGTTGACAGAGCATGGTTTCTTACTTCCAGCAGCTGGGTCCATCTGGCCAGCTAGGAGCAGTAAAACAACATATTGAGTGCATAAAGCCTATAGCTGAAGTGGCCCAAAGGTTCATTCATGCTGCAGTTTGCAGCACTGAATAGCCAGATTGTTCTCTTGCCAGGATGAGTGAGGCGTGTCAGTCAATAGGGCCTGTCATCTGCAATTTTCCTTAAAGCGTTTGCCTGGCTGCTGGGAAGACCTAGAGGATGACAGAGGTGAATGAAGATAAATTTTCAGCACCCTCTCAAAGCACAGCAAGAATCCTTCTCATCGTTCAGAACATCTGGCAATTTGGGAGCAGCTTACCTTTGTTCTGCTGTTATTGTTGTTCATAAATTTTATAATGGTAATCATAAATCAAAATCTGTGAGGGTTTAGAGTACAAGAGATCTGTAACAACTGAGCTAATGTGATTAAAGGAGCAAGCAATAAATATTTATTTCAGTACTGTGGAGCTGAGAAATCACAGGTTTTAGCCATAATTGTTGAGCATCACCCTTGTTTAATGTATGTATGCCCATTGAGGTTAATTTGCTCAGCGTCCTTTAGAATGCTTGTCTATATCTCCTTCACTGTGTCCAGAGATGGAATGCTCTGTTTCCTCTCAGAAACTTTAAAGTATATTTTGGTTCAGGACATCATGGGCCTGGATGTTTCTGTTCATGATCAAATATATCAACTTCATGGCTTCTGCATAAAATTCATGGCACTTCAGGATAAGTTGCCTCAATCCTATTGGCCAAAGAATTTTGGTTGGCGAGACCTAGAAGATGGGCCTTCTCCGCTGTTGCCCTCACCCTTTAGAACATCTTGCCTCCCAGAAGTGAGGTGAGTCCCCATTCTTCTGGTTTTCCAGAAGAGTGTTAAGAGTGGGCTCTGCCAATTAGCATGGGAGTCTGTGATCCAACTCTGGAAATGTCTGATGGCTTCAGGGCCTTCTCTCTGCCTTGTTCATTTTTAAGCCTTCTGTTTTCTTTAAAAAAAAACCCTTTGAGTTTACTTTTAACTTGTAAATGTTAACCTTGTTCTTAATCCTGCATTTCGTGGTGCTTTTACTCTTATGTTTACAGCATATCATTTTACTATGTTGTTGTAAACTCCCCAGAGTCACTTAGGCGAGATGGGCAGTGTAGTAATTTAATAAATAAATAAACAAATAAACTGCAAATTGGCATTGATTTTACGAGCAAAAGAAAGGATGTACAAGTATTATTGCAGCTCCCAGTGTGGTGGTTTTTCATTTCACCTGAATTGCACGCTTTCTACCTGCTACTTTCTTTTTCCATGGTTTGCAGCAGCTTCCATTCTCACAGCAAACCAGAATCTATTTTTCTTTTTTAGGCTCAGACAATTTCATTAAAGTTTGGCATGGTATAGCCTATCCAGCAGCAGGTGAATTCTGCTCTCTGAGAGAGGAGACCCCCAATAAGGCCATTATTGACCAGCCATGGTATAGTGGCTAAGGCAGCAGGCAAGAAGGTGGGAGACTTTGAGTTCTAATCCCTCTTTAGGCACAAAAGCTGTCTGGGTGACTTTGGGCCGATCACCAGGAGCTTGTGAGTTATAGTCTTGTCTTATGTATGAAAGTCAATGGGGTGACTTTGGGCCAGTCACACTCTCTCAGTCCAACTCACCTCACAGGCTTGTTGTTATGTGGAAAATAGGAGGAGGAAGATGTGTTGAATATACTTACCATTTTGAGTGTTTTTTTTTGTAAAAATAATAAAGGTGGGAAACAAACAAACAAACAAACAAACAAACAAACAAACAAACAAACAAACAAGTCAGCCAGCCAGCCAGCCAGCCAGCCAGCCAGCCAGCCAGCCAGTCAGTCAGTCAGTCATCCCACCACTAAGGCCACTTTGTCCCTCAAATCCCCTGTCATAAGGCTAGTCTCTCTCCCTTTAGCGTTGCCCTGCCTGGATCCCTAAAAGATGCCAGTTGGCATGGCAACACCTTCCTGAATGGTCAGCATTTCTTCTGAGTTAAAGAATGCCTCAAGGAGGGAAAGGTGGCTGTCTTTCTAAGCAGCAGGGCTGGAGCTTTTGCAAATGCAGCGGCAGCAGCAAGGCACATCAGAGGAATATAAATAGTGTTTACCAGTGGCGTAGCATGGGTTGTCAGCACCCGGGGCAATTTGCGCCCCCTAACCCGGTGACGTCATGGCACCGCCGAAAAGACGCGCCCCGCAGCGGCGTAGACTTTCCAAGAAGAGTCGCGCGCATGCGGGATGCTTCCGGGTCCCTCTCGAGGGCGGCTGGGCGGGGCTCCGACCTGCAAGAGCCGCTGCATTCAAGCTCGCACGTGAGCCCCGCTAAATAAAGCCACGCATGCGCACGAAGGTAGGCCAGCCGGCCGGCGGGTCCGTCTTCGCTCGGCCAAGCCTGCCAGGGCGCCTGCGGGGCGCTTGCGGTTGGCCTGAGCCTGGGCGGAGAGTTGGGCGCTTCTATTTATTTTATTCAGTTTATGTGGCCGCCCATCTCACCTGCCGGACTCGTTTCGCTTTGCAAGAAAGAGCAGCTCGAGAGCGGAGCCAAGCCGACTCTGTGCAGCCCTTGGGGCTCCCTGAGCAGCTCAGTGCGAGCGCGCCCCCCCCAGATGTTGCGCCCGGTGCGGCCCGCCCCCCCTGCACCCCCCACGCTACGCCACTGGTGTTTACACAGCCGTAGTTTTTCCAGTTTAGGCAAAATTGCCTACCCATGCTACAGTCTGGGAGCATCAAATCATGCAAGTTCATCATCCTTCTCAAAAAATTGCTGCCTGACTTCACAATGGACAGTTCATCCTCCAGGCTATTTCCTTGTGAATTAGTACAGCTCTCATGAGGAAAGTTAAATATGTTGACTTTAAAATGGCAAAACCTTTGATTTCAGGGCTGTTGGTGAGGTGTAAGAATCTCGTAACCCTTGCCAGTGAATTGCAATCTTTATGTTATTGATGAGAAACATAACTAAATGGATGAGAAATACATATTGATTGTAGTTTAATTTCTTCGAATTTAATTTCAATATACTTTTCTAGAGTGGGGCCGTGAATCTGAAAAGCAGTTTTGGCCAGGCTCAGCTGTTTTCTCTACTACTTACTTATGTTTGTTCTTGATTTTTCATGAGATAATTTGGATATTGACTATGAGCATATCTTCCTTGAGAGTAACATGATCCTGGGGTGATAATTTAAGCAGGTTTGAAGCAGAAGTTAATATAGCCCAGTAACTGCTAAGAGGTCAAGATCTTTTTCTTTCTACAACATTGAAATTCTCAAACACTATCCATCCTTCTTCCTCTTACATACAAGAAGTCTGATGAATTCTGTTTGTTTAACATTAGCAGATTGTTACAGAGTGGGCAGGAACTGTTCCCCCCCCTTCAAAATTGCAACCTCCCTAGGTGAGAGGTGTACACACAAAGTTGGGACTGTCTCTAGCTTTAATTAGGAAGCAAATGAACGTCTGTCAACAAATCATTTGGAGAATGATCCTAAAATTTTATTTTTAATCAGTTTGAGGAAGTAGCCTGTGGGTGAAAAGTCCTCCTTGACTACCTCTGGGGGACAAATGAGACTGAGATGGATGGCAAAAATGGGCCAAGATTTCACCAGCTGCCCAGATGTTTTGCTGTCAAAGTAAGTTTTTGAATCGCCCATGTGCATCTCAGAATAATGCACCAGGACAGGCTGGGCATCTGCCTGCACAGGTAGCCACTGCAATTTTTTTTAAAATCCCATTTATATCCCACCCTTCTCCGAAGACTTAGGGCGGCTTACAATCTAAAGCACAAATCAATGTGCTTAGCAATAGCCTTCATTCTATGTATATGCCTGCTTATTAGGGCTTCCCCCCCCAAGCGGCATTATTACAAAGTCAGCTTAATTGCCCCCAACAATCTGGGTCCTCATTTTACCTACCTTGGAAGGATGGAAGGCTGAGTCAAACTTGAGCCTGGTGGGACTCGAACCTGCACTAATTGCAGGCAGCTGGTGTTACTTAAGGAGGCATTAGCCCACTGCTCCACCAAGGCTCCCCTTCATGGATTACTGCCTTGTCGTGGCGAAGGGGCTTACGTAATTCAATGAAGCTATGAGCTATGCCGTGCAGGGCCACCCAAGACGGACAGGTCATAGCAGAGAGTTCTGACAAAACGTGATCCACTGGAGAAGGAAATGGCAACCCACTCCAGTATCTTTGCCATGAAAACCCTATGGACAGTACCAAAAGGCAAAACGATATGACGCTGGAAGATGAGCCCCTCAGGTCGGAAGGCGTCCAATATGCTACTGGGGAAGAGCAGAGGGCTAGTACTAGTAGCGCCAGAAAGAATGAAGCGACTGGGCCAAAGCCGAAAGGACGCTCAGCTGTGGATATGTCTGGTGGTGAAAGGAAAGTCCGATGCTGTAAAGATTTTTTCTCCATAGGAACCTGGAATGTAAGATCCATGAATCAAGGCAAGCTGGACATGGTCAAACAAGAGATGACAAGACTGAACATCGACATCTTAGGTATCAGCGAACTAAAATGGACAGGAATGGGTGAATTTAATTCAGATGACCATCAGGTATACTACTGCGGGCAAGAATCCCTCAGAAGAAATGGAGTAGCCTTCATAGTCAATAAAAGAGTAGGAAAAGCAATACTGGGATACAATCCTCAAAATGACAGAATGATCTCAGTTCGAATCCAAGGCAAACCATTCAATATCACAGTAGTCCAAGTCTATGCCCCAACCACCGGTGCTGAAGAGGATGAAATTGACCGGTTCTATGAAGCCCTACAGCACTTTATAGAACTAACACCAAAAAATGATGTCCTTATCATCATGGGGGATTGGAATGCAGGGCACAGGCTGATAGAATTTTGTCAAGAGAATACGATGGTCATAGCAAACACTCTTTTCCAACAACCCAAGAGACGGCTCTACACATGGACATCACCAGACGGTCAACACAGAAATCAGATTGACTATATGCTCTGCAGCCAAAGATGGAGAAGCTCTATACAGTCAGTAAAAACAAGACCAGGAGCTGACTGTGGCTCAGACCATGAGCTTCTTGTTGCAAAGTTTAGGCTTAAACTGAAGAAAGTAGGGAAAAGCACCAGGCCAGTCAGGTATGAATTAAATCATATCCCCGTTGAATATACAGTAGAGGTGACAAATAGATTTAAGGAATTAGATCTGATAGACAGGGTGCCTGAAGAACTATAGACAGAGGTTCGCAACATTGTACAAGAGGTAGCAACCAAAACCATCCCAAAGAAAAAGAAATGCAAGAAAGCAAAATGGCTGTCTGAGGAAGCTTTGCAAATAGCTGAGGAAAGGAGGGAAGCAAAAGGAAAGGGAGAAAAAGAAAGATACGCCCAATTGAATGCAGAATTCCAGAGAATAGCTAGAAGAGATAAGAATGCCTTCTTAAATGAACAGTGCAAAGAAATAGAAGAAAACAATAGAATAGGGAGGACCAGAGATCTTTTCAAGAAAATTGGAGAGATGAAGGGAACGTTCAATGCAAAAATGGGCATGATAAAGGACCGAAATGGAAGGGACCTAACAGAGGCAGAAGAGATTAAGAAGAGGTGGCAAAATTACACAGAAGAACTATACAAGAATGAGCTTAACGTCCCAGATAATCACAATGAGGTGGTCACTGACCTCGAGCCAGACATCCTAGAATGTGAAGTGAAGTGGGCCTTAGAAAAGCTGAGCAACAACAAAGCTAGTGGAGGTGACAGTATTCCAGCTGAGCTATTCAAAATCTTAAAAGACGATGCAGTAAAAGTGCTACACTCAATTTGCCAGCAAATTTGGAAAACTCAACAGTGGCCACAGGATTGGAAAAGATCAGTTTACATTCCAATTCCAAAGAAAGGCAGTGCCAAAGTATGTTCAAACTATCGCACCATTGCACTCATTTCTCATGCTAGTAAAGTTATGCTTAAAATCCTACAAGCTAGACTCCAGCAGTATGTGGATTGAGAACTACCAGAAGTACAGGCAGGATTTCGAAGAGGCAGAGGAACTAGAGATCAAATAGCCAACATACGCTGGATCATGGAGAAAGCTAGAGAGTTCCAGAAAAACATCTACTTCTGCTTCATTGACTATGCTAAAGCCTTTGATTGTGTGGATCATAACAAACTGTGGCAAGTTCTTAAAGAGATGGGAGTACCAGAACATCTTATTTGTCTCTTGAGAAACCTATATGCGGGCCAAGAAGCAACAGTGAGAACTAGACACGGAACCACTGATTGGTTCAAAATTGGGAAAGGAGTCCGGCAAGGCTGTATACTGTCGCCTTGCCTATTTAACTTATATGCAGAGCACATCATGAGAAAGGCAGGGCTAGATGAATCAAAAGTTGGAATTAAGATTGCTGGAAGAAATATCAACAACCTAAGATATGCAGATGATACCACTCTAATGGCAGAAAGTGAAGAGGAACTGAAGAGTCTCTTGTTGCGAGTGAAGAAGGAGAGTGCAAAAGTTGGGTTGAAACTAAACATTAAGAAAACCAAGATCATGGCATCCGGCCCTCTCAATTCCTGGCAAATAGATGGGGAAGAAATGGAGGTAGTGACAGATTTTATTTTCCTGGGCTCCAAGATCACTGCAGATGGGGACTGTAGTCAAGAAATTAAAAGACGCTTGCTCCTCGGGAGGAAAGCCATGTCAAATCTAGACAGCACACTAAAAAGCAGAGACATCACCCTGTCAACAAAAGTGCGTATAGTCAAGGCTATGGTCTTCCCAGTTGCAATGTATGGCAGTGAAAGTTGGACCATAAGAAAGGCTGAGCGCAAAAGAATTGAGGCCTTTGAACTCTGCTGCTGGAGAAGACTCCTGCGAGTCCCTTGGACTGCAAGGCGATCAAACCGGTCAGTCCTAGAGGAGATCAACCCTGACTGCTCTTTAGAAGGCCAGATCCTGAAGCTAAAACTCAAATACTTTGGCCACCTAATGAGGAGGAAGGACTCACTGGAGAAGAGCCTAATGCTGGGAAAGATTGAGGGCAATAGAAGAAGGGGACGACAGAGAATGAGGTGGCTGGATGGAGTCACTGAAGCAGTAGGCGTGAGCTTAAATGGACTCCAGAAGATGGTAGAGGACAGGAAAGCCTGGAGGAACATTGTCCATAGGGTCGCGATGGGTCGGACACGACTTCGCAACTAACAACAACAACAACCACCACCAAGGCTCCTTATTTCCTTATGGAGGAAGCATTTTTCTATGCATACATGCCTCCAAGTTAGTGATGACATTTGGCACCTGTCTCGACAGTTTTTTTGATCAGATTTCCATTCCATGGTTTGCTATCTCTGTTTCCTAAGTCTGAGAGAGAATCACTCAGTTGGCTTCATGCCTATAGTGAGACTAGAACTCACAGTTTCCCAGTTTCTAGGCTGATGCCTTAACCATTACACCAAATTGGCTTCCTCATGGAGGAAGTGGCAAGTCTGAAATCATATATAGTCGTCTTGCTTCTCTGAAACCTTCAGCTTCACATATTCTGTGTAGATTGCATTTGTTCACTTCTGCTGATTCTTTAGGCAGTGGTACCTGAAGCTTCCGCAGCCATTAGCATCTGGAATGTAGGAATATAAAAAAACTGCCCACCCTTGATTCATCTAGCTCAAGTTTGTTGACAGTGACTGGCGGCAGCTCTCCAGAGTTTGACTTGTTCCAGTTGACTCATTCCAGTTCTTCCTGGAGATGCAGGAGAACAAATCTGGATGCAAATCTGATGTTGACACTGAATAATAGCCCCTCCCCTGTTCACGTTGTTCATATGCCCCTGAGAATGGAGGAATAATAATTTGGGATATAAGGCCATACATTTACTCCCGCTTAGAATTCCTGGCACGTTTCTTTCCCAAGATTGCTCTGTCACTTGTGCAGTACATTCATTGCTTAACAAGGTCCAGACTCATTTATCTGACAACAATAAAAAAACAACAATAGGGAGGACATTGGAAGCCTCTTAACAGTGATAGTGCTAATGAAGCTTTAAAATAAAGGGCAAGATTTAATTCCCTGAACTCTTTAAAGTCATCTTCAAATAATTATCTGACAGGAAGAGAAAATTGAGAGCAGGGCAGTTTCAGAAGCCAACTGGGGCCCTGGAGGAATTACTCATTCTGGGTAGTACCTGCATTTCTTTTTGTGTGTTTGTCAAGTCAGCCAGTTGAAGAATTGGGTTTTGGAATATACTCTCAGTATTCTTTTGTGATGCTTGTAATAGAAGCCCTTGTAGACCACAGCTATTTGGTAGATCTTCTGGTGTTGTGTTGCAGTTTTTCCTTTACTTTCATAGGTGGGCAACTGTCTTCTTGCTTCAAGGGACAATTGTTATATAGGTGTTGAAAGATAGAACCAAGGTAAAAATTAAACTTGATTCCATTTAAATGCGTGACATTTAAATCATGACAATTTAAATTGCATTATGACAATTCCCTACTTTTAAATTAATTCATCCCACCTGTCATCTTAAAATGACAAGTGGATAATAAATTTTATAGTGGGCCATCTTAAAGATCTCAGCACCCACATACAGAATGGCCCTGGGCCTCCAGTATTTTTGCTCTGATGAAAGTTGACCTTGGATGATGAGAAAGGTACCGTATTTTCTTGCATATAAGATGACTTTTTAACCCATGAAAATCTTCTCAAAAGTCAGGGGTCGTCTTATACGCTGGGTGCTAAAACTTTAGGGACAGGGCTGGCTGGAAAACCTGGAGCGGATCTCCCATTATGTCTGCGCAGGGAAAGCGGGACCAATTGAAGAAGAAGCTACAGTCTGTGATTTTTTACAGGCTGGGGTCTGGGCGTCTTTCCTTCTAAAGTTGAAGAGCAGCTGTAGTCTATCCCAACTTGAAAGGCAGGTGGAGAATGCAGCAGCCAGAGCAGCTGCTTAGCTCTAAGGACACATTTGACTCAGGAACTGGGCGGGCTGGCTGGAAAACCTGGAGCAGATCACCCATTTGGGAAAGCTTTAGAGTGAATTAGGAAAAGTTTAATCCACTTGCACTGTTTTATGTTTACATGTTTGATGACAAACAGCCTTATGTTTATAAGTGACAGTTTTCCTACTAAGTACCTGCATGTCATAAGCATTTGAATTAAAATTACCATATTAAAATCAAATCTGATGTTTTTTAATTTTTATTTGGTGTGCATTGGAAGAGGGGTAGTCTTATATGGTGAGTATAGCCCAAACCCTATAATTTAACAGGAAATGTAGGGGGTCGTCTTATACGCCGGAAAATACGGTATTGCCTTTTATCTTGTAGGAGTGGTTTACAGTGATATTTCCTGGAAAAGCTGATTTGCTGTAATTCTCAAGGGAAGGTGAAGGGAAACAGTGATGCTAATGTCATATTCAGGCAATTAAGGATCCCCTGTTGGGATGCTGAAGTAAGCTCAAGGAAGTCCCTGATTCCTAATATTGGTTTGCCTTCCATGTTCAGTGGAGTGAAGAGCAAATAAAGGTAAGTTCTCTGTTGTGACTTATGTGGAGCCTTCCTATCATCTATGACAGAGGTAGGCAACCTTGGCTCTTTTACGACTCATGGACTTCAACTCCCAGAGTTCCTGAGCCAGCCATGCTGAGGGGAAAGGGA
This sequence comes from Vipera berus, assembly GCF_964194415.1. Taxonomy (NCBI): domain Eukaryota; kingdom Metazoa; phylum Chordata; class Lepidosauria; order Squamata; family Viperidae; genus Vipera; species Vipera berus. The sequence goes on from NC_138202.1 coordinate 18,574,810, forward strand.
GAGGTTTCCAAGCTAAGCCATGCTGGCTCAGGAATTCTGGGAGTTGAAGTCCACGAGTCATAAAAGAGCCAGGGTTGCCTACCCCTGATCTATGATAATCCTTTGCTTATCCCTTTCATCTTACATCTTTAAAAAATGCTGACAGGACATTTCATTCTTGATGTCTTCATTATTCAGCATTATTCAAATGTTGGTAAATAATAATGCATCCCAAATCTCTGACAGAAGAGAAAAAAAAACACTACTCCCAGATGATGTCTTGTCACTGTTATTCCAGTTTGCATTAGGCGGGTATTTGATTGGCATCATTTAATTTGCTTATATAGCAGGTATTGTTCTGAGATAGGATGACTAACCAAAAGTTATAGCATCAACCTTGTGAACTTTCAAGTTTCATTTTTCCGTTATGTATTCAAAATGGACAGTAATTAATATGTATATGTGTATGTATATGTATGAGTGTATGTATATGTATGGGTGTGTGTATATGTATTTATGTATGTATATAGCATGTGTACATGTGTGTTATATATGTGTATGGGTAGATATATACTTTATTTTGAGAGCAGGCAACAGAATTTCATTTTTAACGTGGGCTCACAGTGAAAAAAATGACAATAAAGGTTATCATCTTAAATAATATTTACTTAAATAAGTAACCATTTATTTTCTGTACAGCCATAATCATAGTTGAGCAATCTTCAAGAACACTTCTGAATTGGCCAGTCTAAAGCACTGATAGAAAATATAATCAAGTGTTACAAGTGGTAGGGAATGATTTGATATTCATGTACCATATCCTACACATTTTATTCTGGCAAAGATATATTATTAATCATTAGTTTGGACAGTTTAAATGGGGATTCAATACACTAAGTGAATATACAATAAGACAATCAGTTATTAATCTACCTACGGAACCATCTTCACCCTATTATATCAGCCTGTCCCACCCAGGTCAGGCAGGGGAAATATGTTGCAGATTCCATCAGTTAAAGTTCCATCACTCTGACTGGTGGGAAAAACCTTCACTGCTGTTGCCCCTGCCCTGCAGAACAATCTCCCTCAGAGATGAGGCTGGGACCCTTCACTCCTGGCCCTCTGGAAAGAAATTAAATAGCTCTATGGCCTCACGTAGGGAACCCAGAGGAGCTTGCAGCCGTGGGGCTCATTGGTCCCCTGAGAGCCCTCCCTTCTCTTTTTCAACTAATTTTAAAGGGATTTAAACATTTTTGCTTCGTTCCAAATTCTAAATTTTGAATTTTTATATGCTGTTTTTATATTTTAACATTTTATTGTATACCACCCAGAATCCCTTTCTGAGGGAGGTGGGCAGTTCAAAAATGTGAGAAATAAATAAAAATACAAAAAAACCCCACCCCTTTACTGTGGCTATAACGTATGTCTAGTGTGTGAGAAATAGATGTATCTCAGTAATATTGTTATCTATGGTATCATTGCCTTCATGTCTTAGTAGTGACTAGCCCCTTTGGCAACAGGATGCTGTACTTGGTGGATGTTTGGCTGGCTTTCCCACGGACAATTTCTCTTAATTCCCCCCAACCCCTGTACTTATTGGAAGCCTTCTTCCTGGGGCTTCTCTGCACCACTTTGCAAATAATTCAATGACTACCAGCAGAAGGCAAAAATCATCTAGCAATCCCATAGTAAATTGTATAGATCCATTTTGCAGATATTAAGATCAGGAAATAGCAAGCCATATTTCTGCCTCTAGGGCTGTTCAGCTCCATCTGCCGGGAGCCCCGAGGCAATTTCCTTTCACTCACCTTTGATTTCACATGCATCCAATCCCCTGGGGCAGAAATGCTTTTTGACATTTTCATGCAGTTGCTGTTATGGAAAAAAAAACTATTCAGAAACACTAATCACATTTGTAACAAGCAGAACTGACCATGGAAAGAAATTGATGGAGTGGAAAATATGGATGCTGTGCCACAGCCTGAAATTTTGTGTTGAGCCAATTCCTCCTGAATAGATTTGTGCACAAATGAATGTATGAGTGTTCAATCCACACTCTGATGCACTGAAGCACTTCCTCATAGATATATATTTAGACAGACATCTAGCTATTCTCTCTCTCTCTCTCTCGCACACACATACACACAGACACACACACAAACACATCTATCTATCTATCTATCTATCTATCTATCTATCTATCTATCTATCTATCTATCTATCATCTATCTATCTATCTATCTATCTATCTATCTATCTATCTATCTATCTATCTATCTATCTATCTATCTATCTATCTATCTATCATCCATCTCTCTCTCTCTCATCTCTCTCTCTCTCATCTATTATGTCTCATCCATCTCTCTTTCTCTATCATCTATCCATCCATCCATCCATCCATCCATCCATCCATCCCTCATCTACATTTTTATCAGCTCCCCCCGTTTCTTTCTCTCTCTCTCTCTCCCCCTCTCTCTTTCTTCATCCAATGGACAAATAAAAACTAATGCCATCAGAAACAGCACTGGGAGAGGCAAAACTGATTTTTCAGCTCAGCACCATTATACTTTTTACATAAGCTGCTGTTCCTTTGGTCAATGTGCTCTATATATACATGGGGCTTTACTTTCCATAATACCCACCCAACCTTCTAAATAGACTGCACAAAATTTAACAAAGGTATTTTCTTGGTCCTTTCAACTTTTTCAGTAATGACTGGTTATCTTTGGGCTTGATTCTGAAAATGGGATGCTTGTTCCCAGAAAACTCAGACATTTTTTTCCTGGGGTGTAGCCATATTGTTTTGCCAAACACCATTTTACTTTTCTCAAAAGTGGTTGAGAATGAAGTAAGATAACGAAGCCCAGTTTCTCTGAACCTTTCCCCAGATCCAGATTTTGAATAAGGATAGGTATTTCGGGTGTGAGCTGATGGATACGGTCAATTCAAGAGCTTTGGATTGAAGCTTGTTAAAATTATACAGGATGTTATTGAGGTCAGGTGTGTTTTAAGGCATGGGAAACTAGAAAGAATGTTTCTTACTGGTGGAGGTTTTAATAAGCATGCTTGCTTCCCCTAATGGTTTCTTCAAAGGCAGCCCTGGAGATGTTTGAGTATCATTTCTGTGCAGGAGATGAGGGAAATTCAGATTATATCCAGTAGTATCGTTCTATCAGCAAAATAACATCCACCAGGAAAACAGGCTCTCCCCCTCCACCCCTCCATCCCGCCTGTACATCTCTTGTATCTGTTCAAGATGGCTGAGAGATTTTGAAGCTGATTTCTGAAATGCTTAAAAGGTATGGAGACTAGAGGGAAGCTGTTGCATACTGTCTCTGCTGTCCTTTCTCTTGTCCTTTCATTTTTTTAAAATTCCTTCCAAATTAAAATATAATTCTATTCACAGAAGATATCTCTAAAGACTCTGTTGGTTTTTCTACTACCATCAAACCGTTTTCTGATTCGGAGATTCTTCATCTTTTCTCTCTCTTTCCTGTGGGAAAGATAGAGAATAGTCACTTTGTTTCAACTAGGGATCAAATTAACATTTATTAAACAACTTACAATGGCTTGTAAACAGATTTCCTTAATATTCCAAAACTCAGTCCTGGCCTTCCCTGACATAGCACACATCTCTCTCATACTTCGTTTGATATTTCTAATACCCAATTACAGAAACCCATCTGTATGAGTGGAAACGTGTCTATGTGCTGTAACCTGAGGGAAAGTTCAGAAATTAATTAGCAAACACATTGAATGACATATTACACGACTCAGAGAAAAAGTCGGGGAATGGAACATATTAAAATGATTTTTTTCTTGAAATAATGGTCAATTTGTGGTTGAATTATTTCTCTCTTTTCAAAAAAGGCACTCACAATTTTGGGGCATCGAGGGTTATATTCCAAAAAGATGTCTGGGATAAAGAGGTAGACAGTATTTAATTTAATTGACAATTAAAAATATACAGCATATAGGAAATATCAAATGCAGTTAAGAGGATGATTCCCTTTATATTTAAAGGGATGTAATGATATGTACAATTTCCTTGTAATCTTTAGCAAGGCTCTAGGGATCATTGCCAAGAGTTTGGGGAGGGGAGGAACAACATGCCACCCTGGGTTGGGGCTCTATTTTATCTATTTCTTTCAGTTCTGATATTCAGTTGGGTTCTTATGTGGGTCAGATTTTACCAGCTTGCCGTGACTATTATCCACAATCTGTCATAAAATGTGTGTGTGTGTGTGTTGCATTTTTTGCATTGCAGTCTGACACTTGATAATTGGAGTGATTACATGATCACAGCAGAGAATGTAGACAATTAATCCACACAACTGTAATGTAAATGAGAAATGCTTTAAAAGAGATGGCAAAGCTCTGTTTGTTTGCTTCTGTTTAATGTAGCGGGCATAGTGTCATTCTAAACACTAATTATCCCAAAGTTAGTACTGAAGAGAGGTTATACTACAGGTTTTATCATCATTAAATTGGGTGGCTGTACAAACTGAATAAACAAATAAATAAACAAAAAATATGTTGTAAGTTGTATTCACCCATTGTGATGACAGTGAATACAGTTTCAAATGCACTGTGGCTTGAAGAGCTACAGTGCCTGAATCTGGCAATTCGTGGGTCATTTTCTTCTTTCCAAGCAAGAAGTGATGCCAGCTGGAAGCCCACATTCTCAAAACTTACAGATTTCCGTAAATAAAAACTCAGCAAGGTATAGTGAAAGTTGTTCCTTTATTAATGTAAGAATTTTTCAGTGAAATTAATACAGGGAATACCTCCATGTTTCTTGATTGATTTACAGGTAGTTTTGGGGTAAAATGGCAATTGGCACTTTGACTACTGGTATCATTGTTAAGTGATACACTTTACCAATGTCACATGACCACATTACTTAGCAACAACAGTAATCCCGGCAATCCTGGTTGTTGTTATAATCCCAGGACCACTCAGGCTGTTAAGCTAGGACTGCAAAGTGATTGCAAAGTGGGTTGGAAGAGGTGGGAGTTCCAGGCAAGTAGATTGGTAGCTAAGAGTTGCAGGTGAGAGCCACAGATGCATCGATGCTACAGGCAGGCACAATTGAGCACAGGTGTGTGGGTGTTGTGTGTGGGTGCTGGAGACAGGTGCTACAGAGCACAGGTAGTTAGAAGGTGCTATGGGAGAGCATGTGGGTGCTTTTAGGGTAGATGGGTGCTACAGGAGGTGAGTGAATGCTATAGGCAGGTACCACAGAGCACATGCAGGCAGAAAATCAGCAGGAGCTGGAGTGACTTGGAACCTCCTGCTGGCTTCCCCATTGATTGTGTTTATGGCAAACCAGCAGGGAATGTTGGAAAACATGTGAGAACACTGTGATGGCAGAACTCTAAGGACCCAATGTTAAGTCCCCCTCATGCAGCACTGTGGTAACTTTGAATAGTCACTGAATGAGCAACTGTAACCCAAGGATTACCTGTACTGATTGATTACCTGTACTGATTGGTATATATGTAGGCTGCTGTAAGCTAACATCTACATCTGGAGCACACATGAATCACTATCTTCATCCACATTTTTGGTAAATATATCTTCAATATATTTCAACCTGCGACCGGCGTCAACGTCCCTCCGTCCAGTGCGCTCCCACAGAGAGGGCCTCCTCAGGGTGCCGCCGATCAAAGAATGCCGATTGGTGACCCCCAGGTGGAGAGCGTTCTCTGTGGGCGCGCCAGACCTTTGGAACAGCTTACCGGTTGAGCTCCGGACGGCCCCCGACCTTCGCTCCTTCCGGCGCGATCTTAAAACATTCTTTTTCGAACAAGCTGGCCTGGTCTGACGGGATGGGGTTGGGTTTTTAAAATTAGTTTTTAACTTAATATGTATTGATTTTATGGGCATGATGTTTAATTGGTTTTTAATGGTTTTTTAATTTTTGTATCTGATTTTTATTGTGTATTGCCCTGTTCACCGCCCTGAGTCCTTCGGGAGAAGGGCGGTATAGAAATCAAATTATTAAATTAAATTAAATTATTAAATTAAATTAAATATCTCAGTTCCTGAATACCCAGCTAAATACTCATGTTTCAAAAATTTCCTAAATATTGAGGATGGCGATCGTATTTCTGAGGAATATTGTTCCACACATGGTTTTGAAAGTGTGTGTAGATATGGTTCATATACCACATCAATCAATCAAATGGTTTCTTTAGTTCTAAACTGGTGTGTTGCATATACTCAATCACTATGGTTTGTAAATCATAGTTTATGGCTTATCATGTGTATGAACCTATCTGATTGAGATTTCCTACAAGAAAGCATGGAAGAAGCAATCCATGGCGTATTATAATAGGTAAACGTAGTTATATTGAATGTTCGCTTTGTTCAGATGAAGACAAATCACTCTTCATTCTGGGATTTCTTGTTGGATACAGTGTAAACTCAGAGGTGTTTCATACCTACTGAATAAATCAGAATCAGAATAGAGCTGGAAGGGACCTTGGAGGTCTTCTATTCCAGACCCCTGCTCAAACAGGAGATCCTACACCATTTCAGACAAGTTACTGTCCAGTCTATTCTTAAAAACCTTCAGTGATGAAGCACCTACAACAACTGAAGGCAAGCTGTTCCACTAGTTAATTGTCCTCACTGTTAGGAAGTTTCTCCTTAATTCCAGGTTGCTTCTCTCCTTGATTAGTTTCCATCTATTGTTTCTTGTCCTGCCTTCTGGTGCTTTGGAAAAATAAATTGACCCCCTCCTCCTTGTGGCAGTCTCTCAAATAGTGGAATATTGCTATCATGTCACCCCCTAGTCTAGGGGTAGGCAACCTTGGCTCTTTTATGACTCGTGGACTTCAACTCCCAGAATTCCTGAGCCAGCTATGCTGCCTCAGGAATTCTGGGAGTTGAAGTCCAGGAGTCATAAAAGAGCCAAGGTTGCCTACCCCTGCCCTAGTCATTCTTTTCTCTAGTCTGGCCTTAACTAATTCCTGCAACTGTTCTTCATATGTTTTAGTCTCCAGGTCCTTAATCATCTTGGTTGCTCTTCTTTACACTTTTTCCAAAGTCTCAACATCTTTTTTGTAATGCGGTACCCAAAACTGGATGTAGTATTCCAGGTGTGGTCTTACTAAGGTGTGGTCTTACTAAGGCTTACTAATACTTCATGTGATTCTGTTTATATAACTAAGGATTGTATTAGCTTTTTTGGCTGCTCCTGCACACTACTGGGTCATGTTTAAGTGATCGTCCACCAGGACTCCAAGGTCCCTCTCACAGTTACTGTTTTTGAGCCAGGTTTCACCTAATCAGTACTTGTACTTTTGGTTTTTCCTGCCCAGGTGTAAAACCTTGCTTTTCTCTACATTAAATTTCATTTTGTTGGATAGGGCCCATTGTTGAAGTCTGTCAATATATTTTTGGATCCTGAGCTTGTCTTCTGGGGTGTTGGCTATTCCTGCCAGCTTAGTGTCATCTGCAAATTTGATGAGTTCCCTTTGTATTCCCTCATCTAAGTCATTTATGAAGATATTGAAGAATATCTATAGGTTTAAGCTGAGAAGTTGGAACCACATTGTTATGACACAACCAAGGTATGAATAACAAGCCAAATTGAGATTGTTAGTCTGTGACAAATCTTTGAAAGTTAAAATAAATTATAGTGTTGCTTTGATATCTGTTCAGAACAGCAAGCACAGAGACTATAGACAACAGTCAGAAGCCCAGACCACATGACCAACCCATTTAGGGATCTGAAACCTGCCATGGACTCTTAACTAGATTCCACCATTCCATCATCTTCAGATCCTGAAGCAACTTTATTAAGAATCATGACTGCCCCATGTGGATTGTTCAAGAGTATGAGATTGCATGGATCAGATCTTGTTTGAAATAGACACATGACAGTACTTGAACATGTTTTCCAAAGCCATCATTGCTACCCTAACAAGTGCTAGAATTATACTTTATTGAAATAGACTGTAATAAGAGGCTGTTGCAAGCCTCATTGTGCTTTATCTCCATTCCATCTTATATCCTATTGAGTCCAGGAGAAGACTGCCTGAGGGTTTTTTTTGGAATACCATACTATGTTACAAAGCCCTCTTTGCTTATATGATTGTCCTTGCCCTTTCCCCTCAATGTCATCTTCCTGGTTCTCTATAGACCAGCACCTGAAAAGCACTAGAGGATCTAACAGAAGACATTTCATGAAAGAAGTGACTCAGAAGGAGGCCCTTCTATCTGATCTTATCAAATGGGCAGAACCAATTGAGAGAAGGAGGTTCTGAAGATGTTCAGATCAGTCTACTACCTGCTGTTTCCTTTAAGGAATTATACTTTTATATGGCTTTCTCTATAGGGACGCGGTGGCTCATTGGGTTAAGACGCTGAGCTTGTCGATCAGAAGGTCGGCAGTTTGGCGGGTTGAATCCCGAGTGCTGCATAACAGAGTGAGCGCCTGTTACTCGTCCCAGCTTCTGCCAACCTAGCAGTTCGAAAGCACATAAAAATGCAAGTAGAAAAATAGGGACCACTACGGTGGGAAGGTAACAGCATTCCATGCGCCTTTGGTGTCTAGTCATGCCGGCCACATGACCACGGAGACGTCCTCGGACAAGCGCTGGCTCTTCGGCTTTGAAACGGAGATGAGTCAGAAACGACTAGCACGCATGTGCGGGGGAACCTTTACCTTTACCTTTTTATGGCTTTCTCAGATATTTCTATACACAGAAGCTTTTACCCCCTTCTTCCTTTTTGACACTAACAAGTATCCTTTCTATTTTATCTTTTTTACCCATATGATATTATAGTTCTATTGCAATAACAACAACAACAACAAGAACAACAATGTATTGTTTTAATCCTATATTCCTCTCTAGGTCCATGGAAATGTTATAGTAAGGAAGAGCTGATAGCACAGTTTCAGAGAATAAAATAGCAACACTCTTAGTTGCAACTGAACCATCGCTTGGATTGGAAAACAGCAGTTGTGTCAAATCAGGAAAACACATGGATGGGTGCATTCATGATGGTTGGAATGGAAGAAAGTGTAATTTTTTCCTACCCTCAGAAGAAGTGAAGAACTTGTATTGGTAAGGGGTCAAGCAGAAAGCCTGGTTCTGTCCATGAATCCATAAGCATGAATCTTAAGTTGATTTTATGGTAGGACTAAATCTATATATGAGTGAATTCTTTTCTGCTCCTCCTGGCCTATGATATTATCACCTTACAAAACTAATTGAATTCCCCAGTTAGGTAGAGTCCCTTGCATGACGTTATTCTGTGTGGCATTTAAAATTTAATCACTTTGTGATGGAAGAGAGTACAGTACATGTCAACAGAGATGATCTAAGGGACCTCCCTCCAATTAAGACATGAAACCTCTCCCACAGAATTTGAGTGCAATAAGTAATCAGCCCTTCTTGATTAATGAATCATGACTGTTCAAACTAAAGTTGGTGCCAAAGCTACAAAATTGGGTGCTTTTCCCAAGGTTGTTTGGAAGATGGAGATTCTTTTGTTTCTGAAGAATAAGAATGTTGCTAGAAGTAAAAGTTGTGGAGCTATGAAACATTCCTCAGACATGATGAGGACTAAGAGAAAGTTTTGAAATTTTTAGAGAAAAGTCAGTAGCGGATGAAGATGGGGAAATAATTCCAGTCCAATCAGAGGGCTTTGAAAATATTGCTCTTTCCCCTGTCAGTCTTGTCTTTCTTTCCCTGCTACTTCTGGCCCTGGATTAAAGTGATGCCATATGTAAGTGGGCCTTGTCTGTGATGTCCCCCAGTTTTTTAAAAAAAATTCATTTAAAATGCTTTGGCTGTTTGTTAAAAAACATATTTTTAGTTAGGGGCCTCCACAGCATTGATGTGGGGGAAGAGTTGGCAGAATCTGGGGGTGGAGTAAAAAGAGGAATCAGCCTAGAGTCCCAAGCCCTCCTTGAGTGCTATTGACCTTTTTTACTCTAAGCAAGTGCTGACCATTGAGAAGATTCAAATAATGCCAGATTTTCTAAAGCCTGTTCCATCTCTCTATTTGTAATTTCTGTTTGTCAAGTTTCCACTTTGTCATCAGTTTAATTTCTCCCATTAAATGCCCTATAGATTCTTCAATTGTTTTGGTAACTTCTTCTTTCATCTCTATAAACTTTTCTTCCATTGTCTCTTCAAAAGCTTAATTTTGACAGATTTAACAGATTCAGCTGCCTGCTTTTCCATTTCCTCAAATATTTGCTATAGTATTTCTGGGATAATTCCTTTATCTGTTGTGTGGTCTAATAAACCTCCCCATTCCCTCCCCTTGCTTTGTATCTCTTTTCAATTTGTCTTTTCATAGTTTAGATGACACAATCTATCTCACATTACATTTATCTCCTTATTTTGTAACTTCCACCAGTTATCTTTTCTGTTTGTTGTCAAATAATCAACATTCCTAGGAAAGTCTAATCTTTCATTTAATTGAGACTAATGCCAAAAATACTTTTAAATATTTATCTTTTTGATTTATACATCCCCCTTTGACTGTTTATAACTTTTCATAGTCAAAATTTTGATTAAACTTTTTGCTGTTATTTTAAGGTCTTTTAATAGCACCATTTTCTTCTTTGCCTTATTTTTTGTAATCTGGAAGGAAGATGAATTGAACTGTTTTCAAAGACTGCCTTTAAATGTAAATGTCTGATTGAGGTTTATATTTGGTAGGCTCTTATATGGGTTCTTTTTAATTAGGGTTCACATTTTTCCCCCAAAAGAGAAAACATTGAAAGTCAGTATATTATATACTGACTTTTACACTGAAAGTCGGTAAGGAATTCCAATAGTTTAGGTTTTCTCAGATCTTTTTCTGGGCCATTGAGTTCAGTGGATAAACTAACAAAACAAAACAAAACAAAAATTGGAGAAAAACATTTCACTGATCTAGGAAGTGGGGAAAGAAGTAGGGATTCAAGTGGACATCCTGCCTCCAAATTTAGAGCATTGAAAAGGCTCTGAATCTGTGCATGATGGGAAAATATGCCAGCGTGCAAATAGACTTTATTGTCCTGATGTGATAAAATCTAGCATGGTAGATATTTTTTTGTGGATCTGCAAACTCCAAAACCTTTCCTGTTATTACTGCACAAATAAGATGCAGCCAGAAAAACGTGGACAGTGAAATGAAGTGTCTGAAGGTTGAAATTTCAAGAAAATCTTCCTCTTCTGTTATATGAAGGAAAAAATAAAGTGATAAATATCTGAGAGAGGACACCTTCCTAAGTGACCTGCAAGTAGATAGCGGGTTTTTCTATAAATCATTGTATATATAGAACAGCATTTTAAATACCCTAAGTTCAAATGAGGTCAGCTGTTGATTAACAGTGCATAGTTTCCCTGTGATTAGTCTCGAGAGAGGCGGTTGATTGGAAATGACATTTTGAAAGTTAACCTTGAAGCATTCAAGCTAAACTGACATATCTTTCTCCAGAGGTTTATCAAAACCTGATGGCTGATCTTTGTAAAATCACTAGTGAGGGGATTAGAAGGGACATTTGGTGCAACTTGGGGGTGTTTCCTGTCTTTATACAATGATTATGCCTGATTAACATGTTTTGTAGAAGCAGCAGTCTGAAAAAAATGTTCTGAAATAAGAAGATTGCTAAGACATGTATAGCACAAGAAATATGCAATTGCTACTGTGTATTCATGGTCTTGAGACCCACATCTCCTTGTCGGCAGTCTTCTGTTAAAAAACAAATTAACCAGGAGTTTTCAAGCTGCAGAATAAAGAGCGAGAGAGGGAGACTGCCTATCCACCTCATTTTTCCCCCCTTGTTCTTTCTCTTCCAGCTTGATTTAGTTTTTTGGCAGAGCAAAGCCTAATGGGGCTTATATGCAGAATCGCTGATTCTGATAGCACCAGCAACAGCAGATTGAGTTGCTGGACTGGCGGAAATTAAACCGATGGGGCAGAAATTCACATTGATTGCCATCACTATCTTCCAATTGCATCTCCTGCTGAAACACTGTCACATCTGGATCCCTTAATTGTACATTACCATTATGTTTGCCAAACCACAAGTGACAATTTGGAGCATTGGAAAAGGGGAAGTAATTGGATGGCATAATACTACACCTCCCTTTCAATGAAGATCTTTTCCTCCTTTCCCAGGGTGTAAATAGCTTTGTAGTTGCAAGTTTTAGGACAGAATCATTCTTGATGGAGAGGAACAAGGGAACTTCATTCACATGCCAGATCAGGTTTTGTGTGATGGACATGGCAGACGTCCAAGTGCTAGAAGGAGCAAGATGGGATCTGATTTTGCCCTTTCTCTAGTCTTTTTAAGAAAGATGTTACCTAGTTTACTCTCTGAGAAACACCTGTTTTCTTACAGATTTATCCAGGCTGTTTCTCTAGTTATGACTTACAGCATCTTCTAAGCATTAGCCAGCCATTAGTGAGGTGTTAGAAAGCCTATCCTTAATACAGTCAGCACAATGATGGTTGGATAACTTTAATAGTAGGGTTCCAATGATAGTTTTTAGGGTCTGATGGGGTGTGTGTGTCACCTGCTGATAGCACCATATTTTTGATACCAGGAACAGAAGCTGTACCTTCCATGTCAAATAAACTTCCCAATGAAAATTAGATAGGTCTCTGAGGACAGGGTTTTTTTGCTAAAAAGAAAAAGAAAAAGCTGTTTGCCTAGGCCAGGGCTAGGGAATCATGGCTCTTTTATGACCTGTGGACTTCAACTCCCAGAATTCCTGCTGGCTCAGAAATTCTGGGAGTTGAAGTTCACAAGTCATAAAAGGGCCCTGGTTCTCCACCACTGGCCTAGGCCAGGGCTTTTCAACCAATGGTATGGGTACTACCTGTGGTACATTGGCACCTGGCAGGTGGTACGCGACCATCCTAGAAAAGTGGTAGTGGGGGAGGGGAATGAGCTGAACCGGTGGCAGCACCGCACAAGCCTGAGTGAGAGATGGCTGGAGCTGCAGGGCTGTCAGGGCTCAGTGGAAGCGCCAGGATCAGCACCAGGCTCCAGCTGGAATGTTGCAGCATCTCCAGGGTCTTGTGATTTACATTCAGATCCTTGGCAACTGATTCATATTTATGATGGTCACAGTGTCCCAGAGTCATGTGAAGTGACCAAAATCTGCTGCAACCACCCAGCAGATGGGGAGAATAAAAACCAACCCCCCCCACACACCCCTACTGCCAATCCTCAACAGAAATGCTCACAACAATGAAAACCTCGGACAGGAGGAAGAGCACCGCCGGGTGGGCAGGTAGGTGTCTTGCTCGGCTGTGGCTTGGGGGGCACTTTTTCAGTGCCATTGTAACTTCGAACAGTCACTAAGTGAACTGTTGTAAGTCGAGGACTAGCTGTACTGCATCACCTTATTCCTTTTTCTCTTTTTTTGGTCATCAAGTTTTTGACACCTTGCTAGGCGACTGGTGATACTCGGATGTTGCCATATCCTAAAAGTGCTACAATGGGTGAAAAGGTTGAAAGGCCCTGGCCTAGGCTACCTCTTGATCATCCTATTTCCTTCTTAAATCAGTATCCTAATTGTAATGTATTGGGATTTTACTTAAACTGTTTCACATGTCTGTTTGAATGCTGCTTAAGGTTGCTCAATTGGTGTGTCTGGGTAATGGTCACTGACTAGCCAGACTTGCTGTCTCCAAGAAGATCATTGGATGATTTGGGGTGGGAATGGGTTCCTTTAAACCTATTGGCCATCGCCTAGTGGCCAACCGTATAAGTAGCTGTGCAGAAGCCTCTGTTTCAGTTCTGTTCCTGTTTGCCTCAATAAAGCAATGTTCCTGTTTGCAACCTCTCATCTCGCTTATTGCCAGCAAAGAACTCACTACACAACACTAATGACCATCTTTTATGCAGGATACTATGAATGATGTTTATGATTGCAGTTTATTTTAGGGAAAATATACTGTCATTTTCTTAAAAAGGAAAAGTGGTATCGAAGTACTCCAAATAAGTAATGATAGTCCTTGACTTACAACAGTTCATTTAGTGACTGTTAAGAGTTACCATGGCACTGGAAAAAGTGACTTATGGCCATTTTTCACACTTACAACTGCTGTAGCATCCCCATGGTCACGTGAGCAAAATTCAAGTGCTTGGCAACCGACTGATGATGTTGCAGTGTCCCAGGGTCATGTGATCTCCTTTTTCAACCTCCCAAGTCATTGGGGAAGCTGGATTCACTTAGCAACAGTGTTACCAACTTAACAACGTCAGTAATTGACTTAACAAATGTGGCAAGAAAGGTTGTAAAATGGGGCAAAATTTGCTTAACAAATGTCTCACTTAGCAACAGAAATTTTGGGTTCAATTGTAGTCATAAGTCAAGGACTGCCTATAATCCTAGTAGCTGTGGGGGAACAAAGCCAGTAAAAGGTTGCACTCATATTAGAAGTAATCCTTGACTTATGCCCACAGTTGGGACAAAAAAATTCTGTTGCTAAACCGGGTGGTTAACTGAGCCTATCTGATTTTATAACCTTTTTTGCCATGATTGTAATGCAATTTACGGCAGTTAAGTGAATCACAAAATCGTTGTCACCTTTAAAGCCCTTCATGGCTCGTACTGTCTCTTGCTGGTCACATCTACCCAACCCACTAGAGCAGGGAGGCAAGGAATATTGGAGGTCCCGTCACCTAAGGAGGTACATCTGGTGGGACCCAGAAGAAGGACCTTCTCTGTGGTGGCTCCCTCCCTCTGGAACATCATCCATTCGGAAATTAGACTGGCCCCCACTCTGACACTCTTTTGGGAGACCCTGAAGACCTTTTTCTGCCAGCAGACCTTGGGAACCCTGAGCGGGATGGAGTGTGTTAAATGTGTGTTGTTGCCATGTTGGGGGGGCAGTTGGTTTTTTTATTTTATTATTTTTATTATTTTTATTTCTTTTATATTTTTTCCTGTCCTTGAGTCGCCATGTGCAAGTAGGTGGCGATATACATTTTCGAAAATAATAATAAAAAAATAAACCAATTCCAGCTTCCCCCATTGAATTTGCTTGTTGGAAGTTGGTGGGGATGATCACAAATTGCAATCACATAATCCCAGGATGCTGCAGCAACCATCAAAATACAGGCTGATTGCCAAGCACCCAAATTTTGATCATGTGACTGTGGGAATGGTGCAATGGTTGTAAAGTGCAAGGACCAGTTGAAAGTCCCTTTCTTCAGTGCCATTGTAACTTTGAATGGTGGCCAAATGAATGGTTGTGAATAGAATAGAATAGAATAGAATAGAATAGAATAGAATAGAATAGAATAGAATAGAATAGAATAGAATAGAATAGAATAGGTTTATTGGCCAGGTGTGATTGGACACACAAGGGATTTGTCTCCAGTGCATAAGCTCCCAGTGTACCTATAAACAGCAGGTAATAGGTCATAGGTCATAATCATAGTTACAATCATTAATCATAAGTTAAATCTGTACTTCCTGGGGAATGAGATGTCTCATCACTGCTTTCCTTAGTTCTGTATTCCCCACCTTTATTTTTAAACCTGTCAGAATCAATTTGGAGAGTCATAGAGGGGCATCTGGTTGCTTAATTTGTTATTTCAGCTCATTCTACATTTTTGCATATAGCCAGTTACCTTAAAAAACAACTTATCAACAAAGCAACTAAAGAGTGACATTTATATTTGGCAGCCACATAATAGAAGACTTTTCTCTCTCCGTGGGCCCTATAAAATGTGTGGGCACTAACCCTCATAGAACGCATTGTGGTAGTCTAACTGACATGTAACAAAGACAAGGATATGACTGACTTAGGAATGGCCGCAATTGACCTGCAAAAATAGCTGTGTAAATGTATCAAGAATGTCTTTCACAGTTGAAATAACATTTGCTAGGAGACAGATGTTCTCTGCTGTTGCTCCTTCCTTTCAAATCCTGTGCTTTGAAATTAATAAAGGTAAAAGGTAAAGGTTCCCCCGCACATGTGTGCTAGTCGTTTCCGACTCTAGGGGCCGGTGCTCATCTCCGTTTCAAAGCCGAAGAGCCAGCGCTTGTCCGAGGACATCTCCGTGGTCATGTGGCCGGCATGACTAGACGCCAAAGGCGCACGGAACGCTGTTACCTTCCCACCGTAGTGGTCCCTATTTTTCTACTTGCATTTTTACGTGCTTTCGAACTGCTAGGTGGGCAGAAGCTGGGACGAGTAACAGGCGCTCACTCTGCTACGCGGCACTCGGGATTCGACCCGCCAAACTGCCGACCTTCCGATCGACAAGCTCAGCGTCCTAACCCACTGAGCCACCGCGTCCCTAGAAATTAATATATGTCTTTAAACCTAACATTGCATTAGCCAGCTTTCTATAGAAGAGAATATATGTAGCTCAGGGTTGAACTGTGGAGTCCTTTGTGCTGTCTATGCTTGATTGCTTTCTTGCAGGTATGTTATTACCTAGCTGGGTAACTAGTTTTAACAAACTAGTTTGTTTCTGCAGGAAAACAACCAATCTCAGACAGCACCAAGGACTCCACAATGGCTTCCTAATATTGTGGAAATAGATTTATTTTCTTAGTCCTGCTACTGTACTAGTAATTTCGTACTCTGAAGAAATTTTCATAAGCTAGCAAGTGGAGGAGATATGTAAAATAAATGGCTATTGTAAGAGAATTGAAAATGGAAAAATTTTTTGCATGTTGGGTGGAATTGCTATATATATTCTTCACTGATGGAATTTCTAATGTGGCAATTGACTACATTAGAGTCAATTAGAGAATAGTAGCATTTTGGTCAGTTAATACTTTGAGTTGTGTCATGAATAGTGATTTGCTGTAGCATTACAACATGTTTTTAATTCTAGCCATGTCCAATAATCCAGAAAAGCCAAGGATCTCTACTTTATCAGCCAACTTGGCTGCTGCAGCAATAAGCTGAAAATTATAGCTGATGGAGCTACAACTGAAGGAGACTCTCTGTTTCTATTCTAACTGATGGAAAATAGAAAAGGAACAAATTATTACTTCGACACTTATACTTCTAATCTGTTATTTTGTCTTTATATGCTGTACTAACTGGTAGATGGCATGTCCCAAAGATGCTTTTTTCAAAAGGCAATCGGACTGTTTTTTCCTTGAAGACATTTTGCTTCTCATTCAAGAAGCTTCTTCAGTTCATTCTGAATGAACTTCAATTCATTCAGAACTGAAGAAGCTTCTTGAATGAGAAGCAAAATGTCTTCAAGGAAAAAACAAAATCCAGTAGCCTTTGAAAAAGCAGCTTTGGGACAACCATGACCTGGATGACTGAGAATCTCAATAGCCTGGCAGATGGCATTTTCTCATTATTCTTAAGGATCCTCATGTTCAGTAAAGATTTCCTTGAGCTCTGACTAACTACTATATACATGTTTTTTGGGGTAGCAGTAGAGTTGATTTTTTCCACTGCTTTCTTCTGGAATATTTTGTAGATTCCCAATCTACCATCCTAAATCCTGGTAGTGTCTCATCCAAACACCTGCTTAGCTTTCTGAATAATTAAGATTGTTTCTAGCCATGAGTTAAGAGAAGAGTTTGAGTTCAATCTGGTCACAGGCTGAGATTCTTCAGTGCTTAATATATTCTTATTCTTATTCTTATTCTTATTCTTATTCTTATTCTTATTCTTATTCTTATTCTTATTCTTATTCTTAATAATAATAATAATAATAATAATAATAATAATAATAATAATAATAATAATAATAATAATAATAATAATAATAATAATAATAATAATAATAATAATAATAATAATAATAAATTGGAAGGGATCTTGGAGGTCATCTAGTTCAACCCCCTGCTCAGGCAGGAAACCCTATACCATTTCAGCCAAATGGCTGTCCTGTCTCTTTTTAAAAACTTCCAGTGTTGGAGCATTCACAGCTTCTGGAGGCAGGTTGTTCCACTGGTTAATTGTTCTAACTATCAGGAAGTTTCTCCTTAGTTCTAGGTTGCTTCTTTCCTTGACTAGTTTCCATCCGTTGCTTCTTGTCCTGCTTTCAGGTGCTTTGGAGAATAGCTTGACTCTCTCTTCTTTGTGGCAGCCCCTGAGATATTGGAAGACTGCTATCATGTCCCCCCTCGTCCTTCTCTTCATTAAACTAGACATACCCAATTCCAGCAGCCGTTCCTTGGTTTTTTTGCAATTGTTTTGCCTACTTAGATTGTTTTGAGATAGAGTCAGCTTAGTCAATAGCTTATGATATTGGTCAGAGGTAAAGAGTTTGGAAAGACAGATACTTTTTATTTTTTGCTTATTAAACAAATCTTGAAGAGGGAGTTCTAATGAAAAAGTACAATAAAATTGCTCCAGTCAAACAGAAATGAGGGGATGGATGATCAAAAGGAAGGATTAAGAAACTGAAAAGAGTAAGAGCAAGTTTCTGGAGAATTACAGAAATGAGACAAACAAGGAAATGAGAAGGAAGGGAAAGAAAGCATATTTATTGTATATGCATTGTTGTTGCTGTTCTACATTGCATATGCATGCTGATTGCTCAGTTGCTCTTGTTGCTTTTGATTTCTTTTCATTGTGTGGAAGTTCTTTCTGACTCTGGAGCATTTACATACCGTATTTTCTGGCGTATAAGATGACTGGGCGTATAAGATGACCCCCCAACTTTTGAGATGATTTTCAAGATTTTTCGTCTTATACACCGGAAAATCAGCGAGACCGGGAAGGCACGCCCTCCCCTCTCACTGTGGAGGAAGCAGGGCAGGCTGGCGTCTGGCAGGAGCCAGCAGGGCAGTCCTGCACACGCGCGCGCTCCCCGGCTGTTAAGGAGCACTCCTTAGCAGCTGGGGAGTGCGCGCATGTGCAGGACTGCCCTGCCAGCTCCCACCCGACGCTCTTCCCTCTTGAGGCAGCATCCCCGAGGACTCCTTAAGAGCTGGGGAGCGATGCTGCCTCAAGAGGGAAGAGCGTCGGGCGGGAGCCGGCAGGGCAGTCCTGCACACGCGCACACTCCCCGGCTGCTAAGGAGCGCTCCTTAACAGCCGGGGAGCACGCGCGTGCGCAGGACTGCCCTGCCGGCTCCCGCCAGACGCCAGCCTGCCCTGCTTCCTCCACAGTGAGAGGGGAGGGCATGCCTTCCCGGGCTCGCTGATTTTCTGGCGTATAAGACGACTGGGCGTATAAGACGACCCCCCAACTTTTGAGATGATTTTCATGGGTTAAAAAGTCGTCTTATACGCCGGAAAATATGGTAGTTCTCAAAAATGAATTTTTTCCTTTTGGTTCTCTGCTTTTCTCCCAGAGCTGTTTTTGAATGTGTCCTGTTTGAACTATCTCTGCTCTTTCTGTTCCCATATTTTCCTCTGTGGACAATCATTTTGGAACAGTCACAATTGTTTTTTAATTCATTTTCATTCCTTCCTCACTCTGATTTCTTTCTTTTGTCTTAATTTTTGTTGCTATAATTTAGCTTTTTTTTCTGCATTGTGTGTCTACCTCTGAACTTCCAAACTGCTATGATGCTGCTAATTTGGTCATGAAAGGTTTTTGGTGCCCTCTGAGCTTGGCTGTTTTCTTGCAGATGTTTTATTATTTAAACTAGGTAATAATTAGATAAGTAGACTAGTGCTAGTCTAGCACTGATGATATTACCTAGTTTGGTGATGAAACGTCTGCAAGAAAACAAGCAAGCTCAGAGACCAGCAAGGACCCCTCATTTCAACCCTTTATTGATTTGGTTATATATGTAGCATAAACAGCAAAGGCCCCACCAAACAACAATCCCTTTGTCTCACACACATCCCTTCACATGCATACAACATGCATATCCCAAAGAAAGAAAGGCAGAGAAGAAGAGAGCACACCATTGTCCATCAGCCAAGTGGAGGAAAGGAGTTAAGAGACCCTAGGTTCATAAAATCACAGGACTGAAAGGGATGTTGGAGGTCTTCTAATCCAGGGCTTTTCAACCTTTTCACCCATTGTACCACTTTTAGGATATGGCAACATCCGAGTACCACCAGTCGCCTAGCAAGGTGTCAAAAACTTGATGCCCCCCCCCCAAAAAGGAAAAAAGTGATGAAGTACAGGTAGTCCTCAACTTACAACAATTCGCTTAGTGACTGTTTGAAGTTACAATGGCACTGAAAAAAGTGGCCCCCAAGCCACAGCTGAGCAAGACACCTGCCTGCCCACCCAGTGGCGCTCTTCCTCCTGTCCAAGGTTTTCATTCTTGTGAGCATTTCTGTTGAGGATTGGCAGCGGGGGTGGGGTGTGTTTGGTTTTTATTCCTCCCCCACTGTGCTGGGTGGTTGCAGAAGGTTTTGGTCACTTCACATGACCCTGGAATACTGTGACCGTCATAAATATGAATCAGTTGCCAAGCATCTGAATGTAAATCACAAGACCCTGGAGATGCTGCAACATTCCAGCTGATTGGTGCTTCTTCTGGGCTCAGCAGATGTGCCGGGATCAGCGCCAAGCTCCAGCTGGAGTCTGGTGCTGATCCTGGTGCTCCCACTGAGCCCTGACAGCCCCAAAGAAGTGCCAATCATCTGGAAAGTGGTGCTGATCCTGACGCTTCTGTTGAGCCCTGACAGCCCTGCAGCTCCAGTTGTCTCTCGCTCAGGCTTGTGCAGTGCTGCCACCAGTTCAGCTCATTCCCCTCCCCCACTACCACTTTTCTAGGATGGTCACGTACCACCTGCTAGGTGCCAATATACCACAGGTGGTACCCATACCACTGGTTGAAAAGCCCTGGACTAGTCCAACCCTTTCCAAGGCAGGAGTCCTTTTTCTCTCCCAGACGAATAATTGTTCATTGTTTTCTTGAAAACTGCCAGCAATGAAGCACCTGCAACTTCAGGAGGCAAGCTGTTCCATTGATTAGTTCAGGGGTCTTCAAACTTGGCCCTTTTATGACTTGTGGACTTCAACTCCCAGAATTCCTCAGTCAGGAAATTTCTCCTTAGTTCTAAAAAAACCTGAGTTCTAAAAAACTCTTGGTGGGTGGATCTCAGCTTTTGCAGTGCCTTCAATCAGTTATATTTCAAAGAGGCCAAGGTATCTGTTGTGTAATGAGTTCTTCGCGCAGGAAAGGAGACGAGGCAAGTGAGTTCAACAAAGCTCATGGTTTATTGCTTGCAGGATCTGAACTGAGAATTGGGCTGCAGCTTGCAGCAATTAATAGCTTGGCCCCTAGGCGGCAGCCAATAGGTTTAAAGCAACCCATTGCCGCCTAGGGACAGCCAATAGCAGCACTGGAGACCTGGAGTCTGGGTTGCTGGAGAGCTGTTAGCTGCTCCAGCTTACCACGTGGTGTTACAACTGAGCCCAGTACATAACACCCCTCCCCTCTTAGATCAGACAACATTTATTTATTTATTTATTTATTTAATTGATTTTATATACTGCCCTATTCCCGAAGGACTCAGGGCGGTTTACAGGGCGAGTTAAAACAATACAAATAAGTACACTTTAAAATAGAATTAAATAAGACTAGCCCACAATTAAACAAATTAAAATTAAAATTAAAATTAAAATTAAAATTAAAATTAATTAAAATTAATTAAAATTAAAATTAAAATTAAAATTAAAATTAAAATTAAAATTAAAATTAAAATTAAAATTAAAATTAAAATTAAAATTAAAATTAAAATTAAAATTAAAGTTAAAATTAAAATTAAAATTAAAATTAAAATTAAAACCCCCTCAGTCCAGGCCAGCAAGATCAAACAAAAAAGTTTTAAGGTCCTGGCGAAACGAGCGAAGGTCTGGGGCAGTCCGAAGTTCTACCGGCAGTTCATTCCATAGGGCAGGCGTGCCCACAGAGAATGCCCTCCCCCTTGGAACCATCCGTCGGCATTCCCTAACCGGTGGAACCCTAAGGAGGCCCTCCCTGTGGGAACGCACAGGACGCTGGGAGGCTGATGCTGGCAGCAGGTGCTCCCTGAGATAATCCGGACCCATGCAATTTAGGGCTTTATAGGTCATCACCAGCACCTTGAATCTCACCCGGAGGAGAATTGGAAGCCAATGCAGCTCGCGGAGAAGAGGTGTTACATGAGAGTATCGAGAAACTCCCATTACTACTCGCGCAACTGCATTTTGCACCAGCTGAAGCCTCCGAGTGGTCCTCAAGGGCAGCCCTATGTAGAGAGCGTTGCAGTAGTCTAACCGGGAGGTAACGAGTGCATGAGTGACTGTGCGTAGGGTATCTCGGTCCAAATAGGGTCGCAACTGGCGCACAAGGTGAATCTGGGCAAAAGCCCCCCTTATCACAGCTCCTATATGATCTTCCAAAGTGAGCCGTGAATCCAGGAGAACGCTCAAGTTACGAGCCCTGTCAACGGGGGGTAGCACCTCATCCCCCATCGTTAATGATGGACAAAAATGATTCACCCGAGATGCCGGTATGTACAGCCACTCAGTCTTGGAAGTCTCATCATAGCAATAATTGGCAAACAGTACAAGTTACAAGACTTAACATCATAGCAACTTTTGTAAAACAATACAAGTTACATTATAGCATCAGTTAGCCCGAATGAATAGACTTCCATTATAGCACACGAGACAGTCACACGAGACAGTTAACATCATAGCTCCAATACTGTTTCAGTATAGTGACAAGTTACAGTACAGGCAACATTATAGTTCCTTTATTTTACAACATAATCAGTTAGATAAGAAGGAGGCTTGCGTGCCCTTGTGGAACGCCTTGGGGTTCCAGTCACTTTCTGGTCTACCAGACATTGGCCAGGTAGATCAATGTCCCTTGATGCACTTGAGTCAAAGGAATTAGATGATCTCTGGCTGGCCTCTCCAGGTTGGCCCACCCCAGAGTCATACTGATCAGCAGAGTTGGCACAGCATTTGTTAAAGTCTGGTTGGCTTGCTCCTTCAGGGGATCCATGTTGCACTTCTGGACTCTCCTCCTCTACGCCCAGTTCCTCATTGCTTAAGAAGGAAGAGTCTTGAGAGTCCATGTATGGGCTGGCTTGGCTGCAAGCTTGGGGACTTTGAGAGGGACTTATGACGCAATCCTCACTTAGTGGTCATTCTGGAAACCATTTTCTGAGTTGATCAATGTGGTGTCTGACAACTCACCCTCCCTCCAGCCCCACTTCGTAAGAAAGGGGACCAGATGATTTGGTAATTTTACCAGGAACCCACAGATTTCCATGTCCATAGTTTCTGGCCCATACCCAATCACCCACTTGCAGCCCCCTTGGGGGTTTTGGTTGAGAGGCTTCTGCTGCCACTCTATCTGGATGCAACCTGTCCAGTTTAGTGATCAGTCGCCTCCCCCAATGAAGTTCTGCAGGACTTTTGCCTGTAGCAGTGCAGGGCGTAGAATGTTGGCAGAGTAAAAAATCTGCCAGTCTGTGATGCCAGTCACTGGTTACGATGCGTTTGAATGATTCCTTCATGGTCCTCACCATTTGTTCAGCTTGACCATTAGAGGATGGGTGAAAAGGGGCAGATGTTGCATGTCTGATAAGATTTGCTCTTAGGAAGGCCTGAAATTCAGCAGCAGTGAATTGGGCCCCATTGTCTGAAACTAAGACATCTGGCAACCCACATGTAGCAAAGAGTTTTCTCAGCACCTGGATTGTCCTAGCAGTGGTCATATTTGCAACTGGGATTACTTCCAGTCATTTGGAGTGGCTGTCCACCACTATGAGAAAGAGCTGTCCCTGAAAGGGCCCAGCGTAGTCTATGTGAATTCTAGACCAGGGAGTGTGCGTTTCCTCCCACCTGTGAACTGGGGCGTGTGGCATCTCAGGCCTAGATTTCTGGCATGTATAACAACCATGTACCTGTGCTTCAATGACCTTGCCAAGGCCAGGCCACCAAAGGTAGCTTCTTGCTAAAGCTTTCATTCTGACAATGCCTGGATGGCCCTCATGTAATGACTGTAAAACTCTGTCTCTCAGTGAAGAGGGGATTATGACTCTGTTTCCCCATAGGATGCACTCCTTGTGAGCTGACAGCTGATGTCTTCTGACAAAATAACTCTGAAACTCAGAGCCTGGGCTTTTATCTAACCACCCTGTGTGTACTCGTGAAAGCACTCTACTGTAGCTGTTTCTGCAGCAATGTCCCCAGCATGGAGGGGGAATTCTGGCAGGTCCTGAATGGACAGAATTCTGGCCACAGGGCCCGGGTCTAGTTCCATTAGTGGCAGTGGAAGTCTGCTGAGGCCATCAGCATGGCCCATTTCTTTACCAGGTTTATGAACCAATTTAAATGTGTATGCAGATAAGAAAATAGACCATCTCAACATTCTTGGGGACAGTATGTGGGGGGGTTTGTTTGTCTGTTGTAAAAAGTCCCCACAGTGGTTTGGGGTCTGTAAAGACCGTGAAGTCCCTGCCATATAAATAGTCATGGAATTTAGTTAGGATTCGCCTTTTCTCTTGACAAACTTTGCTCTTTTTCTGGCCACCCTGTACAGAAGGATTTATATAGAGGAGATAGAAAGGTTTAGAGAGAATACAGAAGGAAACTAGAGAATAGAATAAAGAATGGAAATTTTTTATGTATAAAGACATCATCATCATCATCATCATCATCATAATTTGGAAGGGACCTTGGAGGTCATCTAGTTCAACCCCCTGCTCAGGCAGGAAACCCTATACCATTTCAGCCAAATGGCTGTCCAGTTTCCTCTCAAAAACTTCCAGTGTTGGAGCATTCACCACTTCTGGAGGCAGGTTGTTCCACTGGTTAATTGTTCTAACTGTCAGGAAGTTTCTCCTTAGTTCTAGGTTGCTTCTCTCCTTGACTAGTTTCCATCCATTGCTTCTTGTCCTGCTTTCAGGTGCTTTGGAGAATAGCTTGACTCCCTCTTCTTTGTGGCAGCCCCTGAGATATTGGAACACTGCTATCATGTCACCCCTCAACCTTCTCTTTGTTAAACTACACATACCCAATTCCAGCAACCGTTCCCTATATGTTTTAGTCTCCAGTCCCCCAATCATCTTTGTTGCCCTTCTCTGTACTCTTTCTAGAGTCTCAACATCTTTTTTACATCGTGGTGATCAAAACTGGATGCAGTATTCCGAGTGTGGCCTTACCAAGGCATTGTAAAGTGGTATTAGTACTTCACGTGATTTTGATTCTATCCCTCTGTTAATGCAACCTAGCACTGTGTTGGCTTTTTTGGCAGCTGCAGCACACTGCTGGCTCATATTGAAGTGATTGTCTACTAGGACTCCGAGATCCCTCTCACAGTTACTATTATTGAGCAAGGTACCACCTATACTATACCTGTGCATTTGATTTTTCCTGCCTAAATGTAGAACCTTACTTTTTTCACCACTGAATTTCATTTTGTTAGATAGCACCCAGTATTCAAGTCTGTCCAGATCCTCCAGTATTTTAAGCCTATCTTCTGGAGTATTGGCTATTCCTGCCAGCTTGGTGTCAAGAGATTGTAAATGCAGGTAGTCTCACAATCACAACTTAGTCCCAAATTTATGTTGCTAAGCAAGACAGTTTTAAAGTGAGTTTTGCCACATTTCACAACCTTTCTTGTGGCAGGTATTGTTTTTTTCAGTGGTGTTGTAACTTCAGACTGTCATTAAATAAATGGCTGTACATTGACAACTACCTGCATACATTACCCATCAGTTTAAATTGTTTTTATGTACTGTACAGATTGAACTTCAGCTCCAATCAGTCCTATCAGCACCTAAAACATTGAGGTATTCTGGGAATTGTAGTTCAACAACTTCTGGAGCTTTACTAGTACTTTTCCCCATTATTTATTTATAGACTGTGGTGCTTCAAAGATTCCTAGAGATTTATAAACATAAATAATACAGTATATAAAATTCTACATAACATTGATTATAAATATTAAATCATGAATGTTCTACTCACCCTAGTGTCTATTGTCTCAGTTCAATTCTGAATTAAAAGTTCTGTGAAAGAGCTGTTTTCACCACTTTCCTAAATACCAGTACATTGACTTATGACCATATGTTTAATAACTATCCAAATTTATAATGCAACTGAAAAAAGTGACTTATAACTTACAGTCCTCACACTTACAATGGTGGCAATGGCCCTATAGTCATGTGATCAAAATTGGCATGTATTAACTATGGTTACAGAATTCTGAAGTCATGTGATCGCCATTTGTGACTTTCTCAGATGGCTTTCGACAAGCATACTTGTCCTCAGTTCAGATGTCATCCAAATCATGTCAGTTGTGGACCGGGATTTATGACTAAAATGTGAATAAATGTGTAATTTATTGTAATTTTCCTGGATTGATTTCCCTCCAAACGTCCTCGGACAAGCGCTGGCTCTTCAGCTTTGAAATGGCCCCTAGAGTCGGAAACGACTAGGACACATGTGCGGGGGAACCTTTACCTTTTTAAATAAATAAATAAAACTGTTCTAAGGCACAAGCAATGTTTTTTCTTCATCTCTGAATCAAAATGATCCTGGAAACAATGTTTCTGGAAATCTTGAAGCCCAACTCAGGTACCAGACAGTTCCGATTCTTTTCAGTAGGCTAAGTGTAGCTGTCCATGAAAGAGAGAGGTAAAACTTCAACCTTGGAAAGCAGTAAAGAACAGTATAAATGAATGAGAAAGAACTTGTCCTTCCTCTTTGTGGAACACAGCAAGATTTTGGTACTGATATTTCTAACTTTCAGTTCTTACAACTTCCTATAGACAACGACAAAAGGGAGCTTTGAGAAAGGTTCCATGTGGGGACTTTAGAAATAGAAACTAGCATTTAATGAATTGGGCTTGCACTAAACATACTGAGATTTGTGAGCCAGGAGATATTTGCCTTGGAGCAAGTGCTCCGATCTTCCTGCAAGCCAACACATTAAGATTCACATCACACATTCAATTTCCAATGTTAATGTGTCTGAATTTGTCAAATTTCTCTTTTATATGATATGGTAGACTAGGCAAGAATTAATGTTAATGGCTCTGAAACAGATATAACTTAGATACATCCTGCTTGGGCTCCACTGAGGACTGCGGCACTTTCTCATTTGGTAGCGGGTAAAATTAACCCATTTCAAAGCTTGTCACGATCACCCAAATTTATTACCAATGGTAACTGTCTGACAGAGTTCTGCAGATACAGATTTAATTGCATGAGAAGAAAGGTGGCTGTACAAAAGATACGGTATGTACCTGGCCTGTTATGACATGTAGAGAAAGTGTATCCAGTTGCTTGAGATATATTGGATTAGAATTCAGAATTCTCACCCAGCTTGATCACAGGGCCAGGCAGGAGGATGACCATACTTGAGCCCAAAATTTCAATTGCTAAGCAATTCAGTTGTTCAATGAGGTTTGCCCTATTTTATGACCTTTCTTGTCACAATTGTTAAGTGAATCACTGCAGTTGTTATGTTAGTTGTTGTGTACTGGGTTTGTTGTGCAGGAATGAAGACGAGGTGAGTGAGTTCAGCAAAGATCATGGTTTATTGCTTGCAGGATCTGAACTAGAGAACAGGGCTGCAGATGCAGCAATTTATACCCTGGCCTCTAGGTGGCGGCCAATAGGTTTGAAGCAACCTATTGCCGCCTAGGGGCAACCAATGACAGTGCTGGAGATGGGTTGTCTGAGATGCTGGGAGCCGTTAGCTAGCTCCTTGCTCCAGCAGCCTACCAGCCGTTACCACGTGGTGTTAACAAGCAAGCCCAATACAATACATTAGTAACATGGTTGTTAAACAAATCTGACTTCCCAATTGCCTTTGCTTGTCAGAAGCAATAGCAATAATCAACTTATATACCGCTTCACAGTGCTTTGCATCCCTCTCTAAGCGGTTTACAGAGTCAGCACATTGCCCCCAACAATCTGGGTCCTCATTTTACTGACCTTGGAAGGATAGAAAGAGGAATCAACCTTGAGCCAATCAGGATTGAACTCCTGGCAGTGGGCGGAGTTAGCCTGCATTCTAACCACTGTGCCTCCAGAAGGTCGCAAAAGGTGATCACATGACCCCAGAACACTGCAACTGTCATAAGTACATGCCAGTTGCAGAGAATCTGAATTTTGATCATGTGACCATAGGGGTGCTGCAATGGCTGTCAGTGTGAAAAACATCCATGTCACTTTTTTTGTAGAAAAACTCCCAAATAAGCTCTCTTTAGTCCTCACCAGTAACTTTCTCTCTTTCTCCATGGCAAATTATAATTTTTGCCTCCCAACCTAATTTAAGATGGTTGTTTTTGAAACAAAAGTTTATATATTAACACACCACACAACTGTTCTTCAGATATGTTAACTCAGTTCCCTTCTAAGGAGATTCCTTAAGCATGATGTGCCCAGGTGTCCCAGATATGAAAAAAAATGAAATGTTGAACCTGATAGCGCTTTCACAATGTGGAATGTGCAATACTTCAGTCATCAACTGCAGGAAGAATTGTGGAGATTTCATCTAAGTCAGTCATTTGAAATATGCCTTCAACTTCCAATGTGATTGTTCACTCAAGCATTTGCATGTTGAAATGTAGCATGCAAAAATCTTTGAACTTCCCCAGGGTAGCAACTGATAAGATTCTTTGAATAATGTTTGTCTTCCTAGTTTGAACTATCTCATACCATTAGCCGTTCATGCAGAAACCTGCTGACTGACTGACTTCCTGTTGACTCTAACAGTCTTCTAAGCAATTTTCATAAATGAATTTGGTCAATATTTGTGCACTTGAAGAAGCAGAGGAGCTAATCAGAATAGAAAGAGTGTCACTGGAGGGAGTTCACACATGCAGTGTGGTGCCTCTACAATTACATTTGGGAGATGTTGATCTTAATTTATGTTGACAATGGTGTCTCATCTGTTATATGTTCAGTCCAACAGGTGTTTCCTAAGTGTCTATCAGGAGGCCTTGTGGACATGAAAAGGTTATTGGAGCTAATGACAGAAATGCATTTGCACTTTTGCTTTTCAATTGAAGGATTTCAGTGAAGGATTGTAGATCACTGGGGACAAAAAATATGGGTAATATTTATAGTCAGGACATTTTTCTAAAGGTTTTAGGAAGGTCAGCTTATTCAAGATAAAATTTACTAGAATCTATGCTCATTAGTTAGTGGCCAGTCATGACCAGTCTTTGATAATCAGTCAAATTATCCTTCTATAAATTATAAATGTAAAGAAGGATATGCCACCATACAATCAATGCTTTCTGCCAAAGGGAATAATTAAACAAACTAGGAATGATACATCTTTCTTCCCTGTTTGTTTATACCAGGGGTCAGCAACCTGAAACAGTGAAAGAGCCACTCGGAACCGGTTCCCTCACAAAAGGAAAAATTGGGAGCCGCAAAAAATGTGTGCGCATGTGCGTACATGCGCGCATGCACAGAACAGGGTTTGACTGAAGAGTGGAGCCAAGGTGAGATATGCACCTACCCTGCATATTTGAATTGATTGGTTGAACTTTTTTAGTCCCACTTTTTTTTTGGACTGCGCATGGCAGAGGACTGGGAGCCATAGGAGATGGCTGAAAGAGCCGCATGCGGCTCTGGAGCCGCGGGTTGCAGACCTGTGGTTTATACCAATGCTTCTCACCTTGTTTCCATGGTCAGGTGACCAGCAAGGCTATATGCCAAAGGCACATGGAATGCTCTCCGCTGGAGTGGTACCTATTAATCTACTTGCATTTGCATGCTTTCAAACTGCTAAGTGGGCAGAATTGTCTAATGCAAGTGTAAATCAGGGCTGCTCAACCTTGGCAACTTTAAGATATGTGGACTTCAACTCTCAGAATTCGGTAGCCAGCATGCAGTTTTGAAAGCATATGATAGCACCATAAGATGCATAGAGAGACTAGACTGATATAGTATTTAAATTGGATGAGATGTCCACTTTGCAATGAAATAAGTTGCAGCAGCTCATGAAAGCTTAGGTCTTTCAATATCATTTGTTACTCAGAAAAGGTGCTTCTGTTGTTTTGTACTATAGACTAACACATCTTTCCTCCTATAATATCTTAGGAGGGGTGAGAATTAATTTTTCTTCCCCATCCCTTGAGAGTGGCTTTTATTCATGGCAAATGATAAAAAATGTGCAGGTTTTGCAGGGAATAAACATTTGCCAAATGTAGTTTGTTTGGAGAAAGCTCTTTTGTAGTTCATTCCAGCCCATCTCTTCCTCAATGTCCACCTTCAAATCATTTTCTTTTTCACCCATGTTCTCTCTCTTTGAGTGCTGATACTCCGGCACTGCTACAAACTGTCTAGCCATCAGTGTTAAATCCCTTCCTTATATCCAGTGTTTTGCTATCCTTTTCTACATCCATTTGCCTTCCCGAACTCACCCCAGCCTTGCTTCCAGTTCATTCCTCTGTTCTGTGATGGGGAACAGATTTCCAATCCAGATAGCAGTTTTGTGGGTGCAGTGGTTGTTGGATGCACAGCGACTTCTCAATCATGTCACTCATTCTAACTGCATTCCAATAGTTCTGAACTTGCTTTAAAGTATGCCACCAGATACCATGATTAAAAAAAAGAAATGGAATTTATGAAATGGATTTTATTGCTTTTTAAAACTGTATGTCCACCTGGGTAACAGCACTTAACTGATCTCGGCTGATCTCGGAAGCAGGGTCAGCTGTGATGAATAATTGGAAAAAGGGAAGACTGGGGCAGTAGGTTAGATTAGAATGTCACAATAATATCCTAGAAGACAGCAGTGGCAACCTCTTTTCAAGGAAGGTGCAAAGATGAGTCTGTGTAAGCCCCTGGACAAACTCAATTTGAAGCTGGTAGAGGATTGTAGCCTAAGGCTATAGCTTCTGCTCTTTTGCTTCAAAATAAATCTTATTGAAGGCATAGGCACTTAAGGCTTTTCCACGCATTTAACTGTATTACAAGCATCCCCAACATCTGCCCTGAATCTATGACATTATTGTCATCTTGTCCGAGAATACTCAAGACAATCTTAAATCACCCATAGGGTACTGGTGTTGAAATAACACTTTCCTCTTTCACTGAGCATAACCAGTGGTACATTCAAGGTCTGTCAAAGCTGGCTTATTTCATCATCTATGCCTTCGCTGGCCTAATCAAGTGATAATATAAGGGAGAAGATCAAGCCAGCATCTATTAGCCACTTGTGGCTAATGGGGAACACCCCCTATCAAAATTCACAGCACTGGGCCAGTTCAAAGAAGCAAGAACTGCATATCTCAGAGGTGCTTTTTCATAGGGCAACTGGATTTTGTTTTTCCTTGAAGACTTTGTTTTTCCTTCATTTTGTCTTCAGAAATGAAGAACCTTCTCGGATGAGAAGCAAAATGTCTTCAAGGAAAAACAAAGTCCAGTCAGAACTGAAGAACTGAAGAAGCTTCTTGGGTGAGAAGTAAAAGGACGGCCACGGAGGCACTTGACCGAGTTGTACCCTTGCGGCCCCTGACCCGGCGCAGATCCCAGTGGGCTCCATGGTTCTCCGCGGAGCTCCGGGAGATGAAGCGTCGGAGACGGGGCCTAGAGAGCGGTTGGAGGTCCAGCTGATCTGAATCCGACCGATTGCGACTAAGAACCCATATTACAGGGGTGTCAAACTCAATTTCATTGAGGGCCGCATCAGCATTGTGGTTGCCCTCAGGGGGCTGGGTGGGTATGGTCTGGGTGGGCGTGGCCTACTGGGTGGGCGTGGCTAGAGTGCTTATGGCCTACTGGGTGGGCATGGCCAGCTCTACATCGTTCGCATCAAGGGTGCCTATGGGGGCCTGGGCAGGAGTGGGACAGATCTGAGAGTATCTGGCAGAAGGAGGGTCTCTGGGCCAGGGACAAGGCAGTGGGGGCCGTTCCCTCACTGTTTCCAGGATGGCTTTGCGGGCCGCATGAAACTACTTCGCAGGCCGGATCTGGCCCCCGGGCCTTGTGTTTGACATGTCTGCCATATTAGGTCTTATCTCGCAGCGATAAGGGTGGTGAGGTCTAATTACTTCGCTACCCTTATCGCGTCCGCAGATAATCGCCCGGCTGCCCTGTTTAGGGTGACCCGCTCCCTCCTTAATCAGGAGGTGAGTGAGGAACCCTTGCAGGGGCGGGCCGAGGAGTTTAGTCAACATCTGTTGGATAAAATCGCTCGGATTCGGACCGATTTGGACTCCGACTGGGCAGAGTTGGACGATCAGGACACGGGTGGTCTTGTCAATGTTATCTGGGAGGAGTTCGATCCTGTAACTCTGGAGGAAGTGGACAGGATTATGGGGAGGCTGAGCTCCACCACATGTTTATTGGACCCGTGCCCTTCCTGGCTGGTTTATGCAGCCCGGGAGGGGACATGAGGCTGGTTCCAGGCGGTTATATCTGCCTCTTTGAGTGAGGGTAGTTTCCCCGCCGCCTTGAAGGAGGCGGTGGTAAGACCTCTCCTCAAGAAGCCTGCCTTGGACCCAGCTGTGTTAAATAAATTTCGTCCGGTCTCCAACCTTCGCTTTCTTGCGAAGGTTGTTGAGAGCGTGGTGGCGCATCAGCTTCCTCTGGTTCTGGATGAAGCGGATTATCTAGACCCGTACCAATTGGGTTTCAGGCCCGGGTACAGCACGGAGACGGCATTGGTCGCTCTGGTGAATGATCTCTGGAGGGCTCGGGACAGGGGATATTCCTCTGTCCTAGTCCTATTAGACCTCTCATCGGCTTTCGATACCATCGACCATGGTATCTTGCTGCGGCGTCTCAGGGGATTGGGAGTGGGAGGCACGGTCCTTCAGTGGTTCTCCTCCTATCTCCTGGGACGCTCGCAGTCGGTGTTGGCAGGGGGGCAGAGGTCGACCGCGAGGCCTCTCGCTTGTGGAGTCCCTCAGGGGTTGGTCCTCTCGCCTCTCCTGTTCAACATTTACATGAAACCGCTGGGTGAGATCATTCGTGGTTTTGGAGTTGGGTATCATCAGTATGCTGATGATACCCAGCTTTTCATTTCGACCCCAAACCACCCCAGTGATGCCCTCGACGTGATGTCCCACTGCCTGGAGGCGGTTCGGGTCTGGATGGGGAGGAACAGGCTTCGACTCAACCCTGACAAGACCGAGTGGCTGTGCATACCGGCATCTCGGGATATTCAGGATATCCCATCTCTCTCTATGGGGGGGTGAGTTATTACCCCCCGTAGATAGGACTCGCAACTTGGGAGTCCTCCTAGATTCACAGCTTTCTCTAGAAAACCATATAGTAGCTGTGACTAGGGGGGCCTTCGCCCAGGTTCGCCTGGTGCGCCAGTTGCGGCCCTATCTAGACCGGGATGCCTTATGTACGGTCACTCACGCGCTCGTGACCTCTCGTCTGGACTACTGCAACGCTCTCTACATGGGGCTACCCTTGAAGACCACTCGGAGGCTCCATCTGGTACAGAATGCAGCCGCGAGAGTTGTGTTGGGAGTTTCCCGACACTCCCATGTTACACCTCTGCTCCGCGAGCTGCATTGGCTTCCAGTTGTCTTCCGGGTGAGATTCAAGGTGTTGGTAATGACCTACAAAGCCCTACATGGCATGGGTCCGGAATACCTTGGGGAGCACCTGCGGCCGGCGTCAACCTCCCTCCGCCCAGTACGCTCCCACAGAGAGGGCCTCCTCAGGGTGCCACCGGTCAAAGAATGCCGACTGGTGGCCCCCAGGGGGAAGGCGTTCTCTGTGGGCACGCCGGATTTATGGAACCATCTTCCGGTCGAGCTCCGGATGGCGCCTGACCTCCGCTCCTTCCGGCGCAATCTAAAAACTTACCTCTTCGAACAAGCTGGCCTGGCCTGATGGGATGGGGTTGGGTTTTATTAATCTGTTTAACCTACTTTCTTAATGTGTTTTAACTTATTCGTGGGCATTTTGTTTAATCTTTTTTAATTTTTGTATTTTGTCTTTTAATATGTACTGCCCTGTTCACCGCCCTGAGTCCTTCGGGAGAAGGGCGGTATACAAATAAAATTAATAAATAAATAAATAATAAAATGGCTTCCAGGAAAAGCAAAGTTCAGTTGCCTTTTTAAAAAGTGCTTTTGCAACAACCATGACCTGGATGACTGAGAATCTCCATAGACAAGAACTGTATAGATTTCCTTAAAGTTTGCTTAATGCCTATCTTAATACTAAAAGGGGCACGGTGGCTCAGTGGGTTAGGATGCTGAGCTTGTCGATCAGAAGGTCGGCAGTTTGGCAGGTCGAATCCCGAGTGCCGCGTAACAGAGTGAGCGCCTGTTACTTGTCCCAGCTTCTGCCAACCTAGCAGTTCGAAAGCACATAAAAATGCAAGTAGAAAAATAGGGACCACTCCGGTGGGAAGGTAACAGCACCGGCCCCTAGAGTCAGAAACGACTAGCAAGCATGTGCGGGGGAGCCTTTACCTTTACCTTTACCTATCTTAATACTTGGAAACTGTAAAATATTATATATTTCCCATATATAATAAGTTAATAAAGGTGAAGTCCCTTTGAGTGATCTGAAATACTTCTTCCGAAAGTTCTTTCCATCTGAGCTAAAGTTGCCATATATGGGATAAGTTGTCAGCTTACTCACCTGCAATTTCTTGATGTCTGGTTTCTGTTCTATAATTTCCTAGTCTTCCCCCAATTTCTTCATCTCCTTCCATCTGTTCCCCCAGATACTCTGCCCCCAGAACAGCAGACTTACACAGTTGCCAGATTTTGAAAACTGTCAGGAACCTCAAACTGGGGGATAGACCTGCATTCTACTTTGCTCAGCATGTCATCAAACTTTGCCCCACCCCACCAGACCCTACATTGTCGTGGTGACTGGTGGCTATCTCCCGATGCTTGGAAATATGAGTTTGTGTGCTGGGGGTGGGTAGACAAAATTTTAGAACAACTGCTTTGCTTAACATGCTCGGAACCTGTGAAAATACCATTTTTCAGCAGTCAGCAGAAGAGAGACCACAGAGACAGGATAGGATTCAACCATGGGGACAGTACATTTTATGTCAGTGCAGTTTTCTACCAACTCAATAGCAATTTAACTCGATAGGGACATGCACTTAGGACAAATTGGAACATAATGAAATATGAGAGTAAACCTCATTGCCATATAATCTGAATCCCAGTGCGGTATTTTTAACAGAGTAAGTAACAGCATAACAAAGTTGGAAGGGACCTTGGAGGTCATCTAGCCCAACCCCCTGCTCAAGCAAGAGAAACTATACCATTTCAGACAAATGGCTGTCCAGCCTCTTCTTAAAAACCTCTAATGTTGGAGCACCCACCGCTTCTGGAAGCAAGTCATTTCACCAATTAATTGTTCTAATTGTCAGGAAATTCCTCTTTAGTTCTAGGTTGGTTCTCTCCTTGATTATTTTCCATCCATTACTTCTCATCCCACACTGAGGTGTTTTGGAAAATAGGTTGCCCCCTCTTCTTTGTGGCAGCCCCTTATATAATGGAACACTGCTATCATATTACCCCCAGACCTTTATTTCATTAAATGAGACATACCCAATTCTTCAGTCTCCAAATCTGTTGGAGATTAAAGTGCTTTATGTGTGATTGAGGGTTTCTGAAGGTGGAAATCTGACTTGAGCAAAGATGAGTGAAACAGGCAATATAACTGAAAGAGACAAGAGATTTATTAATGCATTACAGGCAAAGCCTAAGAACTAACTAGTTACATGCTACCAGGATAATCGAAAAGCATGTGCTCCATGTGTGGGAGATGGAAGGATGGAAAGGAATGATGTGAGATTAGCTATCTGCTTGACAATAAGCAGGCAGAGTGATGGACAAAGAAGGGGCACAGTAAATCCTTAGCTTTTTAGTTATACCTTACTGCCCTCTTGTAGTCAAGAGGTTGCGAAGTGCTGAAGCAAGGGCATAAACCACAAGCATATTCTTTATTTCCAAGAAAGGTTCTGTGGTAGCATATGGTATTCTTAGAATAGAATAGAATAGAATAGAATAGAATAGAATAGAATAGAATAGAATAGAATAGAATAGAATAGAATAGAATAGAATATAGCTGGAAGGGACCTTGGAGGTCTTCTAGTCCAGCCCCTTGCTCAAGCAGGAGTACCTATACCAGGGGTAGGCAACCTTGGCTCTTTTATGACTCATGGACTTCAACTCCCAGAATTCTGGGAGTTGAAGTCCACGAGTCATAA
This sequence comes from Vipera berus, assembly GCF_964194415.1. Taxonomy (NCBI): domain Eukaryota; kingdom Metazoa; phylum Chordata; class Lepidosauria; order Squamata; family Viperidae; genus Vipera; species Vipera berus. The sequence continues at coordinate 18,610,832 of NC_138202.1, forward strand.
AAGAGCCAAGGTTGCCTACCCCTGACCTATACCATCTCAGTCAAGTGACTGTCTAGTCTTTTCTTAAAAACCTCCAGTGATGGAGCACCCACGATTTGTGAAGGCAAGCTATTCCACTGGTTAATTGTCCTCACTGTTAGGAAGTTTCTTCTTAATTCCAGGTTGCTTCTCTCTTTGGCCAGTTTCCAACCATTGTTTCTTGTCCTGTCCTCTGGTGCTTTGGAGAATAATTTGATGCCCTCTTCTCTATGGCAGCCCCTCAAATACTGGAATACTGCTATCATGTCACCCCAAACTTGAAGGTTGGTATTGATAGTCTGGATTTACACATCTCACCAAATCACAATTTGCTTTAAGCATGACTCATTGTATAAGCTACAAAGACATGGCCCAAAAAACATACCAAGGCACAAATCCTGGTTTGCAATCCACAATGGATGGATTCACATATTGTGTTACATCAAAAGTGAACAAAATCATACTGTGGCTTAGTCAGTGATGTGAACTTAGCCCTTGAGAAGGCTTATCACAGAGGATGTGACTCTTTGTGACTCAGATTAGATTCCTGCATTTTTTATTTTCTTCTTCTCTTTTTTTAACTGGATCTGAATCATTGCATGTATTTTTTTATCAGGTTTTTGCTGATTATAAGGGCTTGGTTGCTGTCATCCAGGATAATGTCAAGTTTTTGGGAGGGGAAATTTGACAGGATCTACAGTATGCCAAATCTGCTAGATTGAATGGGATGGGTGGGGACTCTTGGAAAAAGATGGTCCCTCAGTTAACCCAGTTCCAAGCCATGTAGAGCTTTAAAGAGGACAACCAGAACCTTGAAATTCCTCTGAAAACACAGAGTAGTACGGTAATGCAGTGTTTTTCAACCTTTTTTGGGCAAAGGCACACTTGTTTCATGAAAAAAATCACGAGGCACTCCACCGTTTTCCGCACCGTTGGGCCTCCCCACGGTCGCTACACGAACGGTCGTAAGTTGAGGATGGCCTGTGTTCTCAAGGGGTTGGACTAGATGACCTCCAAGGTCCCTTCCAACTTCTTCTTCTTCTTCTTCTTCTTCTTCTTCTTCTTCTTCTTCTTCTTCTTCTTCTTCTTCTTCTTCTTCTTCTTCTTCTTCTTCTTATTATTATTATTATTATTATTATTATTATTAGCCTCTTTATTTTATTTTATTTTGGGGCTTTTGTTTGTTTGTTTTTGCTGTGAAGGAAAAGGAAAGCTTGCATTTCTTTTTAATTTATCTTTCTGTATTTTCTTTTTTCTCTTCTTTTCTTTCTTCCTTCCTTCCTTCCCTCTCTTCCCTCCCTCTCTTTTCTTTCTTTATCTTCCTTCCTTCCTTTCTCTCTCCCACTTTCTTTCCCTCCCTCTCTCAATTTCTTGCTTTCTACTTGTTGTGGAAATTGGAAGCTACTTGCATTTCTTTTTAATTTTTCTTTCTGCATTTTTCTCCTTCATTTATTTTTCTTTCTCTTTCTTTCTTTCTTTCCTTCTTTCTTTCTTTTCTCTTTCTTTCTTTCTCTTTCTTTTCTCTTTCTTTCTTTCTATCTTTCTTCCTTTCTTTCCTGCCTTTCTCTCTCCCACTTTCTTTCCCTCCCTCTCCCGGTGCCCAGCCGAGGCCGTGCAACAGGCAACAGCCTCCTCAGGGCTCAGCCAGCCAGAACTCACCCTCCCGTCTAGCTCAGCCCGTTCGGTAAAAATGCCGAACGGGCTCAGAAGGCGTTCCCAGGCACTCCGCCGCAGGCCCCAGGCGCCCCGTCGCTCGGAACGGCCCGGCCACTTTAGGTCCAGGTTCCCCGCCGCCCGACTCATCTTCGGCGGCCTCAGAAACGTTGCCGCCGCCGCGGGTCAGGCCCGGCGGACCCGGACCGGCACACCAACATCTCCCGCGGCCTCTGCAAGTTGTTACGGCACCGGGAACTCCCGGTGCCCAGCCGAGGCCGTGCAACAGGCAACAGCCTCCTCAGGGCTCAGCCAGCCAGAACTCACCCTCCCGTCTAGCTCAGCCGTGGGCCACGGCCATCTTCTCCGGAGGGAGGTAAAAAAAAATAAAATTCCCACGGCACACCAGGCAACAGCTCGCGGCACACTAGTGTGCCGCGGAACAGCGGTTGAAAAACACTGCAGTAATGTTTCATGTGCTGTGTATCTGGCACCATTTACTGCCCATGTGGCTGAATTTTTCAACAGCTGAAGTTTCCAAATGCTCTTCAAGGGCAGAGTTACATAGAGTTCATTGCACTAGTCTAATCAAGCAGTTACAAGAGTATGGATCTCTCTAAAATCTTGATACTAAGGTGAATGAAAGATGTAATTCTTCTCAGCAAACTTAAGCCTTCTGGCATCTGTGCTTTACAGGCTCATTTCTGATCCCCCCCCTTACACAAACCATCAGCCTTCTCATTGCCTTTAAATGAAAGTCAATTATGAATTAATGATTGCCAAATAGTTCCTAGCAGGTTGGAACTGGGTCCTTCCTGTTCCATAAAGCATTAATAAAAGGTGACCTTTTAAAATTTCTCAGTGAATTGTTTGAGAAATGTAAAAGCTTATATGGACTTGTTTATCACGTCATTATCGTCTGTCTGTCTGTCTATCTGTCTATCTAGATGCTGCCCATCTCACTGTTGAATGACACTGTCTTATATTGCCTCCTTGATCAATGCCATTTTTGCAAAATCTAATTGTTGTACAACTAACCTGGGATGGCTGGAGAAGGGCCTTACATACAGTAGTTTGAGAATGGCATGGATTGTTTGTAAATTTAAAAAAGTTGGTTCTTTGTAGAAATATGCTGCAATGCTGGGTTTAGTATAAATAAGCTGGCGTTAATGTGAGAAAGGTTCCTTTAAGATCTTGCTTAGAGTGTTATACCAGAGGCTGAAAGTTTAACATTTCTGAATACAAGTATTATTATCCTAGGAGATGAAGGAATTAAATGAAGTACTTCTCCCATAGAAAGAGTAAAGAAAAGAAATCTTTTGTGGGGTTTGACAAAGGATTTGGTTTTTTTTTGACACAAACATTGTTCCAATGGAGGTTTGGAGAAAAATGTATAGGTGTTGTTCAAGGTTCTGGTTATCACCTTTAAAACCTTGCATGGCCAGAACCAGATTACCTATAAGACTATCTTTCTCTGAGAACATATGTCCACTCCATTGGATGGTAGTTGTGATCCAGATCCCTTCTCTTAAAGGGCATCATCTAGCAGGACCTGAGTTCTGGCTGGTCCCCATCCTTCTGGAGGGCCTTAAAAAGCTGGCTCATCCACACCCCAATCACTAGGACAGTGTGAGTCTGAAGTTGTGATTCTTTTTAGTGACTTGTAGAATGTTGTTTAGGGCACCAGGGTTGTTGTTGTTTTTTTGTATGTGTGGGTAGACTGTTGGTGTATATTGCCTTTTATGTTCTTATCATTGCTGCTATGTGCTGCCTAGAGTTATAACACAGAAGATGGGAGTCTTTAAAACCAACTAATAAACCCACAAACATCCTCTAGTATGGTTTATTGTTCTTGCTGTTTTAGTTTGGGCTGCCCATTTATGTGTCTTTAATTATTTTAATTGTTTTCTAGATTTTGCAAGCCCCCCCCAGAGTCTAATGGAGCAGACAGCTATAGTAAATTTAATAAATGTAATGCATTAAGTTAGTACTATTCACTTGAGTCTCTTTGCAGGAATCCTTCCATCAGCAAATGCTTCCCCCACCTGCCAACTCCTTCAGTGACACCCTAAGGAGGAAGAAGAAGGAGGAGAAAGAGATATATGCCATCTCCTAATGTTGTCCATTGTTATATACATTTCCCCAATGCAGGCGTTTACATCTCCCTTTCTAAAATTAAGTACTTCTTTTTATGTGCAGCTTTCAAATACATCTGGACAAAAAGTTTCTGTAAGTGAACTTTTATCTAGTAAAAGATGATCAGTACTTCCTCCAATTCGATGCTATATGATAAGCGTTTTTGTAGCAGGTCTTGCAAATCAGTTCCTTAAAAAATCAGTGCTGGATAGCTTTTACTTTATAGTACTATTTCCTGCTGGTCTCTGGTAGGATCACCTCTGGCTAGCGAGAAAGGTTTTTACACTCAGGACTGTCGTGTTCTGAATTTTTCATTAAAAAAAAGTGTAGCTGCTTTAAATGGCTAAAATGAACACACACACAAACAAAAACACACCAGCAACACTTAAGGAAAATTCACCTCCTTTCTAGTGTCAAATCTGGTGTCAGAGCTGAGTCCTGAGTCTAGTATTGATGACCTTCATTAAATAAACAGCCCCTGTTTTTTAAGATGTTCATCCTATTTTAAGCCACATTTCCAAATTTTTGTTTTTTTTTAAATAAAAAAAATGGATTAAACAATTTTCAACTATTTAAAACACTACAGAAACATAGAAGAGATAAAAATGATTACAAAAGGCTAAAAAAGTGACAAATAACATAAAAGCAAGAAAAATAAAGATATTCATAGAAGCGACTTCTGATCTTTTTTCGAAGAAGTTACAGGGAGAGCAGTTACCAACTCCAGCCTCCCACATTACGTATCATAGTTCTCTTCTTTCCATAAACAAATCTTTTGTCTCTAAATCTAGTTTAGAGTTATGTGTAGTTTGTTGTTCTGCTCTTCTTTTGATTCATGTCGTCTGATGTAGCATCTTGGTTCTGGGGAAACGTTGTTTCGTTTCACTGTGTACTGTACTGTATATTGTTGAAATGACAATAAAGTCTACTACTACTACTACTACTACTACTACTTGTCATCTATAAATCCCCAAATCATTTTTTTCCATTTTCAGCAAAAAGGTCTATAGAGGCTTTCCAGTTATTTACAAAAGTAGTTAAAATAACCTCTTGAACCAACAAATCATTTTAGCCATTTAGTCATTTCTGTAAACTCAGGTATCTTCACAATCCATTCCCCCCATTATTGGTGTTTCTGTGTAGTCTTCCTTATTCATGAATATAATTGCCTTGCTAAAACCAACTGAGCTAACAACTGAACTTCAGAGTGCTAAAGACCAGATGACTATTAAGGAATATAAATCCTTCCCTTCCCCACCATTCAGCCAGATCGGAAGAAGCTTCTTGGATGAGAAGCAAAATATTTTCAAGGAAAACAATCCAAGAATGTCCAGTTACCTTCTGAAGGTCACCTTTGGGACATATATAAAACCAGTTATCTATGACAGGGGTCCCCCAACCCCCGGTCTGTGTGCTGCCACTGGGCTGTGGCAGGCAGAAACTGGGTCACACAATCAAACAAAACCCCATCTGTAGGATGCAGGCAGTACATGAAACCACGCCTATCCAGTTTATGGAAAAACCTCTCTGCACGGAATCAGTCTCTGGTGTCCCAAAGGTTGGCAGCCGCTGATCTATGAGCCTTTTCTAACTGAGTGTCTGTAAGTCCAAAAGAGAAAAGTACCGGTTTCATTTGAATGTTAATTTTTAAAACTCTCTGAATCTCTACATATGTGTTTGTATCCAGTACCTTTTCACTTTTTCACAAGTCCACCATGCATGATAAAATCTCCCTTCATGTTTTTCGCATTTCCAACAGTGATTAGAAGTACCTTTATACATCTATAGACAATTTCTTTGGTGTCATATGCCTATGGTACATCATTTTCAAAAGGTTTTCCTTTAAATTGTAAGACAATATTAATTTTAGACCTTTAAACTACATTCTGATCCATTTGAATATTATAACCAAAATTCTTGGCCAATTTTGCCATACATTCTTCAATGTGCTCTTCCTCGATTTCAGATCTTGACAAAAGTTTATGCATTTTAGCAATACATGTTCATCATGTGTACATAATTCATGTTCAAATTCAGCTTTATCACATTCTATTCTTGGTATTTTTAAAATCTATATTAAATCTTTCTGTTAAACGTGAGAACCATTGAAAATTAAATCCCTCTGCAATCAGTTGTGACACTTCCAAATTTTCATAGATAGCTGAGTGAAACCTGTCTGCTTGAACTGGAAATGGCTTCATGAGTTGAGAGAAGGAACGTCAGATATTAGAAAATTCATCCTTGGTGGAACTACAAAGAACTTGGCAAAAATGTGTCTTCAATATGTGTGTTGGTTTTCTAGCTCAGTGTTTCCCAACTCCAGCAATTTCCAAATGTATGGACTTCATTCCCAGAATTCTCATCAATGGCCATGCTGGCTGTAGATTTCTGGAATTTGAAGTCCACATATCTGGAAATGACCAAAATTGGGAAATGCTACTCTAGCTGGTCCAGACTTCTCAAGTGCAAAAGGATGCATAAATCCAGATATCCACATGGTGACAGCATAGATACACAGAAAGCATTTGTTCTCTGCTGCCATCTAATGTTTGCCTGAATTTCTGCAACCAGTAAGGCTCATTTCATCTTGCCTTCTGGATGACCTGGAAAATCAGGGTGAAATGGCTCCAAAATACAGGAATTATAGCAGCTTTTGAACTGCTGCATTCCACCTACAGCAGCCCAAGTTGCATTTTCTGATGTATTGTATTGTCCTGCCCCTTTTTGCCTTTGGCTTTCTTCTAGAGTTTAGTCCCTTGAAGTATGCAGAGAATCACAAACACATTCCCATCCGTTGATAAAAAAGCAAGACAAGTGGGGTTGGCTTGTTCACATATGCCTGGAAGAGGCAACTGATAATCACTTTAATTAATTAGATCATGCTGCAGGCATCATTGAGTAACTGCCAACTAATGAGCGATAGACTGCTTGTTACACACAACATGACCAAGGCGGGGAGATAGTATGGAGCTCTTGGAAGAGGAATGGGCTAAGCCATCCCTTGTGTTACAAAGACATAGGATACCAGAGGAATGTTAAGTAGCCAATTCTCCCCCCTCCCATTTTTTTTAGCATCATGCCGCTCAGTTTCAGGAAGCTGTGAGCTTCCACAAACTTTCTTGAATGAGTGGGAATGATAGCAGAATTAACTTTGGCTCATGCTCTTCTGATCACAAGAATTCTTGTTGCTTAAAAATCCAACTTAAAGAAACTTGGCTCTCAATGTCGAGAGGTTTTTTTTTACATGTTCCTTGGTTAGATAGCTCCAAAGCTACAGGGTGCCCTCAACGTTTTAGTTTGAAATATAATTACAGGCTCTGTTCAAAAAAGATGAAAGGGTTTAATTTGAAAATGTACTTTGACTAGCTGACCTGTCTGCAATTTGTGCATTTATAATCCTAAGAACAACAATAAAAACCCCCACCACATAATACGGGAGAGACCTAAGGTATTTAACTCTATGCTCCCTTATTGTAAATAGTCCTTGTCCAGTACAGTGGGAGGACCAGCCGTCTTTCATGAAACCATGGCTAATTTATGGCTCTCCTACTGATATCTACTTTGCTGCTCAATTCAATGTACGCAACTTTGGAATGAGAGGGAGGATGTCCAAGGGTTGCAGAATAATGTTTACCCAAGGAGAGGATGATAATTAGTAATTAGCATCCCACTTGCTACTGAGTGAATTCATTTGGTTTTCAACCTATCTTCTTATGGTCAAAGCATCCAGAGTAAAAGTGCTGTCTTGCAGACAAGGAAAAATTGTTGAACTGGCAAAAGGACGTGGCTCAAAGATCTGAAGAGCGGTGAAAATAATCACTTAACAAAAAGGAAGGAAATCTTACAAAGGCTAAGCTGCTCCTATTGCTGCTGGTCTTCAGTAGCTTCTGAGTACAGATAGTCTTCAACCAATGACCGTTCATTTAACAAACGGAGTTATGATGGGACTGAAAAAAGTGACTTATAACAAGTCCTCATACTTATGACTGTTGCAGCATCCCTGTGGTTATGTGATTACAATTTGGGCATTTGCCAGCTGACATGTCCTTATGATGGTTGCAGCATTCCAAGGTCACATGATTGCCATTTATGACCTTCCCAGGAGGCTACCAGCAAACAAAGTCAATGGGAAGCCAGATTACCTTAATAACTACATGATTTGCTTAATGACCACAGTAGTTTGATTAATGATTACAGCAAAAAAGGTTGTAAAATCTGGTGTGACTCACTTCTCAACTGCTTCACTTAGTGACAGAAGTTCTGGTCCCAGTTGTGGTCATAGCTGGAGGACTATCTCTATCTGTGATCTGGTAGACAGCTTTCAGTTCTGTCACTAATGACTTATCGGAGTTCTTGTGAGCTGCTGTTTGTGTTACCAGTGAGAGTTATCTAGCCAGCCTATCTTCTGTCAGCCACATCTCCAGCAGGCTTGTTTCCAAAATCTCTGATCCAAAATATGCTTTAGATTCATTTTTTCCCCAGTGAGGTGTCTGGTTTTACTTCACCTAGTATGGGACGGTTTATTCTTCTTACTCTCAATAATCCAAGATATCTTGAATAATCAGTTTTAGAGCTGATGTTCTTTTGTTCAACTGTGGTGTTCAGTAGATCACAAAGTTCACAATTTATAATTCTATGGAACCAAGGGTGCTACGTCAATGGGTAGATTTGGGGAATGAGGATAGATCTGTCAGGCAGCTATGTGCAGGTGAGAGGGTTACTGTTCTAGGGGCAGTTTGGCTCTTAGAAAAGAGTGTGAGCAACTAGTATGGGCCAGTTGTGTATAGAGCTACCAAATCTGGCTTGCAAAATAGCTTTATGACAACTATAAGAATTTGCCATAGTACTTCTACCATCTAGTGACTATTCTGGGTTTTGTAGCCCATACGCAGTAGCCCTAGACTTTGAAATCTTACAAAAAGTAGAAATCAAAAGAAGAATTGGGAAAGTTTTCCAATTTGCTCTTGGTAGATAAAATCTCACAGAACAATTCCAGCTTGTATGTGTTAAAGTTGATTGAAATACAACGGGTAGTATCAGGCATTTAAAGAAAGACGTATATTTCCTTTCCAGGCCTTTCTCCATGATAGAAACATATACCAAGTGAGAACTGGTTGATTAATCTTAGACTCTCTTTCTCTGCCATGTTATCCTTTATATCTACTAGACTTCAGCTCCTACAAATTGTAGGCCATGCTGGCTGAGGAATTATAGATGTTAAAATCCATCACCCTGAAGAGCCCTTGGTTGGGCAAGGGCTGCCTACAGTGATTGGCAGTAACTCTTTTGGGCTAAGGATAACATTAATGAATTCTTGTTTATAAAACCTCTGTCACTCAGCCCTGCTGTTCATCCTGTGATGGCGACACAACATTTTGGGGGTTGAGCTCCCAGGTTGGCTCTGAGTGGTAAGTTAAGGGCTCCTGTAAAAAAAAAAGGTGATGGCCAAGAGAAAAGCTACATTTAATTTAAATTTAATTCAGTAACTATAATTACTTCCCATGGATTTAATAATTTTTGCTTCTGGAATATTAAAAGTCACAATTTAGTTATAGCTTCTAGCAAGACCGAAGAGGCTACCACTGAGGTCTCTCTGTGTGAGTGTGTGCGTGTATATCATATGTACCCCCACGGCCTCTAACGGTTCTCCATTATTTTAATTCATCCTTGCTTCTGAAGCATCCAACCCCCGATAATTACTTTACCCTGTCCTTTTGCACCTTTTGAGGTAGAATCTACTAGGTGGGTTTTTAGTATCCAAAGCAGGCCTTCAAGAAGAATGGGGGATTTGTTACAGATGTCATCCATTTTGTTTCAGAATGATCCATTTCCAACTCAGCTTCTGGAGAAAGGATCCCATCAAGTTTCTTAAATGAAGTTGGCAGTTTTGCTGCCTGTCTGAAGCATTTTGGAACTCCCAAGTTCTTTGCAGCTGCCAGAATTCTCTGAGTTGTTAATTAGCTTTCCATTATCAGGGGTTTGAAAAGCTGCCAAGCCAGCCAAATGACTTCTTCACTAAGTTTCTTATGGTGTGGAGGCTAAGGAAGCACCAGGCATTTTCCTCAGTGGTAGAAGTACTTTTATTGTGCAGCTGGAAACCTTCAAATGCTGCCTTGTGGATTGGAGGATTCACCTAAAGCTCTGATGACATACATTAGCGGCCTAAGTTCTTTCTTTCTTTTTTTTACAGAACTATATCTGTTCACAAGATACAGGACCTCTTAATATGTAAAGAATAACACACAACAGAAGGCTGCTATGCTCATAGTCTCATGAGTGGAAGATCATGAATAGCTCCCAAACCTTGGTATGTCCCCCTTGAACTGTAATCTTTAATATGACAATAAGGGAAAGTTGCCAGCTGTATAGAAAGCAGTCATATTCAATGCATCTTAAATCGAGCAAAATGTAAATGACATTAATACTAATTCTTTTTTTTTTAATATCACCAATTCAGCATTTGTGGTTCAACGGACAGCATCTCTTAGCTGATGATGTGTACTTAAAAGTTAAGCTAAGTCAGGCTTACTTCATATTGGAGCATGAGATTTCTAGAGAATACTCTATTGGAATGTAAAAATAATTAAGAAATCTTGTAAGAAGGCAACAACAAATATATTTCTATACTGTTGTTGTGACAAGTCACCAGAAATTGAGCTCAGTCTGGAGATTTTTTTTAATCTTTTAGATCTAATATCTAATAAAAATGGCATTTGAAGAGCGAATGAATCCCCAGTCAAAAAAAGATTATATATTCTTGCATGTCATTTATTAGATTGATATGCCAACTTTATTTTGTATGACTCGTGGTGGGATACATAATGCTTTTTCCTATTTTCCACACAATAACAAATCTAGGAAGTGAGTTGGGATGAGAGACAAGGATGGGCCCCATATCACCAACCAGCATCTCTTTTAAAGGGAGAACTAGAACTTACAAGCTCCCAGTTTCTAGTCCTGCACCTTAATCACTACATCAAACTGGCTCTCTTTGTGGGTGGTCTCTTAGTTACATCTCAGAATGGAATTTCATAGGTTAACCAGGCCTTGTATATAAACCAAATTTACTACAATTTACTATATATGCTATTAATTTACTATGGTTCTTGTAAGAAAAATGTGGGGTAACTTCTCCATATATGCCAACTAGCATACGTCCTATTTAGCTCTTTCTAAAATGGTGAGATTGTAAAAATAACTATTTGTAATTTTAAAAAAATATGTTCAGTTTAGGCTATGAGTTTCTTTGAAGAAAGAGTTTCAGATGCGTAAGATTCTAAAGTAGAGTGGAAAACATTCATGTCTTTACACAGCTGTTCTATCTAAAGCAGTGGTTCCCAACCTTTTTGGCTTTGCAGATGGGCAGTGGCATCAGTGGGGGTGGGGTGGAGGAGAGAGGCATGCACCTGCCTCTCAGACAAATGGAGCTTCACACATGAATGTGTGCGCCTGTCGCTTGCGCAAGTGGAGCTGCACATGCTTGCCCATTGCTTGTGCAATCCGGTTCTGAATGGGCCACAGCTAGGGGGTTGGGGACCCCTGGTGTAAAGAACAGTGTAAGAGATGACCCCGTTGAGCCCGAGGGGAGGTCAAATGCATCATCAGTTTGGGATTGCTATTCCCTGTAAGAGAACTAAGTCCAGTCACTCTTGAAGTCCATTGACTCTTACCTGGAGCCAATTTTCTTTGGCTTTCAGTAGATTAGATTCTTGTGTACAAGTTGCATGGAATAAACTTTTGACCTCTATCCTGGCTCCTGATTTCCTGTGCCTGACAAACAGATCTTGTTGTAGTTCAAACCAATTCAGACCAGTCATCTCTGTTGATACCTGTGGGTTTACATTATCCTTATTCTCTTATAAATTGATCTGATTTGGAAAACTCAGAACTGAAAAAAAAACCTGAAAAAGGGGTTACTTTGAAGTGGTTGAATCTGAACTTGAATTGTGGTTAGCAAAAGATGCAGGAACAATGAGATAAATACTGCAAAAATCTTTAACCATATGGCTTGCTCTGACATCCCCATGAACCTATTCATCAGAAACGTGGAGACTGATTTCCTTTGAGAAGCAAATATTCTGGCAAATTATACTGTATTTGGCAGAGAAATAATAACAAAGACATTTATTTTTATGTCCTTTGTAAAAAGACAATCAAAAGTCTAGGTTCCTGGCACATTCCATTTCTCTGACAATGACAGGCTTTGCAGCTGCCAACATAACCATTTTGCCAGCAAACTGCATACAATTCTGTTAACGAAAAAAAAAAGCAATTTGATGATGAAAGGTGATTGTCATTGGAAGCAGAGCCTTGCAGATTTCTAAAGTGAGATTTGAATTTAGTTCCTAAATGGACCTGGGAAGGCTTGGGAGATGTCTTTTATCACCAAATTGAGGTGCAAACATAATTTTGATCAGGGTTTGCTCTGCTTTCATTTAGGAGACCTGGAACCCAAAGATTAATCTCCTGGAGGGAGATGGATGGACTGGAAACATGAAATCTAAATGCAATAAAAATAAAATACATTGATTTCTCAGTAGTAGCCCCTTCCTCTAGAAGAGTCTGCCCCACACCCTAGGTTAAGTAGATCTTTACTCAGATATTTTGAATGATGATGAAAATAATGCTCTTTAAGATTCACTTGATAGCAGATTCAGGTTCATGTATAATTTTCAGTAATTTTGTTTATTTATTATTAACGCTTTGTCTCATAAATGGTAAGCCACATAATACTGGAAGACCGGGCGTACATTATGATATACAGTATATATAGATGATAGATAGATGATAGATAGATAGATAGATAGATAGATAGATAGATAGATAGATAGATAGATGATAGATAGATAGATAGATAGATAGATAGATAGATAGATAGATAGATAGATAGATACTGTAGATAACCTATAACATCCAAAAACTGAAAAGTGTAATAAGGGAATGTAGAATTCCATTTTAGAAAGGATTTTCTGGTGAGTAATAACATTTATATATGGAGTCAGTTCTCTCTGAGCTTGGTTGTTTTCTTGCAGACATTAAATTACCAAACTAGGTAACATCCCCCTTCATGGATTACTGTCTTGTCATGGCGAAGGGGCTTGTGTAATTCAATGAAGCTACGAGCTATGCCGTGCAGGGCCACCCAAGACGGAAAGGTCATAGCAGAGAATTCTCGTAATAATAATAATAATAATAATAATAATAATAATAATAATAATAATAATAATAATAATAATAATAATAATAATAATAATAATAATAATTTTATTTGTATACCGCCCTTCTCCCGAAGGACTCAGGGCGGTGATGTTAGTTAGTTGGTAATGGAACATCTGCAAGAAAACACCAAGTTCAGAGAGCCCCAAGGGCCCCCCAGTTCAACCCTGAGCTACTAATATCATATCAGTATAAGATTTATATCTTTGTTTTTAAACAATTCCTCACTGGTTTTGTAGATGTTTTCTGGTTTACAGTTAGTTAGGCATCAGCCAGAAAATAAGCATTTTATTGAGGAATAAGTTCAAATTTCAACGAGGGAATGTGTATCTATCTATTTGGTCCATAAATCTGGACACTGACTTAATGGCATTTCATCAATTGAAGTTAAAAAGTTCTTGCCATTCTATCTTTTCCATTATCACCTTTTAGCTTTATAGAAAACTAGGCAACCTGAGGCCTGTTGAGTAATTTCAGAGATACATCTTTACCTAAAGAGAGAAACAGAATGACTACCATTGGGCAAAAAAGCAGTGTGAATGGGAGTGACTTCTGACTCCTGCTGGCTTGACTATGACTAACCACCCTCCACTAGCCAAAGGAAGGGCCGGTCTCCTTGGCCTCTGGAGGGCTACATCTCCAAGCAGTGGTGTAGCAGCACATGTACTGAAGTGACCACAAATTTCAATCCCATGGGAGTCGTGGGTTCTATATTTTGGATGCGTTCTCTAAGTTAGTTCATTTAAAGTACCGTGGTTCCAAAATTCTTGCCCTATCATGCACTGTTTTGCTCAGTTAAGGGTTACAGACAAGAGAGTTTTAGTAGTATATAAATGAATGTGGGAGTGAAAAATTAATTTGTTATAACTGTTTTTCTTCCTCTGCAATCTTATTCTTGTGTCCAAAAGGTGACTATCTCAGCAATGATTTTGCATATTGTTTTTCATGAGTCTATGACAATTCTCTGTGGCCAACTACCATGAACAGTTTGCCATGCTCAACTCGCCACAGCCAATTTGCTGCGCCAACTTGCTATGGAACAACTCACTGCAGGACAAGACTTACACTAATATCAAGGAAATGGTGGATTAGAATCATTAAAAAAAGATGCAAAAGGAGGAACAAAATGAAATGTGAATGACAAAAATTAAAATAATTCTTTCTATATTTTAACTATAGGGACGCGGTGGCTCAGTGGGTTAGGACGCTGAGCTTGTCGATCAGAAGGTTGGGAGTTTGGCGGGTCGAATCCCGAGTGCCGTGTAGCAGAGTGAGCGCCTGTTACTTGTCCCAGCTTCTGCCAACCTAGCAGTTCGAAAGCACATAAAAATGCAAGTAGAAAAATAGGGACCACTATGGTGGGAACGTAACAGTGTTCCGTGCGTCTTTGGCACCTAGTCATGCTGGCCACATGACCACGGAGACATCCTCGGACAAGCGCTGGCTCTTCGGCTTTGAAACAGAGATGAGCACCGGCCCCTAGAGTCGGAAACGACTTGCACGCATGTGCGGGGGAACCTTTACCTTTACCTATATATTTTAAATAATTAAATTGAATTGTTAAATTGTCCCATGGTGAGTTGGCCTGCAGTAAGTTGGCTGCAGTGAGTTGCCCATGGCAAGTTGTCCTATTCTGGGTTTTGATACAGGTTTGTATCTTAATATTGGCAAGTTTGAAAAAAAACATTGTAATAGATTTTCTATTGTATACTACTGCATCTAATGCCATTGACTTCCCACTATTTGTTAACAAAGAGTCTGTGGCTTTTTCTAGCACTGCTGGAATTTCAGAAAACCACAATTTCTCTCAAAAATGAAATGGCTGCATTTACATAGACAAAGAATTATTTGATTACCTTTCTATAATCCTGTGTGATTCAGAAAATGTGGGAGGGCAATCACAGCATTCTTTAAAATAGGCCAAGAGATTTTCAGAAATCCCTGAACTTGAAAAAAGACATGGTTGTTTTAATGAGCCAACTTTAAATACCTGAAATATTTGTTTATCTAACAAAATTTATAAGCTTCCCTAACCTATGTGGAATAATGCTCCAATACTGGAGATTATTAGAAAAGAGATTGAACAACCATTTGTCTGAAATGGTATAGGATTTCCTGCTTGAGCAGATCTCCAAGGTCCCTTCCAACTCTTTTATTCTGTTAATGGTCCAAGGTACACTGAAAAAATAAAATAATAATGGTACTCATATAAACAACAATAAATTGTGTGCCCATCGATACAAAACACTTAATTTGCAAGTTACAGTTCTCCACGTAGTAGGCTATATATTCTTTTGCATCAGTACTTTTATGGAGTCATGAAAGTGATTTGCAGTGTTCCCAATTTTTATTTTATTTTAGGCAGGTGTGAATCTAACTTTACTCTATTGTAATCTTATATGTATTTTGGGGGAAACAATATTTGTATTATTTGCTTTTTAGGACTCTAGTATTGATGTATTATTAGGATGGGGCAGAGAATATCAAAAAAGAGAAAGAGAGAGAGAGAGAGAGAGAGAGAGAGAGAGAGAGCACATTTTAACAGTCAATAAAATGTGCTTTTCCTTTTAAAATCATTTGAGATGAGTGAGATGGTTTAATAGTTGTCTTTAGTGTCTTTATATTCTGTGGATATTTATTTTCCATCTCAAAGTGTAATCTCATGTGGTGAAAAACAGTTGCACATGTCTGATCTATAGCCAGCTAGCATTCTTCAACAGAAATAAAATATCCATTATGGATGTTCATTGCACAGTGAAAGTGGAAGAAAAGTTCTCCCAGAAGGTTGAAAAATATTTCTTTTAGTACTGCAGGTTGGGGGTGTGATGTCTAGCTGTTCACAGCAATGCACAATTCAAAGGGGCAAGAATTACATGAGCGTCAATAAGGTGAAAGAATGCAACCATTAGGGGTATATTATCTTGGAAACTGTGATAGGAATGTCCAGTTCTCTTTTATTAGTGAATTTTTTTTTCCTAACCCAGAGTATCTTTGAATGTTCTGAATCTCTTCTTCCAAAGGTTTCACAATCTGGACCATTTATGAGATAAGCTACTATCAAATTCCTCTTTCATCTGTGGATTATGAATATCTAGTATTCCTCCCGTATCTTTCTTTGCCTTTTCACAATCTCTCACAGGCAGCTGCAGAAACATCGGCCTTTTGTACCTTTTATTCTTTTGACTATTTGATGAGTAAAATGAACAAGCAAGAAAATCCCTCTTTCTTCCTCTTTGGCTCTGTTTTATTTTTCCTTGATTAGAAGATTGATACTTCTGGGCTCTGTTTTTCAGCTGGTTTCCTACAAGAGGAACAAAAGGCCTATGTCCTTTTTCTATTGTCATGATGGTGCCTGAAAAGCTCAGAGGGACAGGCTGATTTGTCCATTGGTATTTAAATATCTCTAGAGCAGAGTTTTTCAATCTTTAAGGCATGTGGACATCAGCTCCCAGAATTCCCCAGCTATGAAGAATTGAGACTTTGTTTAGTGGCATTCCCCATGCTAGCTGGGGAATTCTGGGAGCTGAAGTCCACAAGTCTTACAGCTGCCACAGTTAAGAAACCCTGTCCTAGAGTCTCATAATGGGTTTATTTCTACTCATGCATATATGTTCTGTTAAATAAGGGCACAGAGAATAAACTGGAGGTCTTCAATCAGGTTTATTTCAACTGTTCCACTTAGACTACATGGAGCTAAGATATTTTCAGGATCCCTTGAGACTGGATACTGAAGAAAGAACAAATTGTTGTTGCCTAAATTCCATCTCACCCCTTTTTTGTTTTTGAAATTCTGTATTTATTAGTTTTGGAAGACTCAGTTATGTGGTTCTTAATTTGGCAACTCATTTGCATAATAAATTGAAGAAATTGGATGCAATTGATGCAACTGACCTTTAAAATGATGGTAGTTAATTGTTGTATTCTTATCAAACAGTGGGAGGCTTTTTTTAAAAAAAATGTGAAATTAGTTCCTTCTGATTTCAATGTTAAGCTAATCCAGCAGAAAAAGCTTTTGGGACACCTCGGAGAATGTTTAATAAAGGCTGATTGCAATCACCCTGCTTTTGGAGAGGCAATTTAGAAGCTGCAGTATCAACTTACATAGTCTTTTTTTTTACTATTTTACTGGTTTGTTGGGCATAAAAAAATATAATTGAGTTTGTGACCAGATTAAAATCTCTCTCCTTACAACATTTCTTTCCCACTATTAGTGAATATTCCTTGGAAAATGCATTTATAGATAAAATACGTATAAAATGAATGTTTGGGGAAGAGTACGCGCCAAAAAGCAAGCATTAAAAGGATAACAGAAACACATATCATTTTTCATGAAATTCTTTCTAGTTGTAAACTGATACCAAATATGAAGAAATACATAGAACATTTGAAAAATTAGAAATGAAAGCATTAAAACATAAATATTACCTACTGGTATCAAAAATGAGACTAGGCATATTCAATTAAAATTCTCTCTCTCTCTCTCTCTCTCTCTCTCTCTCTCTCTCTCTCTCTCTCTCTCTCTCTCTCTCTCTCTCTCTCACACACACACACACACACACACACACACACACACACACACCAACAACACTCTCACTTGCACAGACAAATGGGACTTCAGCCCATTAGTCATTTCCTTATGGATTTTGTTTATTATGAGATAGAAAAGCCTCAGCTATTTGTCTTTTGTCCAGTGCTACGCAAGCAGAGTTAGAGGAATGAACACGCAGAGAAGCCATTTGCAAGGTGAGTTCTGAAGATCAAAAAAGGACAGTTCTGTCTCTCTTTACTAAGTTCTATTTATTCAGATTTCAGGAACCTTCTTGCAAAGAATTATTTCCTGAATGAAAACAAAAAATAGAATAGAATAGAATAGAATAGAATAGAATAGAGCTGGAAGGGACCTTAGAGGTCTTCTAGTCCAGCCCCCTGCTGAAGCAGGAGAACCTATGTGACCAGAGGGGCCTTTGCACAGTTTCGCCTAGTGCGCCAGTTGCGCCCCTTTTTGGACCGAGATGCCCTATGCACGGTCACCCACGCCCTTGTCACTTCTCACCTGGATTACTGCAATGCTCTCTACATGGGGCTGCCCTTGAAGTGCACCCGGAGGCTTCAGCTGGTGCAGAATGCGGCTGCGTGGGTGCTTATGGGAGTTTCTCGATACTCCCATGTTACACCACTCCTGCGTGAGCTGCATTGGCTTCCGGTTGCCCTCCGGGTGCGATTCAAGGTGCTGGTAATTACCTTTAAAGCCCTACATGGCTTAGGCCCGGGGTACTTGCAAGACCACCTGCTGCCAATGTCAACCTCCCATCGCCCGGTTCGCTCCCACAGAGTCAGCCTCCTCAGGGTTCTGTCGGCTAAGCAATGCCGGCTGGTGACCCCCAGGGGGAGAGCCTTCTCTGTGGGCACGCCGACCCTCTGGAACGAGTTGCCTCCGGAGCTGCAGACGGCCCCTGACCTTCGGTCCTTCCGCCGTGACCTGAAGACATGGCTGTTCCAACAATCAAGCCTGGACTGACTATAGTTTTAAATTAGATTTTATTGGGTTAATTGTTATGTATTTATTACATTTATGATTTAATTCTTTTTTAAATTTTGTATTTTATGTTTTTTAACTTTTTATTGTTGTGAGCCTCCCTGAGTCCTTAGGGAGAAGGGCGGCATATAAATTTAATAAATTCTAATTTTAATTCTAATTCTATACCAGTGTTGGCGAACATTTTAGAGACTGAGTGCCCCAAAACTGCCCCCGCTCCCGCCTGCTCCTGCTCCTTCCCTGCTCTGTCCCACCCACCCTCAGGGCCACCCACGGCCTCCACGGCCCACCGCAGATCACCCAGGCAGCCCAGCAGCACCATGGCAGCCACGGCCTCCGCCCGCGCCATGCAGCATCAACTGCGCATGACGGGGCACAAGGGCGGAGTCTTGTCCCTGCTGCCTGGCTGCCATGTCCTTGGCTGCGTTGCTCTGCGCAGGCCATGCACAGGGGCAACTCTCCTCTGGGGGGGCTGCTGGTAAGGAGGGAGCTGTGGGGGGAGGCGGGGCTGGGGTGATGGTGCGCGTGCCCACAAAGAGTATCTCTGGTCCTCCCTATTGTATTGTTTTCTTCTACTTCTTTGCACTGTTCATTTAAGAAGGCATTCTTATCTCTTCTAGCTATTCTCTGGAATTCTGCATTCAATTGGGCATATCTTTCTTTTTCTCCCTTGTCTTTCACTTCCCTCCTTCCCTCAGCAATTTGCAAAGCTTCCTCAGACAGCCATTTTGCTTTCTTGCATTTCTTTTTCTTTGGGATGGTTTTGGTTGCTACCTGTTGTACAATGTTGCGAACCTCTGTCCATAGTGTTGTGATTCAGGGCCAGCCTGTGGGTCCGGCAGCCGGCTTGGATGTCTCGGATGACTCAGACGAGGGGGAGGAGGAGGGTGTTGAAGACGAACTTGCTGATGATGGCTTGGAGGCTTCGCAGAGCCCCCAGCCAGGGCCCTCTTCTCAGCTGCGCGAGCCCGACAGTGCGGATGATGATGACCCACAGCTGGCCCTGTTCAAGGACGCCCGACGCAGGAGGCAGTCAAGCAGGAACAAGCAGAGAAAGGCTGTGGGACTCCTCGGAAGGAGGCACAGGGAGGCCACGCCCTGAACTCTAATAAAGGGAGTGTTTGGGGAAGGGCTGGTTGCTGAAAGCAACCGCTCCATTTGAGGATCACAGTTCCAGTGTTTTGTTTCTTGTTCTGTTGTTTGTGTAATAAATCTTGGCAGACGCCTTCCAGCTTCAGACGCTCTCCAGCCTCTGCCGTTTGTACAGGGGTTGCCTTTCTGCAAGGCCGGTAGCAGGCTGGTTCAGAACACATAGTTCTTCAGGCACTCTGTCTATCAGATCTAGTTCCTTAAATCTATTTGTCACCTCTACTGTATATTCAACAGGGATATGATTTAATTCATACCTGAGTGGCCTAGTGCTTTTCCCTACTTTCTTCAGTTTAAGCCTAAACTTTGCAATGAGAAGCTCATGGTCTGAGCCACAGTCAGCTCCTGGTCTTGTTTTTACTGACTGTATAGAGCTTCTCCATCTTTGGCTGCAGAGCACATAGTCAATCTGATTTATGTGTTGACCGTCTGGTGATGTCCATGTGTAGAGCCGTCTCTTGGGTTGTTGGAAAAGAGTGTTTGCTATTACCATCGTATTCTCTTGACAAAATTCTATCAGCCTGTGCCCTGCTTCATTTTGTACTCCAAGGCCAAACTTGCCTGTTATTCCGGTTATCTTTTGGCTTCCTACTTTAGCATTCCAATCCCCCATGGTGATAAGAACATCATTTTTTGGTGTTAGTTCTATAAGGTGCTGTAGGGCTTCATAGAACTGGTCAATTTCATCCTCTTCAGCACCGGTGGTTGGGGCATAGACTTGGACTACTGTGATATTGAATGGTTTGCCTTGGATTCGAACTGAGATCATTCTGTCATTTTGATGATTGTATCCCAGTATTGCTTTTCCTACTCTTTTATTGACTATGAAGGCTACTCCATTTCTACTGAGGGATTCTTGCCCGCAATAGTATACCTGATGGTCATCTGAATTAAATTCACCCATTCCTGTCCATTTTAGTTTGCTGCAGTGGCGTAGCGTGGGGGGTGCAGGGGGGGCCGGCCGCACCGGGCGCAACATCTGGGGGGGGCGCATTAGATGCATTTTACTTTAATTACATCAGTATTTTCATAACAAACAATACATGTGCTTAGGGGGTAAGGGTTTCTTTAACTAATCTAGTGGAAGAGACTCGAGTGCTAAAATCCATGGGTTAGGGGGCGCAAATTACTTGCCTTGCCCCGGGTGCTGACAACCCACGCTACGCCACTGGTTTGCTGATACCTAAGATGTCGATGTTTAGTCTTGTCATCTCTTGTTTGACCACGTCCAGCTTTCTTTGATTCATGGATCTTACATTCCAGGTTCCTATGGAGAAAAAATCTTTACAGCATCGGACTTTCCTTTCACCACCAGACACATCCACAGCTGAGCGTCCTTTCGGCTTTGGCCCAGTTGCTTCATTCTTTCTGGTGCTACTAGTACTAGCCCTCTGCTCTTCCCCAGTAGCATATTGGACGCCTTCTGACCTTAGGGGCTCATCTTTCAGCGTCATATCATTTTGCCTTTTGGTACTGTCCATAGGGTTTTCATGGCAAAGATACTGGAGTGGGTTGCCATTTCCTTCTCCAGTGGATCACGTTTTGTCAGAACTCTCTGCTATGACCTGTCTGTTTTGGGTGGCCCTGCACGGCATAGCTCATAGCTTCATTGAATTGTGCAAGCCCCTTCACCAACGACAAGGCAGTAATCCATGAAGGGGTGTTGAATAGTATACTTGCTGAAATCTAAGTATACTGTGTCCACAGCATTTCGCTGGTCTACTAATTTAGTCACTATTAAAGAATGAAATAAGATTGGTTTGGCATTATCTGTTTTTAACAAACCTGTGCTACCTACCAGTTATAACTTTGTTTGCTTCTAGTTGTTTGCAGATCTGTTTTTTGATTATCTTTTCCAGGAACTTCCCAGGTATTGATGTTAAACTGATTGGTCTGTAGTTTCCTGGGTCTGGTTTTTTCCTTTCTTGAAAATGGGAACCACATCAGCCCTTTTCAAACCCTCAGATACTTCCCCAGTGCTCCAGGATTTTTTGAAAGATATGGTGCAATGTTTCTGAGATAACATCTGCCAGCTCCTTCAGTACTCTGGGATGTAATGTGTTGGGTCCTGGTGATTTATATTCGTCAAGTTTGGATAGGTGTTCCCTTACCATTTTCTTGCTTATTTTAATTGTTGTTTCTAGTTAGTATCAGTAAGTGGCAGCTTGGAAGCTTCTCCAGATCTTGTAAGGCATATTTCCATTTGACATGATGGCAGTGGAATCCCTTTCTCCTGGTCTGTCTCAATTATCAGCAAGTGGTGCTCCCATAGTACTACTATTTAATTTAAGCGCTAGTGATAGAAGGTAGCCATCATTTAAAAATCACACATGGAGGTGTATTCTTCTGTGTCCTGACATAAAGCATATTTCACTCCACATCTGCATGCTCAAATTGCTGCTTCATTATTATGTCCTTAAGAACAACAGGCAGAAAGCTTGTAGAGAATGTAGCTAGCTTCACACAGAGTGTCTGGGACTGTCAGGGCCCACTTCAAAACCTCATCCTAAGAAAGCAGAACTCATGGAAGTAGTTTCTTCCAAAAGGAACTTTTATTAGGAGAAGCTGATAGCAGGCATAATAGACAGGGTCTGAGGGTTTCCTGCTCAGATCAATAGGTTAAAAGTGTCCCAAGCAAACCCCACCCCAAAGTTCAACTGGTCAGTTTGTATGGGCCAATCACCAGGTGTTAAGTCCGTTTTGGGAAAGAGCAGATAATGCCAGGCTGTCTCAGGGTTGCAGCGATGTTTTGTCGGCTCTTCACACCTCCCCTTCTGAATGCGGAGATAAACCAGTTGCCAGAGGTACATTCCTTTCTTCTCCCCCCCTTCTAGCTGACATCAAGGGGGAAATAATTTACAGAGAAATTATGCAGAAACAGCAAAGTGTTACAGTGTAGTGATAGAGGAAAACAGGGCAATACCCCACAATGCTTTGCCCCCACTCCAGGAGTATGGCAGAATTCAGAAGGATAGAAGAGTAGAGTTAGAATTAGAGGTAGAGAAGGGGCCCCTTAGAATATGGGTTCTTACAGTGACAGTAAGCAAAGCAGTTGCAAACATCTTAGTGTGTTCAGCTTGAAGACAAAGACTCTTAATTTGTTCAGCTTGAAGGCTGGTTGGCTGAGTTTAGACATGGCACTAAAACAGAAAGTGGATTTGCTACAGGCTGAGTGTGTTTTGTATAGTTCTACTCATGGCTCATGCAGAAAGACACAGTAAAAACAGACTAGTTCAGTGTTTGAATTTGGACTTAGTGAACTTTATAAATAGCCATTCAGGTTTGTTAGAATAGCATTATGAATCCACCCAACCACTATGATTTATTTAACAAACTGTAATTTTAAAAGACTCCTGCGAGTCCCTTGGACTGCAAGGCGATCAAACCGGTCAGTCCTAGAGGAGATCAACCCTGACTGCTCTTTAGAAGGCCAGATCCTGAAGTTGAAACTCAAATACTTTGGCCACCTAATGAGAAGGAAGGACTCACTGGAGAAGAGCCTAATGCTGGGAAAGGTTGAGGGCAAGAGAAGAAGGGGACGACAGAGAATGAGGTAGCTGGATGGAGTCACTGAAGCAGTAGGTGTGAGCTTAAATGGACTCCAGAAGATGGTAGAGGACAGGAAGGCCTGGAGGAACGTTGTCCATAGGGTCGCGATGGGTCAGACACGACTTTGCAGCTAACAACAACAACATTTTTTTAAAAAAACATTCAGCATGATGTGCAAACTCACATGCTTATACCCCAAAGTGCTTTTTCAAGAGGCAACTGGACTTTCTTTGTTTTTGCTTGGAGATGTTTTGCTTCTCATTCAAGAAGCATCTTTAGTTCTGAACTGAAGAAGCTTCTTGGATGAGGAGCCAAATGTCTCCAAGCAGACACAGCAGAAGTCCAGTTGCCTCTTGAAAAAGCACTTTGGGACAACCATGTCCTGGATGACTGAGGATCACCATAATCACATGCTTATAACATTCCTGTGGAGCATTGTTTTGGGTCTGGTTCATTTAAATTCTTCTTATTCCTCTACAGCTTTGAATGGTTAAATTACCGTATATACTTGAGTATAAGCCGACTCGAGTATAAGCCGAGACCCCCAATTTCACCCCCCAAAACTGGAAAAAGTTATTGACTCGAGTATAAGCCGATCCGCCGTTCTGCAAGCCTCTGCCGCCAGCAGAGGCTCGATCCGCCATTTTGCAAGCCTGAATACACAGGAATATCCTGTGTGGCCGCGGCTCTCGGGGAAGCCCTGGCTGTCCGCTTCCTCGCTCCACGCTGCCATTCGGGGCCCGTGCGTTCCCCGGGCAAATCGCGGCGCCCAGCAGGCGAGGAAACACGCCCGCTCCAGTCACCCCCCCTTCCCTCAGGAGACGCGAAGCAAGTGACCGCCCGGAGCTTACCGAGGACTTGCGCGCGGCCGAGGCTTCGGTGCTTCCAGGATCGCGCGCACCTCCCCAAACCTCCCCAAACCTCGGCAGGTCTCCGTTCCTCCTGCCGACCTTTGGGGAGGTTTGGGCGCCTCCCCAAACCTCCCCAAACCTTGGCAGGTCTCCGTTCCTCCTGCCGACCTTTGGGGAGGTTTGGGCGCCTCCCCAAACCTCCCCAAACCTCGGCAGGTCTCCGTTCCTCCTGCCGACCTTTGGGGAGGTTTGGGCACCTCCCCAAACCTCCCCAAACCTCGGCAGGTCTCCGTTCCTCCTGCTGACCTTTGGGGAGGTTTGGGCGCCTCCCCAAACCTCCCCAAACCTCAGCAGGTCTCCGTTCCTCCTGCCGACCTTTGGGGAGGTTTGGGCGCCTCCCCAAACCTCCCCAAACCTCGGCAGGTCTCCGTTCCTCCTGCCGACCTTTGGGGAGGTTTGGGCGCCTCCCCAAACCTCCCCAAACCTCGGCAGGTCTCCGTTCCTCCTGCCGACCTTTGGGGAGGTTTGGGCGCCTCCCCAAACCTCGGCAGGTCTCCGTTCCTCCGCGCAGACCTGCCGACCTTTGGGGAGGTTTGGGCGCCTCCCCAAACCTCGGCAGGTCTCCGTTCCTCCTGCCGACCTTTGGGGAGGTTTGGGCACCTCCCCAAACCTCCCCAAACCTCGGCAGGTCTCCGTTCCTCCTGCCGACCTTTGGGGAGGTTTGGGCGCCTCCCCAAACCTCGGCAGGTCTCCGTTCCTCCGCGCAGACCTGCCGACCTTTGGGGAGGTTTGGGCGCCTCCCCAAACCTCCCCAAACCTCGGCAGGTCTCCGTTCCTGTTTGGGGAGGTTTGGGCGCCTCCCCAAACCTCCCCAAACCTCGGCAGGTCTCCGTTCCTCCGCGCAGACCTGCCGTTTGGGGAGGTTTGGGCGCCTCCCCAAACCTCCCCAAACCTCGGCAGGTCTCCGTTCCTCCACGCAGACCTGCCGACGTTTGGGGAGGCGCCCAAACCTCCCCAAAGGTCGGCAGGAGGAACGGAGACCTGCCGAGGTTTGGGAAGGTTTGGGGAGGCGCCCAAACCTCCCCAAAGGTCGGCAGGAAGAACCGAGACCTGCCGAGGTTTGGGGAGGTTTGGGGAGGCGCCCAAACCTCCCCAAAGGTCGGCAGGTCTGCGCGGAGGAACGGAGACCTGCCGAGGTTTGGGGAGGTTTGGGGAGGCGCCCAAACCTCCCCAAACAGGAACGGAGACCTGCCGAGGTTTGGGGAGGTTTTGGGAGGCGCCCAAACCTCCCCAAACGTCGGCAGGTCTGCGCGGAGGAACGGAGACCTGCCGAGGTTTGGGGAGGTTTGGGGAGGCGCCCAAACCTCCCCAAACAGGAACGGAGACCTGCCGAGGTTTGGGGAGGTTTGGGGAGGCGCCCAAACCTCCCCAAACGTCGGCAGGTCTGCGCGGAGGAACGGAGACCTGCCGAGGTTTGGGGAGGCGCCCAAACCTCCCCAAAGGTCGGCAGGAAGAACGGAGACCTGCCGAGGTTTGGGGAGGTTTGGGGAGGCGCCCAAACCTCCCCAAACCTCGGCAGGTCTGCGCGGAGGAACGGAGACCTGCCGAGGTTTGGGGAGGCGCCCAAACCTCCCCAAACAGGAACGGAGACCTGCCGAGGTTTGGGGAGGCGCCCAAACCTCCCCAAAGGTCGGCAGGAGGAACGGAGACCTGCCGAGGTTTGGGGAGGTTTGGGGAGGCGCCCAAACCTCCCCAAACGTCGGCAGGTCTGCGCGGAGGAACGGAGACCTGCCGAGGTTTGGGGAGGTTTGGGGAGGCGCCCAAACCTCCCCAAAGGTCGGCAGGAGGAACGGAGACCTGCCGAGGTTTGGGGAGGCGCCCAAACCTCCCCAAAGGTCGGCAGGAAGAACGGAGACCTGCCGAGATTTGGGGAGGTTTGGGGAGGCGCCCAAACCTCCCCAAAGGTCGGCAGGTCTGCGCGGAGGAACGGAGACCTGCCGAGGTTTGGGGAGGTTTGGGGAGGCGCCCAAACCTCCCCAAACAGGAACGGAGACCTGCCGAGGTTTGGGGAGGTTTGGGGAGGCGCCCAAACCTCCCCAAACGTCGGCAGGTCTGCGCGGAGGAACGGAGACCTGCCGAGGTTTGGGGAGGTTTGGGGAGGCGCCCAAACCTCCCCAAACAGGAACGGAGACCTGCCGAGGTTTGGGGAGGTTTGGGGAGGCGCCCAAACCTCCCCAAACGTCGGCAGGTCTGCGCGGAGGAACGGAGACCTGCCGAGGTTTGGGGAGGCGCCCAAACCTCCCCAAACGTTGGCAGGTCTCCGTTCCTCCGCGCCCTGCCTGCCTGCTTCTTTCCGCTGCGGAAAGAAGCAGGCAGGCAAGGCGCGGAGGTCCGGAGACCTGCCGACGTTTGGGGAGGTTTGGGGAGGTGCGCGCGCACCTCCCCAAACCTCCCCAAACTTCGGCAGGTCTCCGGATGGCGGTGGCTTGGGAGAGGTGCGCGCGATCCCGGAAGCACCAAAGCCTCGGCCGCGCACAAGTCCTCGGTAAGTTTTTTTGTTGACTGGAGTATAAGCCGAAGTGGAATTTTTCAGCCCAAAAAGTGGGCTGAAAAATTCGGCTTATACTCAAGTATATACGGTACATGGTTCTGGATTTTCTGTGCAATGTCTTGCGTTCTTAGGCACCAATTACTTTTATACGATCTGTAAAAGAGGTAGCAGCTTGATGCCAAGAGTGAAGGAATTATGAAAAATGCATTCTGAAGCATCCCAAGAATTCCAGATTGTTGACCTTGAATCCAAGAGCACTGGATATGCACAGTTTTTGGCAAAATGTAGCCCCATGAGAATTTTATTATCTGAATGCTCAGCAGTCAGTAAAACAGGTGCACAATCTGAGGCCTTGGGGGCATCATGTGTTTCTGATAGTCATGGGTATGGCATTCCTTCAAAATATTGTAACCAAACTCTCATTTTAATGTGACCCAAAGGGGAAATGAATAAACTCCTGCTTAGAGAGTGCTTGCATTTTATTATTGACTTGTTAGGCTTATATTGGGAGCTTTCTTCTGAAACTTAAGGTGTCTTTACATGAAGGTGTTGCTTCATTTCACTTCCCACAACAACAATCCAGTGAAGTACTTTGTGTATTAACTACATTAAGTTTTATATTTGAATGTAAAGAAACATAGCATTGAATTGGCTGTACCTATTACTTAGCTGTCCAACAGGCCATTCAAAAATCAAATTTTACTAGAAAAAGTTGAGTGTATATCTATGTGTGTTCAAAAAAGTCAACACAATGGTTTTGATTGTACTTCTGTAGCTGCTCCCACCTTGACTTTCTTTTCTCCTCCCTCCTCATTTCAGATACATTTTAGACAATTTGCATTTTTCTTTCTAGATAAACTAAGGCAAAGCACAAGAACTCTTAAGCCTTGCAATGCTTTTTCTTCCTCCATGCCAAAATAATGTTGGATTGATAATAATGAGCTGTCATAGTTGACTATATCCTGTGGATAAGCCTTGAGACAGGCCAAAGCAGGAATGAAAGAGTTAATTAGCAAGGTGCTTTCACAAAGCCTTGACAAAATACTTAACATATATTTAGCCTTGCCTTCTAGCTAATAAAAAGAGAGAAAGAACCTGTGGCTCAGCAAGTTAAAACAACTGCCTAATATACAATCAGCCCAGGTTCGAATCTCAGATAAAGGGTATGACTGACTGATGAGAACATAAAGAGTTCGAAATGGCCATCTCAGCCTCCCAAAATTCTTTATTAGCAATTTGAATAATTTGCATATATATATATATATATATATATATATATATATATATATATATATATATATATATATATATATATATAAATGCTTGTTAACTATTTAGATTACCTTGCTAGGCCCCAAACATGGGACAAATCTTTATTTCCTGTTTCAGCCTAACCGAAGGCCATCGACAGGCAGTAGTCACAACAGTGACATGGACAGAAGCCAAGGATGGATTAGCAGAGTTCACATAACAAACTTATCTTGATTATTGATGAACTATTTTCTAAGGCTGTAAAAACTAAAGGAGCACTTTGCTTCGATGAAGACATGTATGAAGCTTCCCCCATGGAAGACACAAATGAAAAAGGGCATCTCCACCTTCTAAGACTGAACTGAGGGGGCTGCTTCCTTTAGCTCTGAAGCCTGTTTTGGTAATACAGTCCCTGGAAGATGTTGCTCATGCTCTATGTATATGCAGAGCTTTTTCTGATGCTTTCAGTCAACTTGTGGAGAGGTCAGGCATAAAGTAACATGCCTCGTTGATTAGAATTGTGTCATCTTCTTCCTTTGGAGAATCTGGTCACCTATGAGATGTGAAATACGCTTCACCCAAGAGTGAAAAATAAGTGCTTTTCAAGTAGAAAGTTCAGAACTGTAATAATGATAACAATAACAGCATCTGACAGTGAGGTGGGTGATACCTAAATTTAACAAGTAAATAAACAAGAATGGCTCAACCTATCCCAGTACAGCTGAATGGAATGCCAAAAATCCTCCTGAGTATAGTTTTTCTTAATATGACATTTGACTCCCTTCCTTCCTTCCTTCCTTCCTTCCTTCCTTCCTTCCTTCCTTCCTTCCTTCCTTCCTTCCTTCCTTCCTTCCTTCCTTCCTTCCTTCCCTTCTGTGGATGGGGAATCCTGGAATAGCAACCAGCAATTGTTGTGGCTGCCCTCCAAATTGTTCAAGCAATGAATATCCTTCTGCTCTTTTCTTCTGCATGGAAAAACCAGATTTATTTTGTTTTTGGTGATTCAGAAAGAAAGAGGAAAAAAAAAACAAATAAATATGAAGCTATTTGCTGAATGTTATTGGCTTCATCCAGATGGCCAGTAAATATTGTACAGATAGAGCACTCTGGTGGGACCCAGTGAAATGGTCATTGGGAAAGGCTCAGAAAGGTCTTTTTTCAGCAACAGTGCGCACAACCAATATTTTAATTAGACTTTTCCCATCTTTTTCAAAAATGTAAGAGTTTGTTTGAGGGCAATAATTTGAGGCAGGGGCATCTCGTTTTCTCACAGTTGCTTTGCTTTGAGGGTACTTAACTTCAGCAAATTGAAAAAAGGAATGGTTGAGTTTAAGCAACAGCCTGGGAGCAGCTTAGACACTGTCTTCTGACCATGGACAAACAAGCTGGGTTCCATCAAACAGGGCTACAAATATATGGCTATAAATATATATTACATACTCCCAACTTGAAAAGATTAATGATCTGGGACTGGGCTTTTGAGGTGTGTGTGTGTGTGTGTGTGTGTGTGTGTGTGTGTGTGTGTGTTTGTGAGTTACTCTTTGATCAGGGCAAAAAAAAATTGAAAGTGAATATTGAGTAATGTTATTTCAAAGTTATGCCATCGTCCTGCATGCCGTTGATAGCGGACATGTTAGGCCTTGCCTTGCCTCAGGGGCAGTTTGGCCTGCACCGTCCCTCACAAGGCTTGATACAGCAGGCCTGGACGTCTAGCTGGCCCAAACGTTCAGCGTTAAGGGTGGTGGTTGCATGTTCTACTCACCTGGTTGTCGGTGGACTGTTGCATGTGGGGAGGGATGGGTTGGTGGACGCATGGGGGGATGGTGCATAGGAGAATGCAGCTAACGAAGCTGAGGGGGAAGGAAGGACTTTCAGGAATTATGGGCGGATGTTGGGTTGTGGGTTGGGAGCGGAGCCCTGTCCCTGGCCAGTTATATGAGTGCTGGGAGCTATTAGCTCCCAACGCTGACTTTGTTTTCACTTTGTGTGCATTGGAGCTGAATAAAGCATCTTCGGTTTTGTCACATGTTCCTGCTGAAGATTCATGTTTGCTTTCATCGAGGATGTGTAGCGACACTATGTATGTATGACTTAAGTTAATCCAGTTACATAGAATAATTACTCCTTGTGTATTGAACAATTTTCTCAGTCTTTTTTTTAAAAATTTCATTTAAAATTACAAATCAGGAGGCCTTCTGGGAGTCACACCCAGGGTTCTGGAGAGCCCATATATTTTCGTGCAAATGTTGCATAACTTAGCACTTAGCACTTAGACTTATATACTGCTTCACCATGCTTTACAGCCCTCTCCAAGTGGTTTACTTAGAGAGTATTGCCCCCAAAAATCTGGGTTCTCATTTAACCGACCTTGGAAAGATGAAAGGCTGAGTCAACCTTGAGCCAGTGAGACTTGAAGTGCCAAACTGTTGGCAGCTGGGAGTCAGCAGAAGTAGCCTGCAGTACTGCATTTTAACCACTGCGCCACCTTGGCTCATAACTTTGGTAAAAGCATTCCCACTATCACTTCCATAATTGCTTTATATTTACTGTGATTGCAGCTATTTTCATTTTCTAAAAGTCTGAGGTATATGAATATGTATATGGGGTTCTAATATTGTTACATTTTGTTAGAAGCCAGTGATATGTAATAACCATTTCTCCACTTTTGATCTCATGCTGTAATTTGGGGGGCATAGAACAATCTCTGGCTTGATTCCACAGGAAGATATTTATGTACGTTGCAAAGGAAACAAGAGCTGGGTGATGGAAATCTACCATGGCTCATATTTCACAATCGGCCTCCACATAAGTTATCACTGATCTATATATCCTTTGCTTATTCATTTTGTAATGTGAGATCAGCAAGCAAAATAAACTGGAAGAACAGGTGTAGGGGTGACTCTCAAGCCTTTCTTTTATGCCACTTCTCTGCTAAAAATCATCCAATTGCAGCTGCTTTCCATCTACAAGGAAAAAGAGATTGAAAAGCTATCTTTTATCCCCATGGAAGTAAAACAACTTAAAAGGATGCAATTTTCAGCTAGGAAAGAAAAGGCAAATGCATTTCCCCTCCTCTTCTGCCAGATTCTCTGCTCCGTGAGACACTGCCTGGAAGAACATAGTCACAGAAAGACATGCAATATGCTATTTAGGAGATACTCAGGACTCAAAATGTACTGTGATGCCACCTATGGAAGATGGTCAAGGCAGGAAAGATATAATATCAAAGAGGAGCATAGAACCTGGACCATACCTCCTATTGCTGGAGAAGACTTAGTTACTGACTTCATTCAATGCCTTTGATTTGTTTATCAAACAAAACCCCTTTATGGGTTTGCATATAATGCACATGGTGTTTCCCCCAAAATAAGACTGGGCCTTATATTAATTGTTGCTCCAAAAGACGCAATAGGGCTTATTTTCTAGTTAGGCTGATATTCAGGGAAATACGGTACCAAATGCATCTGTCTGGCTGATGACCTTAACTGGAGCTTATTTTTAGGGTGGAGCTTATATTATGAACATCCTGAAAAATCATGCTAGGGCTTATTTTTCAGTTGGCTCTTATTTTTGGGGAAACACAGTAGTAAGTTCTTTACTTACCACCACAATTGAGCCCAAAATTTCCATTGCTAAGCAAGACAGTTGTTAAGTGAGTTTTGTCCCATTTTACAACTTGCCACAGTTGTTAAGTGAACCATTGCAGCTGTTGAGTTAGTCACAAGTTGTTGAGTGAATCTTCCTCATTGACTTTGCTTGTCAGACGGTAAAAGTGATCACATGACCCCTGGACACTGCAACAGATGCCAGTTACCAAGCATCTGAATTTTGATCTCATGACCATGGAGATGCTGAAATGGTTGTAAGTGTGAAAAATGGTCATACATCACTTTTTTCAGTGCAATTGAAACTCAGTCACTAAATGAATGGTTGTAAGTCAAGAACTACCTATATACTGAATCATAAGTTAATCAAATAGTTGAGTAACCAAAAAGATGCTAAAAGTAAGCATGTTTGGCAAGTTATGTGAATGCAGCTTCTAGATCTTGAATCAATCTGCTCAAGTGTGTACTTTGATCACAGCCTATGACAGTAGATGAATAAAACAGGTTAAGCTGGAGCATCCCTTTTGTTGGCTTCAGAGACTGAATTGAAGAGGCTGGAGTTCTCATGTGAATCATAATGTTGGTGTCCAAAACAAATCCCAAACTCATGAGAACAGTTGTTGGATGGGCCAGTGAAAAGTGCATGCATGATTTTTCTTCCCCAGGAAAAAGTGAAATGCTAAGGGTTTTTGTGTAATATGGATCAAGGCACATTTCAGCACCTTGGACATATCCATTCATTCCATGGAAAATTGGCCGTATTACTCCATGAACTGAAAGAATCTGAGGATGGAATCACATGAAACCAAGTGAATTAGCTCAACCCACTGCTGGTATTGCATGCTACTTGTCTCCCAAAGTTGGTGAATATTTGCTAGAATGCACTTTCTGCCGATTCAAAGGAACACACAGGGACCCTTTTTGAATGGCGGTGTCTTCTGTCCAAGCTTCTGGATGCACTCAACACTTTTTCACATTATTGTCTGCTGGATAGTTCCAGGAACAGACCATGTACACTGGTAATTCTGGTGGGACCATCTGCAGTGGCACAACAATCCCTGCACATTACAGACAATTCCTTAAATATGCTTATGTAGCACTTCCCACAAAAGGACCACTGGCAATCTGGCCCTTTCCCAGGTGACCAGACTGACCTGACCCAGGTCCACCAACACACCTTGGAGGGAGTTATAGACTTCAAATAAAACAACACCTGTTAAGATAAAAATCAAATCAACTTAAGCAACACAATAATATAAAACATTCAAATGGTGAGCAAAATGTCCCAAAGACTATCCTTTTTGACCAAATGGCCCCTCACCAATCCATTTGCCTCACAAACGTGTCCTCTCAGGCCCAGTGAGAGGCCTATCAAGTCTTCCCTCATGGCAGTCAGAATACAGTTGCTAGGCCAATGGAAGCGATCCTCTCTTCCCTGGAGTGGCAATCTTGCAATCGGTCTTTCTTTCTGGAGGAGTGCAGCCTCTTTCCCTCTTGCAGCTTTGTTCTTTCCACTCCCTCTCAGACCTGTTTCTCCTCATCTCCCTGAAGCTGTTGCTCTCCTTTCCTCACTCTCATTTTACTCTCTCTCCTGGGGACCATCTTGCTCAGAAAATTCCCTCAGGGCCTCTTCTTGTCCCCATTCCAGGGGCAAGGCCCCAACCAGCTAACCAAATAGGGAACACTGCTAATAGAGCAGGCCACACTTATTTTGTCCAAACTGCACAGTGGCCACATTTTCTTAAGACAAAGGAAATCTTGAAGCTACAGTCCAGGAGGTAGAAATCCATCTGAGGATGGAAAATGCAGAAAGTATAACCAATATGAGATGATAGATAGCTGGATTGAAGGGTAGATGTGTGTGTGGAGGGGGTGCCACTTGGCAGTTTCACTTGCACCAGGAAATCTTCTGAAGTTTCTAAGAAATGATTCTCATGATCTCCAGAGTCTGATAGGGGACTTGAAATACAGGTAGTTCTCAACTTATGGCCACAATTGAGCCCAAAGGTTCTGCTGCTAAATGAAACATTTGGTAAGCGAATTTTGCACCATTTTACAACCTTTCTTGCCACAGTTGTTAAGGGTATCACTGCAGTTATTAAGTTAGCCACACAGTTGTTAAGTGAATCTGTTTCTCCATTGACTTTGCTTGTCAGAAGGTTGCAGAAGCTGGTTACATGACCCCAAGGCATGTGGGAACATAGGGTGGAAAAAGTCGAGAATGAGAGGGTGAAGATCTTGTGGGACTTCCGAATACAGACAGATCGCCATTTGGAACACAATACGCCAGATATTGCAGTCGTAGAGAACTGAAGCGTATAGTTGACTGATATCACTGTACCAGGAGATGCCAGAGTCAACGAAAAAAAACTTTAAAAAATTATGAAATACCGTGACCTGGCCCTCGAAACTGCGCGATTATGGATGAAATGTGTAACAGTAATACCCATTGTCATTGGGGCACTGGGAACTATGTCCAAAAACTTTGCAAAACACATCAAGAAACTGCAGCTTCCTGCAATAACTCCAGCAATGCTACAAAAAAACCTATGCTACTCGGAACATCTTACATTTTAAGGAGGTACCTGGTTGATACCTAGGATACTGGCAGCAATCTGTGTCAACCATCAGTGCCAGTCAATTTGAATGTTCAGTTGACTGAGGTTCATGTTTAATGAATAAATAATAATAATAATAATAATAATAATAATAATAATAATAATAATAATAATAATAATAATAATAATAATAATGTAAGTCAAGGACTATCTGTATTTCCAAAAAATATCTCTTGAGGGAGGATCATCAGCTGTACATGCCTTGCTGTTTAACAATTTTTTTAAAAAATGTTGTCTTGTATAATGGCATATAAATTGTGTTATCTCTGAGCAGCTGTTCCTGAGGCTGCACACAGTTTTGTTCCAGATGCTCCCCCAGCCCTTTGGCTGCTTGACAGATTTGCAAGGCCTGGGTTGAGCTCCCTTGTAGAGGGTGAACCAGCACCTAGAGCAGGTGGCCAAACACAATAGCAACAAAGCTTTCTGAAAACAGATGTCAGTACAACTCTTCCAAAGTGAGGTGGCAATAAACATAAAAGAGCAATTAAAACCCCACTCTTGTCCAACTGTATAAAACAAACTTTGCATTGGGCAGTGAGGATGGAGGGAGAGGCAAAGAGAGGGAGAAAAGATATTTTGTGAATAAAAAGAGAAAAATGCAAAAATATTCAGCCTGTCTAGGAAAAATCATTCCATCAGTCTAGGAAGCAGCCAGGTAATCGGAGTCATGCTGTAAATGTGTAAAACTAGGATGTGATCACACATCACTATAGATCTCCTTCAGACATGTGAGGATCAGAGAGAGGGGAGGATGAGTTCTTTCAACCAATTTAAACTTCAAATGTTCAGAAAAAGTCCTGAAGAGGGTTAGGGTACTGCCATGAAATGTAAGAAGATTGTGATCCACTAAAAAAGAACCTTATTTACACAAAGTTGGTTAAACTATGGGATTTGCTGCTCCCAGAACGATAGCCATTAATTTAGAGTATTTGAAAAGATAAGACAAATTCACAGAAGACATGTATATCCATGGTGATTAATTTAGATGGATATATATTACCTAGTAAACAGCAGGTCTTAACTACCAATGGATGACTGAAGAAGACTTTGATGTCCTACTTCGACATTTCACAGATGCATATGCTTGCCTCTGTGGGACATAAAATATTGAACTAAGGCCTTTAGTTTAATCTAATAGAGCTTCTCTTCCATTCCTAAACAGAAAAAAAATCATTCCCCCCCCTCACAATGCAGCATCTTTATCATGTGGAGCTTCCTCTGAAATTTGGGGTATTGCAGTTTGGAACGAAGCCCCAAGAGGTAGAGTAACAGAGGTCTGGAATTGCAAATAGGGAATAAATGAGAACCAGCAGGAAAACTACTTTCTTGATGATATACTGAATGAAGAAGTTTCTTTATTTTCAGCCAATTCATCTATGGCATCTATCAGGTAGAAGTCCCTTGCCCTGTATGGTGCCACATACTTTCCCCCCCATATTACCTGACTGAACTAGTTTTGTCTACCTAAGTGGTTGACATGGCAACAAACATCCCTTATAATTGTAGTGCCCAGCTTATAACCATAGTGGAGCCTACTCATTATAGTTCTATGTCATCATGGTTGTAAAGCAGGTCACCACGTAACTGAGCTGATTTTATGACTCTTTTTGCAGCAGTCATTAAGCAAATCATCATGGTCATTAAGTAAACCCATTGCTTTCAATGGGCATTTTTTGCTCAAAACTAGAAGTAAATGCTGGTTTCTGGCAAAAGATATCATAAATCACAGTCATGTGACTGCAGGATGCTACAACTAGCTGTAAATGTGGACCAGTTGCTGGGCACCCAAAATGTGGTCATATGATAAGGCCCGGCTGTCAGAATTTCAGAACTGGGTTGTAAGTACCTTTTGGAGGGTCTATCATAACTGTTAATGGTCATAAGTTACCAGTCATAAGTTGAGAAACTACTTGTAATGGTGTCATTAGTATACCATGATTATACCAATGTACGCAAGCAAAACTTCTGAAATTTCTACGCAGATAGCACAAAAGCTTAATGTGTTCCAACAGTGCTGCTTATGAAAAAAATATTTGGAATAGGAGTTTGGTGTTGTTGTTTTTTTTGCGTGGGCCAGGTGGGTAGGTTTCCAATCAGACTTAACTCCAAGTGACAAATTCATGTAGTTGTTTAGGCCAGGGCTTTTCAACCTTTTCACAGATTGTACCACTTTTAGGACATGACAATATTTGAGTACCACCAGTGCTTAGCACGGTGTCAAAAACTTGATGACTAAAAAAAAAAAAGGATGGGGATTTTGGGTTTTACTGATTAGATTCATTTGTTGTTATAGAAATGGCTAGTTTATCATATTATGGAAAAGTAAAAAGTTGAGGTTCAATGTTAATGCTTCCTTCTACTGCAACAGAGGAAGTCTGTTCTTTTCCCCTTCTCCCCTTCACTTCCTCCCCCTTTTTCCTCCCCACTGTGTCCTACTATTGCTTTTGTATTTTTTATTATATTCTATAATCTAATAAAATATTACAAACTGTAGAAGAAAAGGAAAAAAGTACCAGTTTTAATTTCTTTGTGGCTGTTCCTTTGCTGAATCACTTTCCCTTTGCACTGACAAATGCTGGATAAAATCGCTCAGATTCGGGCTGGTCTGGACTCTGACTGGGCAGTATCTGAAGAGGGGGAAGCGATGGGTTTGGCCAATAATATTTGGGAGGAGTTTGATCCTGTGACTCCGGATGAAGTGGACAGGATCATGGGGAGATTAAGTGCCGCCACGTGTTTGTTAGACCCGTGCCCCTCCTGGCTGGTTTATGTAGCTTGGGAGGTTACACGAGGCTGGCTCCTGGCAGTTATTAATGCTTCTTTGAGTGAGGGGTGCTTCCCTGCCGCCTTGAAGGAGGCGGTGGTGAGGCCCCTCCTCAAGAAAACTGCCTTGGATCCAGCTATTTTAAATAACTTTCATCCTGTCTCCAACCTTCGCTTTCTTGCAAAGGTTGTTGAGAGCGTGGTGGCACGGCAGCTCCCTTTGGTCCTGGAGGAAACTGAGTATCTGGATCCATACCAATTGGGTTTCAGGCCTGGGTACAGCACGGAGACGGCATTGGTCGCGCTGGTGGATGATGTCTGGAGGGCCCAGGATAGGGGTTATTCCTCTGTCCTGGTCCTACTAGATCTCTCAGCGGCTTTTAATACCATCGACCATGGTATCTTGCTGCGTCGTCTTGGGGGGTTGGGAGTGGGAGGCACCGTTTTATGGTGGTTCTCCTCCTACCTCTCGGGCCGTTCACAGACAGTGTTGGCAGGAGGGCAGAGGTCAACCCCGAGGCCCCTTAGTTGTGGGGTGCCTCAGGGGTCGGTCCTCTCACCCCTCCTGTTCAACATCTATATGAAGCCACTGGGTGAGATCATCCATGGTTTTGGGGTGAGGTATCATCAATATGCTGATGATACCCAGCTTTTCATCTCCACCCTGAACCGACCCAGTGATGCCCTCGACGTGATGTCTCGCTGCCTGGAAGCAGTATGAATCTGGATGGGGAAGAACAGGCTCCAGCTCAAGCTGGCCAAGACTGAGTGGCTCTATGTACCAGCATCTCGTTTAGTCCAAGAGGTTCTGTCTTTGGTTATGGGAGGAGAGGTGTTACCTCCCGTTGATAGGGCGTGCAACTTAGGCGTCCTCCTGGATACACAACTCAGTTTTGAAGATCATATAGGAGTTGTGGCCAGGGGGGCATTTGCCCAGGTTCTTCTGGTGCGCCAGTTGCGCCCCTATCTGGACCGAGATGCTCTACATACGGTCACTCATGCACTCATTACCTCCCGTATAGATTACTGCAATGCTCTCTACATGGGGCTGCCCTTGAAGACCACCCGGAGGCTCCAGCTGGTGCAGAATGCGGCTGCATGGGTTGTGATGGGAGCATCCCGATACTCCCATATTACACCCCTCCTGCGTGAGCTACATTGGTTACTGGTTGTCCTCCGGGTGAGATTTAAGGTGCTGGTTCTTACCTATACAGCCCTACATGGCTTAGGCCCGGGATATTTGCAGGACCGTCTGCTGCCAAGAACAACCTCCCATCGCCCGGTGCGCTCACACAGGGAGGGCCTCCTCAGGGTGCTGTCGGCTAGACAATGTTGGCTGGTGACCGCCAGGGGGAGGCCCTTCTCTGTGGTAGCGCCGGGCCTGTGGAATCAACTTCCCCTTGAGCTCCAGATGGCCCCGGATCTCCGGTCCTTTCATCACGGCCTTAAAACATTTCTCTTCCATCAGGCTGACCTGGACTGACGATAGGGATTTTTAAGTAGAATATTTTAAATATTTTATCATTTTAATTATTGGGGCTTGTTAGTTTAATCTTTTTTAACATTTGTATTATTGTGTTTTATTGTTGTTAGCTGCCCTGAGTCCTTCCGGAGATATGGCGGCATATAAGTCCCAAAAATGAATGAATGAATGAATGAATGAATGAAAGAAAGAATGAATGAATGTATGATGAATTTATCTGTGTTTATTAATATGCACCACTACCAGCTAGCTCAGGGGTCTTCAAACTTGACACTTTTAGTACTTGTGGACTTCAACTCCCAGAATTCCTCAGCCATCATGGCTGGATGAGGAATTCTGGGAGTTGAAGTCCACAGTTATTAAAGTTGCTAAGTTTATAGATCCCTGAGCTAGCTGGTCGGCCCTTTGTAGCTCTCCTTCCACAGTGTAGTAAGATAGCAACCCCCCACAAAATAAATAAATAAATAAAAATATCCCTTCCCTATACCTTTAAAGACACAGGAATCAAGTGCAAAGCAAGAGAGGCTCACAAAATAAAGAAACACATAAACTCAGTTTTGTTTTTCTTTAAGCTGCCTCAGGCTGTCATGTGTCACAATGTTGCAACCCCGAGACTGAAAGGCTAGGCAATTGCTAAAAGCTTTCCCTTTAAATTAAGCCTGTTTACCTTCAAAGAAAACTTTCTAAAAGCCATAGACAGACTCAAGATAAGGGGATAAAACTAATTACATTTGTTTAAAGTCAACACTTTGGACTTATTGCTAGCCTAAAATACAGAATAAAATATTCCAATAACCAAAGCACACAAAGGAGCCTCTGAATTACAAAACACTGTAAAAACTGTACAAAAATCCTTATAGTAACCCAATCAAGCTGCCAGCTGATCCAGAACTAAATAAACCCACCTCCTTTCTAACATGCTGGCTTTTCATTTCATCAGCACTGATTGCATTCTCCTGGCTGGAGAAAGGAGGACCTTTTCTTCCAGCAACAGCTGCTTCATATTCTCTGTCCCTGTTTCCTCCCTGCCAGCTGACCTCTCCTTCTCTTTCCATGTTGTTTTTTTCTCTTTCCCACCCAAACCACCTCCTTTTATAGCCTCTCCTCTCCTTCCCCCCATTTTTTTCTTCAGTTCACCTCCAGCTCAGAGCTGCTTCCAGAAGCACCAATCAGCTGCAGCCCTGCTAGCTTCTGGGGCTTCTGCCAAGCCCAGACAGTCCTGCAGCTGCAGCTGCCTCTCCCTCAGGCTTGGGTCGCTTCAGCTCATTCCCCTCCCCTGCTACACTTCTCTAGGACAGTGGTGTACCACCTGCCATGTGGCAAAATACCACAGGTGGTATGCATACCACTGGTTGAAAAGCCCTGGTCTAGGCCACATTTTGGAAGTGTAGTAGTTTTCTGTTTCCTTCTTCCCAGGGCTGAGAGCAAATTAGCTGGCTTCTTGTCTAAGATATTTCTTACAGTTTCATGTAAATATTGTCAGTGTAATTTAGATCACAAAAAATTACTTAACAAATGTAAATTTGTAAATGTAAAAAAAATCAAGGTCCTGGTTTTTAAATTTTATAACAAACTAAACAAAGTTATAACGGTGCTTTCTGAGCTTGTTGCTTTTATGCAGACATTTCACTACCAAATTATGTAACATCTTCAGTTGTAGAAGAGAATGGAGTTTGTTCTCTCTTTATATATGATGGCTTGCCCTGTCAATGTTGGAAGGACTGTTGTTTTCTTCTTGATTAGACCGTTGTTTACTGTTTGATTTTTATCCTGGTATTAATACTGGTGTTAATTTCAGCTTATCTGGGTGATGATTGCTGATGAGGAGGCCTTTTGGTCTTTTTGTTTCATTTTTAGCTTTTTAATTGTTTCTTTTGCATGGAATGTAAATATTATTTATCTATATGCACCTATTGATACCTGATTAGTTCACATGCTAGACTTCCAGGAATACTTCACTGGTTTTGGACTTAGCTTAAGCTGCGGCCTTAAAACATTTCTTTTCCATCAGGCTGACCTGGACTGACAGGGATTTTTAAAATGTTTTTAACTTATTATTGGGGCTGCTAGTTTAATTCTTTTTTAACTTTTGCATTATTGTATTTTTATTGTTGTTAGCCGCCCTGAGTCCTTTGGGAGATAGGGCGGCATATAAGTCCCAAAAATAAATAAATAAATAAATAAATAAATAAATAAATAAATAAATAAATAAATAAATAAATAAATAATGGCACTGGCTATTCAGCTGGTTTGCTATTGTTGACAGTGTCAGAAAAGCCTTACTAAAGAGAGAGACAACTCCCACAAGAGGTTGAATGAGAGCATGGAGGTTCATGTTTAGTTATGCTCAGGATACTTCCATTTTTCGCATGGTCTCCATGTGTCAGGTGACAAGAGATCAGATCTCTTTGGGCATTTATGTGCAATCTGTAAAATAGATTAGATTAGGAAACCAATGTCATGTGTGCCAGTATCCAGCATGTGGTCCTCAATGGAACTGCATCTACAGTATATGGAGGGAAGTGTGTAGTGGGGTTCCCCAAGGCTCTGTTCTGGGCTCAGTGCTCTTCAACATCTTCATCAATGATTTGGATGAGGGGATAGATGGGGAACTCATCAAATTTGCAGATGATACCAAGCAAGCAGGAATAGCCAACACTCCAGAAGACAGGCTTAAAATACAGGAGGATCTGGACAGACTTGAACACTGGGCGCTATCTAACAAAATGAAACTCCATGGTGAAAAAAATAAGTTTCTACATTTAGGCAAGAAAAACCAAATGTACAGGTATAGTATAGGTGGTACCTTGGTTAACAGTAGTAACTGTGAGAGGGATCTCGGAGTCCTAGTGGACAATCACTAAAATATGAGCCAGCAGTGTGCTGCAGCTACCAAAAAAGCCAACACAGTGCTAGGCTGCATTAATAGAGGGATAGAATCAAGATCACGTGAAGTGTTAATACCACTTTACAATGCCTTGGTAAGGCCACACTTGGAATACTGCATCCAGTTTTGGTCACCACAATGTAAAAAAGATGTTGAGACTCTAGAAAGAGTGCAGGGAAGAGCAACAAAGATGATTAGAGGTCTGCAGACTAAAGCATATGAGGAACGCTTGCTGGAATTGGGTATGTCTAGTTTAATGAAGAGAAGGACTTGGGGTGACATGATAGCAGTGTTCCAATATCTCAGGGGCTACCACAAAGAAGAAGGAGTCAAGCTATTCTCCAAAGCTCCTGAAGGCAGGACATGAAGCAATGGATGGAAACCAACCAAAGAGAGAAGCAACCTAGAACTAAGGAGAAACTTCCTGTCAGTTAGAACAATTAACCGGTGGAACAATTTGCCTCCAGAAGTTGTGAATGCTCCAACACTGAAAGTTTTTAAGAAGAGACTGGACAACCATTTGTCTGAAATGGTATAGGTTTTGCTTGAACAGGGGACTGGACTAGAAGACTTCCAAGGTCCCTTCCAGTTCTATTCTATTCTATTCTATTCTATTCTATTCTATTCTATTCTATTCTATTCTATTCTATTCTATTCTATTCTATTCTATTCTATTCTATTCTATTCTATTCTATTCTATTCTATTCTATTCTATTCTATTCTATTGTCAAGCTATAGAAACAGAATCTTGCTAATTTCAATATGTTTACCTATTTATTTATTTCATATCACATCTTATTTTTATAAATAACTCAAGGCAGTGAACATTTCCAACATACCTTCTTCCTCCCATTTTATCCACAACAACCCTGTTGAGTGTGAAGTCCAGGAAATCTGGGAATCCAGGCAGTTCAAATGAATACAGGTTTATTGGATGTTAACACTCTCTACAACATGGGTGTCAAACCTGCCATGTCACATGATGTGTCGTGACGTATCGTGACTCTTTTTGCATTGTCGGCAATGGTGTGGGCATGGCTATGGTATGCCGGCATTGCCGGCAGTTTGACACCCCTGCTCTAGAAGAATCTGAACTATAATGGTCAAAACAAATTGGTGATAGATAAGAGTCAATGGAATTCAAGTTAGGCTGGACTTAGATCTCTTGTGGGCACAAAGGGACTTGAGACTGATGATACACTTGACTCCTCCCTCGGTCTCAGCCTGCTCATCTCCTTCAGAGAGGTGGGTTGGGCTGAGAGAATGTCACTGGCCCAAAGTCATCCAGCTGGCTTTTATGGCTATGGTGGGACTTGAGCTCATGATCTCCTGCTTTATAGCCTGGTGCC
The DNA here is from genome assembly GCF_964194415.1 of Vipera berus. NCBI lineage: Eukaryota > Metazoa > Chordata > Lepidosauria > Squamata > Viperidae > Vipera > Vipera berus. The sequence continues at coordinate 18,653,447 of NC_138202.1, forward strand.
TTAACTACTAGACCCTACTGTCTCTCAATGAATGCTTTCTGAATGCACTCCCTCCCCCCTCCTTTTATCTTCATGTGAACTAGGGAGGGGCTTGTATGAGACACTTTTGCACACTAAATCCTTGCTCTGGATTCAAGTTCCTTTTATCTGAGTACTTCCTTGACAACAGCTCTTCTTCCTCCCTCTCAAGCACATTTCCTCTTCTCTCTGTCACAAACACAGCTCAGATACAAAAAGACACATTTTATTCTAATGAGATGAATCCTGGCAGACATAATTTCTCATTGGAAGATCTTCCCACAGGAGGGAGACAAAAAGGGCTGCTAAGCTGGCAGTGGAGGTTGCGGGGGGGGGAACCTTACAAAGATGCAGATGTAAAAACTTTAGGAAGAAGAACTTGGACTGAGGAGGTGTGATGACTGGAAACCAAACATGAATCAACCAAGTATTGGTTGTGGAAGACTCGTTGCTTTGGTAAAGAGCAGCATGACTGGTGATTCTAAAAGGAATTAAGCAGATTTGATCTATTCTAGTCATCAAGTTGGTTTATGAGGATCCAGAAAGCTCCTGAAGCAGAGGAGGTCACAGTCTGGAGAAATGTGCTGAAGGTTAGTGAAATTAGGGTGGGACAGATTCTATCCAGCACTGAAGGCCCTAGAATAGCCAAAAAGAGAGAGGAAGATAACTTTTTTTGACTGTAGTCATAAGAAAAAAATACACCTGTCAAGCTGAGAGAGTAGGTGGCTGGATGGGGAAAGCTATTCAGAACCTTTAGCCCTTTTCTTAACTCTAAAGAGGAAGAGTTTGAGTCCTTAGAAGCAGAACAGTGTACTTGCATGTTAAATCAACATCACAAGAGAATATGGCTATACCAGGGGTAGGCAACCTTGGCTCTTTTTTGACTCATGGACTTCAACTCCCAGAATTCCTGAGCCAGCAGCTGGCTCAGGAATTCTGGGAGTTGAAGTCCACGAGTCATAAAAGAGCCAAGGTTGCCTACCTCTGGGCTATACCATTACCGAATATTTAAGCTGCATAAGGTTCATCTAAGGAAGAAAGTTCTTTTTAAAATGCATTTTAAATCACAAGCTGTGCCTTTGTTCTTTTCCTGCTCACAGAGCTGGCAGGAGAGGATGGGTGAACCTAGGTTTGAATCTGGCTGTGTGTAATCTTGCAAACAAAATGAGGCTGAAGCCATATGTAGAAGCTATTTGTCATAATAAAAGAGAGGAAAGAAAACCTTAAGATGTGTTTTGCATTGTTTTTCACTGGATCCTTAGAATTCACAAAGACCATGTGAAAGATGAATATTTTCCCCATAATGGTGCCAGTTGTAATTTAATTGCACAGCAAGTAGTTGAATTATGAGATTATGGGTGTTGCTGGGCATATCTGAATGTTGAGAGGATGTTATGAGTTTTATCACAAAATGGCTTCCATCAGTAGCTTGGCCAATTATATATATATAAAAACATAGCTCAGAAAACAAAGAAGGTAGCTTAATTCCCACTCATTCTTTGTTCCGAAGATGCTCTCTGCCATCAGCCATCAGCACAGATTTCATTACAAAGTAGTTTGTTCATTGGAGGTCTTCAAACAATTGTTGGATAGCCATCTGTCCAAAATGCTTTATGATGAAGATGAGAGCCTGAAGCAGAATCTGCTTTGCAGATGGAAGGATCACCCATCTTCCTGTCAGAGATTTGCTTCCACCAGGATTGTACTGGGAATACTTTAAGCCATCCTGAGTGGGCTTCTTGAAGATAGGTTTGGCATGGTGAAATGCCTAGAGTCTGGAGATGATGGAATGATTCAATATCAGAAATGAAAATATGGGGCAAACATGAACAAACAGTATTTTTTCTTCAAACTATGTTAAACCTCTTCTAGGTGCAACACTATTATTTTGTCTGTGTTACACCTCAATGTATTGGGAAGCTATACTACCAGAAACATCTACAGAGGGCTCTGGCAGTGCAATTATTATTATTATTTATTAAATTTATATGCCGCCCTTCTCCCTAAGGACTCAGGGCGGCTCACAACAATAAAAAATTAAAAAAAATAGAATACAAAGATTAAAAAAGAATTAAACAATAAATAAGGAAATAAAGGACAATTTAAACCGATAAAAACCAAATTTAAAAACCATGATCAGTCCAGGCCCGCTTGTTGGAACAACCATGTCTTCAGGTCATGGCGGAAGGATCGAAGGTCAGGGGCCGTCTGCAGCTCTGGAGGCAGTTCATTCCAGAGGGTCAGCGCGCCCACAGAGAAGGCTCTCCCCCTGGGGGTCACCAGCCGGCATTGTCTGGCCAACGGAACCCTGAGGAGGCCGACTCTGTGGGAGCGAACTGGGCGATGGGAGGTTGACATTGGCAGCAGGTGGTCTCAAAAGTACCCCAGGCCTAAGCCATGTAGGGCTTTAAAGGTAATTACCAGCATCTTGAATCGCACCCGGAGGGCAACCGGAAGCCAATGCAGCGTGCGCAGGAGTGGTGTAACATGGGAGTAACAAGATATTCCCATAAGCACCCGCGCGGCTGCATTTTGCACCAGTTGAAGCCTCCGGGTGCACCTCAAGGGCAGCCCCATGTAGAGAGCATTGCAGTAATCCAGGCGAGAAGTGACAAGGGCATGGGTGACCATGCATAGGGCATCTCAGTCCAAAAAGGGGTGCAATTGGCGCACCAAGCGAACCTGTGCAAAGGCCCCCCTGGTCACAGTAGTTAGATGATCCTTCAAATTAAGCCGTGAATCCAGGAGGACACCCAAGTTGCGGGCCCTTTCTGAGGAGGGCAATAGCTCCCCCCCATCAAAAGAGATGGAACATGGAATGCTTTTTGTTTGCACGGCTGTTTTTTGGAGAAATCCAGCTAGCACCACCTCTTGGTATGTTCAAAAGAGTCTTTTTTGGGAAATCATTATTCATGCATGTGCTAGTTCATTTGAAATATTTTGTTTGGAGATGCAGTAATGATGGCCCTGGATTCAGCTCCATTCAGGGGGGCCTTTTAATTAAATTGCTAATAGCTGTCCATATAGCAGGCCCATTGGCTTCATAGAATTTACTAGGGTATAATGTCTGGGTTAGGGACGCGGTGGCTCAGTGGGTTAGGACGCTGAGCTTGTCGATCGGAAGGTCGGCAGTTTGGCGGGTCGAATCCCGAGTGCCGCGTAGCAGAGTGAGCGCCTGTTACTCGTCCCAGCTTCTGCCCACCTAGCAGTTCGAAAGCATGTAAAAATGCAAGTAGAAAAATAGGGACCACTACGGTGGGAAGGTAACAGCGTTCCGTGCGCCTTTGGCGTCTAGTCATGCCGGCCACATGACCACGGAGATGTCCTCGGACAAGCGCTGGCTCTTCGGCTATGAAACGGAGATGAGCACCGGCCCCTAGAGTCGGAAACGACTAGCACACATGTGCGGGGGAACCTTTACCTTTACCTAATGTCTGGGTTTGCACAACACAGTAGCCTAAGCTAAAAGGAGGTTAGAGTCATTCATGATTTAGCATATTATAGAGAACCAACCTTTCTTTGTGAGTCTTTGTTTTTTTTTGTTCAGTCACTAAGTTGTGTTGGACTGTTTGCGACCCCATGGACCATAACACACCAGCCCCCCTGTCTTTCACTGTTTCCCAGAGTTTGCCCAGATTCATGCTCCTTGGTAACTCTATCATTTATTTTAGCCTGGTGCATTGCACAAACAGAGCAACTGTATTTTGTTGACTTAAGTTGAGGCTTAGCACATTTATTTAACACATTTGTATAGTTACTCATCTCACAAGTGTGATTCTGGGTAGCTTGCAACAATTAAAATAACAAATGAAGCAGTAACAAGAAAATAAACACAAGAGCACACAACTATCCTTAAAACCACAATTAGAAATACATCACACACCCATGTAATATAGCCTTCACCCAGGCTCACCACTACCCCCCCCCCAGGGATGAGGCATAACCAAGTTTTCAGGCCCTTCTTAAGAATCAGAATGGTCAGGACATCTACGTCCTGGAGAAATGTTTCAAAAGGACAAATCAAAATGAAATCCAAACAGCTGTGCAGAAAGGAGATTTATTTAGTCCCAAAAGCAAAGAGGCTTGGCTGTGGGAGAGAAAATGAGGTACAAAATGGCTGTTTTATAGGGGAGCTTGTCCTTGGTGCAGGTCTTGAAGAGTGCAGATGTATGTATATGCTGGTTCTAGCTGCTTGCTTGGGAAAGAGGGAACTATTCTTTGTATGAAAGCAAAAAGAATACAGAACAACTGTACAATAGGGAGAGAAAATAATGGTGCTTCAAGCTATGCAATCCTATTCTATGAAGTGAGAAATTCTTTTGGGAGGAAAATAATCCAAAAGGGTCAGTACAGGACCAATTATCCCAACAAGTTACAACCCTCACAATCTGCCACGCCCAGTCTTCCGCAACTTTTCCCTGGGGTTTCACTTCATGGGGGTTCACTTAGTCTTGTTTGCACACATATGCAGTACATGATACATTAATAAGTGCACGTATTAAAAAATACCAGTAATTACAATCATATAGACGAATACCTATTTTTTTCACCATCCTTTGTTCCTTTAACCTAACATTGCACAAATCATAGTATGAATTCAGTCAGTTGTTCAGTGATGGCAATGTAAGTTGTTCTTGGCATCTGTGGTAAGAAGAAAAGGTGAAGTAGAAGTTCAGGCAGACAGTCTGGTTGGTGAAGGCTAACCAAAGTTCAAAGTTTTCAATAGCCTGGAGAATTCTGAAGTGACTGCAGTTTCTCCTGATTGGTTCCTAGTAAAGTCTATTGAATTAAAAGACAATTGTTAGCAATTATTGTGGGGGAGCCAGGGTTCCATTAACATTCACCCTACACTACACTACTCACCCAGTAGTGCCAGGTCTGTTACTGAGTGCCCATTCAGCTTCCATATTGATGTCATTGGGCATTTCGGGAGAAGGGCGGTATAAAAATCTAATAAAATAAATAAATAAATTTTTAGATCTTATTCTGAAGCTCTTAGCTATATCCACCAGCAGAAAAGCAGGTTCTTGTTTTCACCCATGGGATGCGAAATTCTCTCATTAGGCATAGACTGGGTGAGCGTCAACAATTCATTGGAGTTCAGGATGGCTTGATCTCAAAGTGGCTCCCACTCTTTCAATGACCCATGGTCAGCAAGGCACAGATTAGCTGTTAAAAAAAACTTTAAAAATGTTGAGTGCTATAATTGGTTTGGGCTGTTTGCAGCCACAGAGTCTGGTTAGTCTCTTGGCCTCAGCTCTGTTGCCATCCACTGTGATAGGATAGCCTGGCTAAGAGACCCAAGTGTCACCCTGTGGGGCGAGCTCGCATTACTTGCCTAGCTCCTGCCCACCCAGCAGTTTGAAAGCATGCAAATGCAAGTAAATAAATAGGTACCATTTTGGTGGGAAGGGAACAGCATTTTGTGTGCCTTTGGCATATTGCCATGCTGGCTACATCACCACGGAAATGTCTTCAGACAACGCTGAATGATGAGCACTGCCCCTAGAGTTGGATATGACTGGGGATAGGGAAATCTTTGCCTTCATACCCTTAGGCAAGATTTGGACCATCCATTACTTAAGCTGCAAAAGGTATTTAATACTTTCCCATTTCTTAATTGCTCAGAATGAGGTTTTGCAAAGCTGGGAAGGCATGTATTTTTCTTTCTGTCTTGTGTTGCTTCCAGAGCCAAGAGTGGGAAGCATTTTTCCCCCAGATAGGCTGTCTATGGAGGTTCTATCAAATATTGCCAAACTTTGTTTTTCCTCCAACCTTCCACCCTTATTAAATGCCATGTTAAGGGACAAAGATGAGACCCAGTAAACATGCTCTCATGACCCATTTATGATTTTCAAAGGTAAAACACATAGGCAAAAGGTAAAAAGTTATATACCTTTAGATTTTTTTTCTTATTGGCCTGCATTGAGCCAACAATGATGAAATATTTCTGTGTAAAACAGATGATGGGATTACTGATAAAGGTAAAATGCAAATTTGTCTTGGAGGCAGTACAGCAGATTAGCAACAGCAGCTGGGAAAGCAAAAATGAGCTTTCTTCTTAGGGCTGAGTGCATGTGACTGGCCTGAAACCATCCAGTTGGCTTTCATGGCTAAGGTAGGGCTTGAACCTATATTCTTTTACTTTCTACCCTGGTGCATTAACCACTAGGCCAAACTGGATCTCTCTGAATTTGTTTAGCTTACTTTCCTTGGCTTCAAGAGAAAGAAAAACATGTTTTTCTTGGCTTCAAGAGAAAGAAAAACATTTAGCAACTATTAATCTCCCCCTTTGTAGTTCCAAATGCATTATTAAGGATACATCCAGACTAAAATGCAAAAAACACATTTTGCTGCACAACGTATGCTAGCTTCAGGTCTTCTGAATCACATTTCTTAAAATCTTGTCACTGACCATATATAGTATAAAGTTTCTCTTCCTTCCTTTATGTTACCTAGACCTCTTTCTTAATACCTTCTAAAACTGGCATTTCTTTTTCAAACCTCCTTTGCTACACACAATTACACACCATTAACTTTCACCTAATGAGAAGGAAGGACTCACTGGAGAAGAGCCTAATGCTGGGAAAGGTTGAGGGCAAGAGAAGAAGGGAACGACAGAGAATGAGGTGGCTGGATGGAGTCACTGAAGCGGTAGGTGTGAGCCTAAATGGACTCCAGAAGATGGTAGAGGACAGGAAGGCCTGGAGGACCGTTGTCCATGGGGTTGCGATGGGTCGGACATGGCTTCACAACTAACAACTTTCTTACAAGCAAAGAATACACAACTGAGAAAATCAAAACTGCAAGCAGGGCAGCTGTACTTACCCATACATTCCACACACCTCTTACAATGCAGTTTACAAATACTAAGGCAGAATGGGGCTAGTGTTGCTTTTAATATACCTTGCAGCTAGTGATTGGGAAACAAGCCTCTGCTGGGTTGTGAGTTTGCAATTTCTTCCTCTTAATTAGGACACCTGATAAGTAAAACAGTAAATTAACCAGGAATTAATTGAAGAAACCAGCTAGCTAAAGTTAGGACTGATTAAATTATCCACTGGGCTGTTTCCCCCTCTCTTCTGCTGCTTTTTTTTTTGCAACATTAACAAGTTACAGATAGGAGGGTATCTTTCAAAACAGAACTCTTGTCCCACTGCTTGGGGGAAGGTATAAGAAAGAGAAGGGAAAAGGAAGTTTCTCTCCATGTTGCTTTGCTGGCCAGGCAAATCAAGGTGGATTATTCCCCATAGCTTCATTCAGTCTTAAAGAGATTTAGAGGGAAGAAATGTTTAGCATGGCAAAAGGTCAGAATAGGCTGCAGAGCAGAGAGTGATTAAAGAGTTCCTCTTTCTTCCTCTTTTTCTCAGCCTCCAAGCCATCTGTTTGTTAGGCAGGCAAAGTGGAGGAACTGAAGGAAACATATTGCTTTCTATGGGCTTCTTTGATGTAGATCACCAATCAACAGCCCAATTAAGTCATCTTTTTATATTAACACTCTTACTTTGAAGCATAAAATCACAATACAAAGGCAGTAAAATAGTCTCACTTTACAAGGAAAGATAAAAACAGTGCTCCTGGCCAGGCATACATTACATTCTTTGTAGAAATGTAATCTTTCATCTTGTTTCAATTCAAACTTGAAGAAATATCCATATAAAGGTAAAGATACTAGTTTCTCTTGTCTAGTTGTGTCTGACTCTAGGAAGCAGTGCTCATCTCCCATGGATTCTATGACCCCCACCAATGGAATTTTACAAACCATGGCTGATAAGGTAAATCTTGGCTGATATAGGCCATTTCAAACAAAGGTGTCTAATTCAGAGGCTGCCAAAAAAGTCAAGATATGACCAGATTTTACATATGTTGCATGTCTGATACATATAAATAGAAGCAGAGCTTTGATTGCATAGTCCCAGCCATCATCCTGACTTGTTTTCATCTCCTATCTGGATGCTTTGGATTTTGAAGAAATCTCTCACCCCAGGGATGCGGGAAGAAATCCCTCAATTCTCATTTGAATGGGAACTTATCTAATTTCATATTTTTGAATCTGTACCTAATGGAAGCTGAACACTAGCTTTTTCCAGTAAATTTGCTATGAGTTTTAATTTTTTGTATTTTTTGTATTTCCTAGGTGGTGACTGCGTTCTTCTTCTACTGCTATATTGATTAGGCAGCCTGACAAATGGAGCAAACAAATAAAATTCCTTGTTTGCATATATAAAGCATAATTATAAAACAAAAATGCCTAGGTTTGGAGAAAGAGGCAGCAATTTATATACACATTTGAGTACACGCTTAAAAAAAATCTATTGACAATACAAAAAAGGGAAGCCTGAGAAAAAGCAAAGCTCGGCAGATTAGCAAAAATGAAACATAGAGTCTATCGCAATTCTCAGTTGCCAAACACACATGCCCCTACACAATGAAGCAGCAAAGCCAGCCTGCAGGTTTTCGTTTAGTTTTGTTTTTTCACTCAGAAAGTGCTCTGTCCATTAGCTACTGTCTGTTCGTTTGAGTAGACTACTATAGCATTAACACTTACACTTACATACCGCATCCTAGTTAGTGCTTTACAGCTCTCTTGAAGTGGTTTACAGTCAGCATATTGCCCCCAACAATCTGGGTTCTCATTTTACCAATCTTGGAAGGATGGAAGGATGAATCAACCGTGAGCCAGTCAGGATTGAAATGGCAGTGAGGAGAGTCAGCCTGCAATACTGCCTTGTAACCATTTTGCCACCACTATCCATAATAAGTGAACCTACAATGGAAAGTTGCTGTTAGATTTTGGAGTCCCTTAGTCCCCCCTTTAGATGACAGTTCAGAAGCTCAGATTCAAATGACTCATGTGGCAGCTTTATGCCGTTTCCAGAATGAAATGTGGCAAATCTGTTCATGAATAATTGAGGACAGTGCACAGCATTCCTTAAGTGAAAAGTATTCATCTATTTTATGCAATTCTCTTTATAGCACAGATGAGAGGGTTTATCATTATAGCTATGGGCCTGGAAAGGTGACTTGTATATGCAAGCATTTTGTGCGGTTTAGTTTTTGCTCTTGGTGTTCAAGAAAAGGAGGGGGTAAATAAATACCAAAGAAGGAAGATGCAAAAAGTTATTCCCAGTAGTCTGACTGAGACTGTCTCTTTAATTCTGGTCCAATTGTGGTGACAGATTTCTCCAGTTAGAAAATGCTTCCCATGTGGATTTCAATTAAGGTTCCATTGAAATAATAGCTGATTAGCATATTACTATCAGCAGCCAGGCACTGTGCCTGCAGCTAGGACAAATTGTGCATGTTTTCTGACATGTCATTTCTCTGGGTTTCCAACATAAAAAGATCTCTGTAGTAGTAGAGTTCACTTTTACCGCAAAGTCAGAGCACTAATGCTAATATATTTTCTGTGTTGTTTCTCTCCCTTTCTGCCTTCCTGCTTCTAAAGTGCCTAGGACTGTATGTGGTAGAAACATTTTCCCTTGATATTTTGGGACTGTGGGGTGATATTATTACCATCTCTGAGGCATAATGCTGACCATATTTGCCTCATCAAGGTGCTTCCTATTGTGTCTGAAGCCTCCTCCACCAGATCCAGTAGCTGGAAGGAGCTTCAGCACATCTGTTTCACTTCTTAGAAAGTATTGTGACTTTACAGAATAACTTTGAAAGGGTGCTTTGCTTGAAGTGTCATCAAAGCAAGGCACTGCTTTGAAGGTTTGCCCAGCCCTGATGTATAACATTCCTCTCTTAGGATAACATTGAATACATCTGAGGTAGTAGCAGACCGTATGCCTCAAATGCTTATTCAACATAGTGATTTACAGGTAGTCCTTGCTAAACAATGGTACTTGGGACAGGCAATTCCACTCAGTGGCGTAGCGTGGGTTGTCAGCACCCGGGGCAAGGCAAGTAATTTGCGCCCCCTAACCCGTGGATTTTAGCACTCGAGTCTGCCGCAGGGAGCCCCGCATCCTGGGCGTCCGCCGCACCCCCCACCCACGCCTCCCCCGGGAAAAGGGGGAAGGTCCGGCATCCCCTCCCTCACGTGCGGCAGAAGCGCCGGGACCCGAGGCCGTGCCAGGAGGCGGGCGGCGCAGCGGAGGATATACAGAACATTCAAATAGAAGGAAAATATGTGCATCAATAAGACAAAACCAGATTTACATATATTATTCCCCTCCACTTGAATATTCATAAATATATTGGAGCAATATTACTTTCCTTCCCTTACGAAGTAGGCCCAAAATTTATGAAGTTCTACTTCTATTTACAACCAATTTGACCTTAATCTACTTGGTAGATAGAGAGGCAAAGTAGTTAACAGGTGAACCAACAGCAAAGTTAAAATGTCAAAGCACTTTGTTAATAATCTATATTCTATTTTACTTCTATAAAGCCTCAAACAGCTTCTTATTTACAGTAAGTTACACAGTGCCTGCTCATTTCTGTATCTGTCAACTGCCCCACTCTGATAGTCAACAAGAGAAACTCCTGGGTTTATTTTTTCCTCCAAGAGAATACGGTACTGAAAAGCCATGTGGGTACAGAAGTGGGAAATCCAGTTCTAACATTTTGCTTGTAAAAGTCATAAAACAAATTCCTCCTTTCTTCCCTGGATCTCCCACTGTCCTTTCAACATCAATCAGTTGCATTTGAGTTGTTTTGAGAACGATCTCAGAGAAGTGGAGGCAATTAGAGCTCCCAGACCTGTCACTTGACCTAAAATTATTTTATTTCCTCCGAACATGGGAACGGGGGTGCCCAACCTTCCGGGAAACACCAGGATCTCCCAGGCGGGGAGCCGGGCTGCGCCAAGAGGTGGGGCTGCGGGGCAGGAGGGGGTCTTGGGGGAAGGATCTGAAGGGGATCGGAGAGCCGTTCGTGGAAGCCGCAACCCAGGAGGAGGAGAAGCGAAGGCGCAGCGCTTCCCACGGAGCAGAAAAACTCGCAAGGAAAGGCGGAGACTCGGAAGGGGAGGGGGCGCAACTGGGGGAAACCCACCTGGCTCTCCCAGGAATCCCTCCTCCCCTTCCCGCCCCTCCTATTCCCTCCCCCTCTCGCGGCGTCCTTGCCCACCTGGCGCCCCTCCCCCGCCACAGGAATCCCTCCTCCCCTTCCCCCCCGGGGATTCCCCCCTCCTGATTGCCCTCCCCCTCTCGGAGCCTCCTTGCCCACCTGGCGCCCCTCCCCCGCCAGGGGAACCTCCGCAGCCCTGGCGTAAGAGGCGTCGAGAGACCAGGAAGGGGAGATGGAGGGGCAGGAAGCTGGATTCCCAGCCCCCCTTTCTCCTCTCTAGGCGCAAAAACTCTGCGCTTAACTCCTCCGCTGAAGCGCTGCGGGGAGGGGGCGACTGGGGCGCCGCCGAGCAATGCTAAAGTGCTCCAAGCGGGAACAGCAAAGGACCGTCACCCTTCATGCAAAGCCCCAAGACCAAAAACTAGGATCCAGATTGAAAAGGAAAGTTGCGTGTGCCAATCTGCACCTCTAAATGCAAATTAGGAATTCGTCGCCGAGCGCGCCCCCCCCAGATGTTGCGCCCGGTGCGGCCGGCCCCCCCTGCACCCCCCACGCTACGCCACTGATTCCACTGCTAAGTGATACAATCATAAAGCATAATATCACATGGTTTTGCTGACCTATGACAGCAGACATGGCAGTTCTGGTTGCTGTTAAGTGAACCCCATGAGGTTGTTTGGCACGGTGTCATGTAATCTCCATTTGCAACCTCCTGGCGGTTTCTCCATTGACTTTGCTTTTGGGAAGTCAGCCCTGAAGGTTGCAAATGGCAATTATGTGAACATGTAATCATTGTAATTGTGAGCCATTTGCAATGCACCTGAATCACAATCACACGACTGCTATAATGACTACAATTATAAGGACATGTCTTCTTGTTCAGCGCCATCAAACTGAATGGTCGCTGAATGACTACCATATTAGTGTTTTTGTTATGGCAAGGGGGCTTTGTTCATTTTGCTACATAAAAAGAACTTTTATATGTGTGTTTATATACACACATATAATTTCATATTTGTTGTTTTGGCAGCCTCTCTTTGAAGCTTTTATGCAGTGCCTGTAGTGCTTGGGAAAATTTGGTGAAAAACAGTGGAGAGAGAGAATTGCCATTGCAGTGTATGCCTCCCGACCTTGGGGATTAGGCATACACTGCAGCCATGGTCCACTGGGCTTATAGTGAACGCTTGATAGATAGGAGGTTTACCGAACTTGGTATTTGCCTGATGAACTACAATTTCTGGATTTTGCTGGGAAAGACTGAGATAACAAAAAGGACTTTAGGAAAGGGTTATATCTGAAGTTACTTACTCTTGCAAATGGCAAAATGCAACTGTTATGTATCCAGGTGAAGAGAACACATACACACTTACATAGAAGTCACCACTAGGGGGTGTTGAACTGTAACTGTTTTGGCGGGAACCCAGTTTCGGCGGGAAACAGAGGTTCAAACGGATTGTCCGGCTGCTCACCTGGCCAGGTATAAAAGGAGGGCAGGTATTCCCCAGTACAGTCACTTCCACCTAATAAAGATCTGCCATGCTGTACTCATCGTCTCGGCGTCCTTCCTGCTCTCCAGAACCCACTACTCAACAGCAACTTTTGCTGTTGGGACCTGCAACACAGTCAGCTTCAGTGTTTCTCAACCTTAGCAACTTTAAGATATGTGGACTTCAACTCCCAGTTGTCTGGATAGGAAATTCTGGGAGCTGAAGTCCACACATCTTACAGCTGCTAAGAGTGAGAGCCACTAGTCAAGCTTGAAGAAAGCAGCTGAAGTCATCCAGGAGAACAGCATTATGGGACCAGCAGGACAGCAACATTTTCAGCCTGGAGAAAATGTTTGTGAAAGGGCCCTTAGTTTTGTATGGTCACAAAAACTGTGAATAACAATACAGCAACAATGGCACCAAATGCAGGAGATTATACCGCATGATACAGAATCCATGATAACTCATCCCATTTTGATATTCTGGGAAAAACATTACCAAAGAACTCAATAAGCATATTCTCAAAACGATAAAAAAATCTACAATCAGAAAACTATTTAAAACAAAACAGCCAATCTCCTTATTAATCTGAATCTTGCTCCTGGAAGATTTTATATGTTCTCTAAAAACTGCAGGGCAACAGCTGAGGATTCTTTGGCTTAGATAAAAATACACTTATTGAGGATTGCCCTATGCATTACAGAATAAATTTAATTGTAACAAAGCTATTTGAGTTACATTAGATGGCACAACCTTTCTCCCAATGGACGCATTTCAATGCAACTGTAAAAAGCCTCTGTAAAAGTTACTCTCAGATTGTATATTTTAATGTAACTGAACAAAAAGAATTAAGTACATTGGGATTAACTCAATTAACTATATTTCACTGATAACAATTTCATTTTAGTTAATTTTAAATTAAATCAAATTTAGTTCTTGTCCTGGTTCCTCTGCCTGCTTTGTCCTGATTCAGTTTGCATTTTGGAGTGAAACACATATATGACACAAAGGCCATGTGCAATCCTTGGCTGGAAAAAGGAAGGCACAACCCCTGCATGGTCTATAAATCATTATTATGGGATAGTGGTCTGTATACCATTATTATGGTATGGTGATGGGTTTCTGAGTTTAGCAATAGCAATAGCACTTAGACTTGTATACCACTCCATAGTGTTTTACAGCACTCTCTGAGAGGCTTACAATGTCAGCATATTGCCCCCAGAATTGGGGTCCTTGATTTACTGAAAGGCTGAGTCAACCTTAAGCCCATCAGGACTGTGGACAGAGTTTTCCTGCAATATTGTATTCTAACCACTGTACCACCAGGACTTATTTAAATGGCACCACGCTATCTAGAGCTCCTCTTTTTTCAAATGTGGCTGAAATTATAGCTAAAGATGGTGCAACCTTCACTTAATCTAAGGGGGAAAGGATTTGGGCACACCAATCCTTAGCATGTTGAATAACTCCTTTTATTTTTCAGTGGGAACCACATGAAGATGAGGTCATTTAATAGCAAAGAGACCTATGACTCAAGGCAGAGAAACCTACAAAACCATTTTCTCCAGACTGAATCAACGTCCTTGTTGAGATCTGTAGAAGAGGGTCTGCTGGGGGTCCTTGATGCAATGGAATGCCATCTATAAGGACCAGCCTAACTTTTCAGACTGTGCAATCAGAAAGACTGAAAGATTTCTGACAGATAGGTCTCTAGCCAAAAAGGAACAGGCAGTAGGTATTCCTTTGCTGTGGAACATTTATTATTCTTAAGAAGTCCTTAAGGTTTAGCTGAACTCTGCTTCCCTATCATTTCCGTTCATTAAATCTAATTCTGCTCTGTGGAGCAACGAAGAATGAAACAGCTCTCTTTTTTATTTATAAACCCTTTTTACGATTAGATTTTAAACTTATTGTTTTAGATTTATAATTACCTGGGTAAGAAATGTACTAATACAGTAATACAGAAGCAAATGTTATATTATTGTATGATTTATTTTGCTATTGTATTATTGTATCTATTTGCTTCACTCTGTTTTTATTCTTTTCAATTTTGGTGGTCATTGATTGAATAAATATTATTGTGACTGTAATTAGTGGAATATAGCATTATGTAATTAGATGTAAACTTGCATTTCAAAGCATCTGGGTATTTTAAAAATACCCAGGTTGCCTATTAAGTAGGAGAAGATGGCAGCTAAAATACAGATGTTGGGCTCTCTAACCCACCCTTAAGACCTTCAGATCTCCTTCTCACAATCAATTTAAATGCTATATTCCACAAATTAGCCTATGAAGAGATCTTAATTTCCAAATTAAGAATAGAAACATAAGGTTAGATATTTTGACTCCTTGTTCTATGCAGAAATCAAAATCTAAATCATCCAGTCTCTGTTTTCATTTCCTTACAAAAAAAAAGAAACCTCACCACTTCTCCAAGTAAATACTTACTACTGAACTGTATATTAAAGAGCTTTTTCTGAAAAGTGCCTTGTAACTGAAGTCTGTTGATCTGTGTTCTCCATAATGGTGCACAAATAAGCCCAGAAATCTTTTTATATTTTAGGGATGAATGGGAGTGTCAGGTCTGCCATCTTTGGCTTGGTGCCTCACTGGCATCCTGCCATCAAAGGCTGGGGGAGACGAGATGGGTACAGGAAAATAAATGGGCAATAAACCTGTGTGAGGGGAAATAGGGAGGGAGAATGACAGATTGACAAAGAACAGAGAAGCTCAGAACCAGTTTGTGCCAGCACTTAAGGACATGAGCCCTGAGAAGGAATGTGGATTACCCCAAACATCAATTCAATCAATCAGAATAGAGTTGGAAGGGAACTTGGAGGTCTTCTAGTTCAACCCCCTGCTCAAGTGGAAGACTGCTATCATGTCACCCCTAGTCCTTCTTTTCTCTAAACTGACCATATCCAACTCCTGCAACTGTTCTTCATATTTTTGTCTCCAGGCCCTTAGTTATCTTAGTTGCTCTTCTTTGCACTTTCCCCCCAAATCTCAATATCTTTTTTGTAAGGTGTGGTCTTACTAAGGTTTTATAAAGCGGTACTAATGCTTCATGTGATTTTTAATCTATGCCTCTGTTTATATAGCCAAGGATTGTATTAGCTTTTTTGGATGCTGCTGCACACCGCTGGCTCAGGTTTAAGTGATCGTCCAATCTTCATTGGTTGAAGGTTAACTGGTAATGGGGGGAGGGCTGGGATGAAGGGAAACATTTTGTATATTTTTTTGCATGAGAATCTTAGTTCTAGCCTGACTTTGCTGCAGCCAGTATCCTTTAGTAAAAGAAACTGTCACTTCAACCAAATGGAGTTGAGGGTCTTTCTTTCCTAAGGGACCTACCTGGGGCCAGCCTGACAGGGAGAATCAGTCTTAGGAATAAGCAAAAGTGTCCATCTCTTTCACTTATTTTCCTCAGTGATCAGCTAAACATTACACTATGATATCCCAAATGGACCAATCAGATTAAACCATATAAATACACCCATGGAGATAATTAAACAGTACTATTTTAGAGGTCTTTGCAGCCGCTCAGATAGGTAGTAATTTGCATTATATAGTACAATAAGCCACAGTTTGTTGAAGTAATTGCACTCAGTCCAAGAGTCAATTTGAAGTGCTAACCATCAGTCTATGACTCATTATAACCCAGCATCTAATTTACAGCTCCCAAAGCTTCCAGAATTTTGTCATCAAAATTTGGCAATACAATTTTGCTATTTAATTTTAGTTTGATTTTGGGTTTTTTGAAAAGTTATTTTAAGAGTGGGCATTGGAGCAGAAAGCAAAATGATGCTCATTCCCACCTTTAAGACTCACAAAACCAGACAGTGTTGAAAGAAAAATCTTCATCAGGGTCCAGTCCAAGTTTGGAATAAATAAAATGGAGGCTGCTTTTGAAAGAAGGTTCTTGTTTATTGAAGAGCAGAACTACAACAGCATGAGGTTCTGGAAAGCTGACAAAATGGAGCTGGGATGGTGGGCTTTTATACCTGCTTTGGGCTTTGTATTTGAGGTTCTTCCTGTTCCTGTGTCATGAACTTTAACCTGAGGTTCGGTGTGCCATTTTGGTATTCTAATGGTGGTGGGTTAATCCCATTATGTCCTGCTTCTCCGTGGCTGTAGCTGAAGGCATTTTGCTTATGAATAGGTGGCCCAGTCTTTCTGAATAGAATCATCAAATCTGCATTTCTACAGAGTTGGCCTGCTGAGTTTCTGCTTGGAGAAGAGAAACTGGGGGTGGGGGTTTCTGGGGGGTGGTTTCATCTAAGATTTTTTCTATTATTCCTTTGGGGAAATATAATATTCTGCCTTTTTTAATATCCCCCAAAATATTTCCTTCTCTGGAGGGAGGGGGTGCTGACTTCCAACAACAGTGCCACATTTTCTGGCACTGTACAGCAGTTCCATGCAGAGTTGTTTGCTTCCTTGCTTCCTCCTATATTCATTCTTAATCTAGGCTTTTAATTACATGATATTATTAATTGCCTTTGCCTGCCATCTGCTCTAGGATGATGATACACTTTGGACTGATATATTGTTCACAGTATTCAGAAGAGGCTGAATGGCTTATTAGAATAAGTGGAAGAGCCTGGCTTTAGATCTTGATTCAGTGTATCAGTCCTGACACACGGCTATTATGAATAGCTCTAGTAATTAGCAGAAATGTCCATAACAAACATGTGAGTGTCCTTCTGTCAAGTAGCAGCAGCAGCAGCAGAAATAGCTAAGGTCATATTCAAATGAACAGGATGGTATTCCAAGCAGGCAGCACTTTTAAGGTGTAACATAAAGAAAGCTGATAAGAAATAATTAAATGAGAGGAAACAAGTCACATTTTGAGCCATTATGGTTTTGATGTAGAACAATGACTTCAACTGAGTTGTTGACTTGGATTGAAGAACCTGAATACATCTAATTAAAATTGGAGAGGTGGAAGAGTCAGGGCCAGATCAGAAACTTTGAATAGTTCCTGCCATTCATTCCCCAGGAAAGACCACAATTTCAGTGTCTGTTGCTTCATTGCCTGTTCACGGTTACCTTGGAATTAGCAAATAGAACCAACTGTCACTCATAGGTGCTCTCTGTAAGTTTGAAAAGTACTATGGATTGGGTTCAGGGAAGAGGAATAGAATAGATAGTTGTCAAAGCAATGGCATGAAGGAGAGGGAGTTCTTTGAGGGTTGCCAGTTCATTGGGAGCATCTTGCAATTAAGTCTGGATCCCAAACTTCTTGATGTTTGGTGAAGCTTTATTTTGCAGAAAATAACCATTCCTGCAAAACAAACAAGCCCATCTTCAAAAAATGATGGATAAACTGCTGGATATGTTACCATGAGTTGGAAGTCACCGCAGTCAAAGAGGTGTAACGTGTAATTTTTAGTGTTTCCCAGCAATATCTATGTAGTCATCTCTAGGACCAGAGTACCAGTCTAAATACATTGAAAAAATAAAACTCTGAAAAAACCATCACAAAACTGTGTCTCACTTATTTTGGCCATGTTACATAAGGAGATGTCAGAAATCAGAAATCAGATATGAAAATAGAAAGAGTTTGGCTATATCCACTCTGGGATAGTCCACAACATCCCCTTACTCTCAGTCACACTCCATCCATTCAGAATCATGCCCGGCTTCCGTTCATGGATTTTCACCCAGCTTCCTACATCCATTTTCACTTGGTCTGTCTTCCAGACATCAGCCGGCTTCAGTGCAAGGGATGAGAAGGCTTCAACCCAGAAAAGGCCCCTCCCTCTTATTCACCATCTCCATCTCCGAAAGACATCCACCAGCCTCAGTCGGCAACATTTCCCCTGTGCGACCCCTGCCAAATTCCCCTCTGTCCGATGAATATCCACTGGTTTCATTCTGCATCATAAGGATGCTTAGCTCATTCGGGGCACCACAAGACCCAACAATGCTGGGCCCGGGCCTTATTCATCCACGCTGCCATCGCATTGGACTAAGCTGTCGTCAGGTTCTCTCTTGCACCACGTACACAGTCAACAACTCACACACATACACACAAGCACACTACGGGCTATATCCACTCTGGGCTAGTCCACAACACCCATTTGCACTCTCAATCACACTCCATCCTTTCACAATTATGCCCCAGCTTCCATTCACAGATTTCCACAGAGCTCCATCAGCCAGCTTCACTTGATTTTTCATC
The DNA here is from genome assembly GCF_964194415.1 of Vipera berus. NCBI lineage: Eukaryota > Metazoa > Chordata > Lepidosauria > Squamata > Viperidae > Vipera > Vipera berus. The sequence goes on from NC_138202.1 coordinate 18,672,158, forward strand.
CAGACATCAGCCGGCTTCAGTTATCAAGACGGGAAGGTTTCAACTAAAAAAAGGGCCCTTCCTCTTACCCACCTTCTCCATCTCCAAAAGACATCCACCAGCCTCAGTCTGGAAAACTGTACTTCTAGGTAAAGGTAAAGGTAAAGTTTCCCCTGCACATGCGTGCTGGTCATTTCCGACTCTAGGGCCTAGTGCTCATCTCCGTTTCAAAGCCGAAGAGCCAGCACTTGTCCAAGGACGTCTCCGTGGTCATGTGGCCAGCATGACTAGGTACTTCTAGAACCCCTGCCAAATTACAGTGACTTTGTCCGATGAATATCCACCGTTTTCCTTTCATTCCATATCATAAGGATGCTTAGCTGCATTCATGCCACCACCAGACCCAATGAAGCAGGGCCCAAGACTTATCCTTCCATGCCACCGCCACATCAGACTATGCTGACACCAGACTTCTCTCTTTCACCACGAACACATTCAACAACTCATACCCATACACCCAAGCACACTGCAGGCTCCATCCACTCCTGGATGTTCCACACTGCCCATCCACACTCTCAGTCACACTCTATCCATTCACAATTATGCCCTGGCTTCCATTCATGGATTTCCACACGGCGTCCATTGGCCAGCTTTAGCTAATTCTGTCTTCCGGACATCAGGCTGTATCAGTCTATGGGGATCAGAGGGCTACATGCTGCAAAAGGGCCATCTCATTCACCAAGTCCTCCAGAGAACTTGCCTTTCTAGCCCAAATACGCTGTTCCAGCTTTGGACTCCTCTGGATTGACTTTAGTTGTGGAGATAGTTCCCTTCTGAAGAAACTGGCAGCATCTGAACGTACTCTCTGCAAAGAAAGGACATTAATAATGGAGATGGTACCAAGACTTGTTTAGTTAGTGCTGCATGTAAAGTCGGCCTTTAATTCTGTGACCTGAGGGGATCAGAGGGCTACATGCTGCAAAAGGGCCATCTCATTCACCAAGTCCTCCAGAGAACTTGCCTTTCTAGCCCAAATACGCTGTTCCAGCTTTGGACTCCTCTGGATTGACTTTAGTTGTGGAGATAGTTCCCTTCTGAAGAAACTGGCAGCATCTGAACGTACTCTCTGCAAAGAAAGGACATTAATAATGGAGATGGTACCAAGACTTGTTTAGTTAGTGCTGCATGTAAAGTCGGCCTTTAATTCTGTGACCTGAGGCCCGAAGAAAAACAATCATGCCACGAAGGGGCACAGATACGAGTCTTTCCATGGACTTTGGCTTAATTAGCAGATAAGTCTAAGCACCAGGCTCTGTTTCTCTTTTCCAAAGATGTTCCGTGGTCGCCCTCGGTGGGTGATTGGGGGTGGTATCGGAAAAGGATTCCAGGGGCCTTCTGGGTAGGTTTTGCTCTGCAGGCCTGAGCTTTAGGTGACGGATTACCCTTAGAGTGAAAGACAGGGGACAAAAGAATAGAAAGAAGCAAAGGAAAAGGCATGCACTCGGGCCATCCCTCACTGGAGGAAATTTGCTAGGTGAGCCTTGCAGAAATGTCCGCATGAGCCTATGGAGGAGATTTGGAGGAGGGGCCGCTTTCTCTGGGGGATTAGCCAAATATCTGAGTTGACCTTTGTTGCCTAGGAAATTCCCTTTTGAATTTCTGAACTGAGCAGGAAGGAATTGCTTGAGTATGTCCTATCAGCCACAATGTTTTCAATCTCGCATTCTGAAAGTTTCTGAGAAACTTTTGTCTGTTCCACCATTCATCTTCTTGACTTTGCCCTCTCCTTTAGTGTTCCCTCCTGGAAAAGTTGATCACAATCATAAATATACTTGATCATTGTGACTGATGTATACCAAAATAAAACAAGAAGCAAATTAAGAATCTAATAGTTTACTATCCTTATAACCTAAGCCAACATAGTAGGAAAATATTTTTCATCCAAAATGAAAATAGTTGTAGAACTTATTATACATAGAATTCTAGTCTAAATAACTAAACCTAGAAATCCATTCCCTGCAAATTTTTGTACTTTGCTGCCTTCTTTATATTTCCTTAGGTAGCCATAAAATCAGAAAAATACATAAGTGCACCAAATGATATAAACATATCTCTTCTATAGATTATGTAGCACACTTTAAGTGAAATATAGAAATGGAGAATTATGGATTTAGTAGTGTTATGAGAAATAATTCAATTCTTATAAACCTCTTCATTTTTTTATCAGTCAGGTTTTAATAGAATGGAATTTGAAATTTAGCAATTTTAAAGAATATTTTACTGACTTTTTTCTTTTCTATACATTTATATGGACTTCTCCAATGAATTATAATAGTACCAATATTAACATCTTTTGATTTTTATGAAGCCTGCTTCTTTTTAAAAACCTAATATACTCCATTTAGATAGTTAATTGAATCAATTCCCTAATGCAGGGGTGTCAAACTGCCGGCCCACAGGCCAGATGTGTCATGCAGAAGCCACGCCCACCCCATTGCCGGCAATGGCAAAACCATCCCGATTTCCCCCTTTTTTCTAGTTGTGTATTCTGCCGTTTTTTCCTCAAAATGTCTTAATCATGAAAGAGTAATTAGAATGAAAAAAGAAAATTGTTCTCTGCTACTACCCAGGCTATCTCTTGGTGCTCGTATCATCCTTCATGAGGGCAGTTTCACCGTTGGAGTACTAGATGTAGAGATGGCTTTCCTTCAGTTGGTGCCCTTCCAAGTGTTCTGGAACAGTCAAAGACATGCATTGTGAGGAAGTTAAGACCTTTGTGACCTAGCACTAGGTCACCAGAGAATCTTTCATTGACAGCTAATGGTCAGCTTTAAGGCTCCCATTTCTTATTTAAACTGTCACCAGCGGGGGGGGGATGTCTTCGGAGGGATTTGTCTCCCACCAGAGAAATTTTGTCCTGCCCCTGGAGATTAAATGAGTTCTGTAAGAAGGAAAGAGGGCACTTCAGGCTGGACAACACTTTTCCTGTCTTTACTCTTAATGAAAGACCTACAGGAGATTGCATCTTGCTTTGGTTTCAGCTACCTTGCGGAGGGTGTGTGTGTGTTCACTGTCATGCTTGGCATCCTCAATCTAAGACAGAGGTTTCTCTTAAGATCCTTATGTAGCTGCCTAGGCTTCTCTTAGCAGCTCCTCCAATATATTCCCTCTAGGGTGAAGAAGTCCCGTGAGACCTGTGAATGTGTCACTTCCTCTTCTACATGGATTTAGTATTGCCTCCCTTTATTCTGGTTTGCTCCATTCTGTTCTTAATGCCACTCCTTAAGCGTCCTAGAGCCTACAACTTCTAGTTTTGATTTGATTTTAGTGTAGTTTAATGCCCTACTATATTGTTGCTTTGCTATATGTGCAAAGGACTATCAACATAAAAGGTATTGGTTGTTTTCATAAAGTGAAATCTAGAAATTTATTTCAGTGCTTCCCATGTATCTCCCTTTAATGTATTCCAGTGATAGTCCAGAATACACACATAAAATCTATACTAATTCCTAGCTATAACATAACAAAGGATTCAGGATACAACAAGAAATTAAAGAAAGTTTTTAAAAAGTGTAGTAAGAACACCCCCCTCCCCATCCTTTTTACTATGCCCCCCAAATCTCAAGAATAAAGCTCAGGAAAAGAAATACAGAAACAATGTTTCACTCAACCTGCCTCCAGAGGTGGTGAATGCTCCAACACTGGAGGTTTTTAAGAAGAGACTGGACAGCCATTTGCCTGAAATGGTATAGGGTTTCCTGCCTGAGCAGGGGGTTGGACTAGATGACCTCCAAGGTCCCTTCCAACTTCTTCTTCTTCTTCTTCTTCTTCTTCTTCTTCTTCTTCTTCTTCTTCTTCTTCTTCTTCTTCTTCTTCTTCTTCTTCTTCTTCTTCTTCTTCTTCTTCTTCTTCTTCTTCTTCTTCTTCTTCTTATTATTATTATTATTATTATTATTATTATTATTATTATTATTATTATTATTATTATTATTATTATTATTATTATTATTATTATTATGAACTTGAGTGACTTCTGGCCATTGAGAAAAATGGAAACATTGCTTCAAGCCTGCCTGTTTATTAAAAGAGACTTGCTAAAGGTAATAGACAAGAGTATAGATAACAGGGTAAACCCAATCATAGCTGCTTGACAGGGATTAGGACCACAGGAAGCCGAAACTTAAAATCAGTCATAGTCTTTACAAGGCAAATAAAACTAAACAAATAACAAAAGCACAGAAAGCAAACCTCAAATTTACAAAATACTGTAATCTGTATAAAACTCCTTGTACTCACCCAGCTAATTTGTCAGCCACCCAGAAACATGTTGTTGCCATTTTAGTTTCCGGCTACCAAATAAAGAGAAACCATTTTTCCTGCAGCCTCCATTTTGTCTTCAGCATTTTGTTTCTCGGATTGGAACTAGACCTGATTTTAATTCCCACAAAAGTTAAAATAGCTTACTCATATCTTATAATATTAATTATTGCATTCTCATACTGCTGAGCAAAAAAATGGCCACAACGTAGGCAGTAACAACCGTATGGTATACCAGAACAAAAGGATACAGCATTCATCATCTTTATCTGACTTCTTTTTTTTATGAAGGACCTGTTGAGCTATCTCATTGGAGCACCTAAATCTAATTTTCCATTCTTAATATGCCAACTAAAAACCTTGAGAGCTATAATCTTAGCAGTTTTGTAGGGCATCCATTTGGGAATGACAGTTGAAGCCTAACCCGATCCAGATTTTAAGTATTATCCAGTATTATTCTTCTGTTATCTTAACTCTCACTATAGAATCAATGGAGGGTGCCATGGCAACAACAACAACAACAAAAACACCCCAAGAAAGAGGAATGGTTGGATCTGATTGGATGGGAACACCAACATTCTATAGTTTATATCTTTAATGTTGAAGTCTTTATTGTTAAAATTTTGTATCCAACTCAGTTTAGCTTAAAATTAATACATCTATGGATTCCATCTAATTAAATTATTTGTGATGTTCTAGGGCAGGGGTCTTCAAACTTGGGCCTTTTATGACTTGTGGACTTCAACTCCCAGAATTCCTCAGCCAGCGTGGCTTCAAGCTTTTCACATTTACAATAGTGATTAGAAGTACTGTTACACATCTTAGATAATTTCTCTGGTGTCATATACCAATGATACCACATTTAAAAAAACTTTTCTTTTATATTGTAAGATAATGTGAGTTTTAAATCTTTTGACCATGTTCTCTCCAATTGATGCATTTGAATATTCTAACCCAAATTCTTGGCCCATTTTACCATACATTCCTTAATTTGTTCCTCCTCGGTTTCAAATTTCAACAAAAGTGTATACATTTTAGCAATCTCATGTTCATCATTTGTACATAATTCATTTTCCAATTCTCATTTATCACATTCTATTCCTGATATTTTCACTTATATTAGATCTTTTGCTGAATTATGCATATTAGAATTATTGAAAACTAAATCTTTCTGTAGTCAGTTGTTCTCTTGATTTCATTTTAAACTTCCCATTTTTCTGTAATAACAAGTCTTTATATGTTAACCGTTTGTCCATGCCTGCTTTTACTTTTCTACAAAATGCTAACAGTAAACAACAGCCTCTTCAAGCAACCACCAAGAATACTCCCACCAACACTTACAGGGCAAACCACTAGTATATAAAATGAGAGAAAACCCTGCTCACTACCCCAGTTTGGTATTGAAACATCTGCAAGAAAACAACCAAGCTCAAAGAACACCAAGAGCCTCACAGTTCAAACCTACAAATATTCTCGGCACTACATAAGGGCACCAGACACTTCAGAAAGCATATAAATGGGAGAAATTTGCATGTAGGCACACCTCTACAAAGGAACAACCATTCTTTCTGCATAAATGCCTATGACAACATGCCCTATCTATCAGAGTCAGATACAAACCTCCTACAAACTTCACAGCTGGATGGAAATTAACACAAGAAAGTGGGCGGAAAATGATATGGCTCACGATCATGGATGTGCATGTCTGACTAAACAAATAACAACACATTGTGGAAAACCTCAAGAAGCAACTACAACAGACTATCCTACCAGAGCACATAGAAAGGCTGACAACCTATCAACGAGACTACTTCCCAGAGACATGCTGGAAAAAGGAAAATCAAACTATAAAGCAAACTACTCAAAACTAAATTCCGGATATAAAGAGGCACCGGACCCCAATGGGTGGTTAACATGTCCATCTGTCTAGTATCTACTGTAGAACACAATTTTCTACAGAAAGATTTTTAATTAGATTATATAACCTTTATTGTCATTTTTTTCCTGTAGGCACAACAGCACACATTAAAATGAAATTTAGTTGCTTGCTCTCAACTGTTATTTATATAACACTCATTTAAAGTGGTGGCTCAGTGGGTTAGGACGCTGAGCTTGTCGATCAGAAGGTCGGCAGTTTGGCGGGTCGAATCCCGAGTGCCGCGTAGCAGAGTGAGCGCCTGTTACTTGTCACAGCTTCTGCCAACCTAGCAGTTCAAAAGCACGTAAAAATGCAAGTAGAAAAATAGGGACCACTACGGTGGGAAGGTAACAGCATTCCGTGCGCCTTTGGCGTCTAGTCATGCCGGCCACATGACCACGGAGACGTCCTTGGACAAGCGCTGGCTCTTCGGCTTTGAAACGGAGATGAGCACCGGCCCCTAGAGTCGGAAATGACTAGCACGCATGTGCGGGGGAACCTTTACCTTTACCTTTATATACAACATATGTATAGACCTCCACCCTTACATATACGTAACATATAAATATTAATCACTGTTCATCTTGAATACATAACGAAAGGAGGAAGGTTTAGAATTTACAAGGTTAATACTGTATGGAACAAAGCTGTGACTGAATCTGGATGTTCTGCTTCAGATACCAGGAAGCCTCCTCCCAGAAGGTAACAAGGAAAATAGGTCGTGAAGAGGATGTGTAGTGTCCCAGACAATCTTGTGGACCCTGTTCAAGCAACGCTTATGTGCTATGTCCTGGATGGAAGGGAGGGAACTGTCAATGATCTTGTCAGCCATCCTCACCACTCTTTGCACCACCTTCCTGTCTGAAGCAGTGATGCTTCTAAACCAGACTGTGATGCTGTATGATAGGATGCTCTCGATCGTCCCTCTGTAGAAAGTGGTAAGGACAGGGGCAGGAAGATGTGCTTTTCTCATGCGACACAGAAAATGCAGGTGTTGCTGTGCCTGCTTCACCAGTGTCTTGCTGTTGAGCAACCAGGCCAGCCTACTTGTTAACTGCACACCCAGGAATTTTATGCTGGTAACCATCTCCACAAGTGAAGCATTAATGCACAGAGCAGTGTGGCTGTGCCTGTCTTTTCTGAAATTGACAATGAATCTCTTTGGTTTTTCCAGTATTTAAAACTAGGCTGTTTTCCTTACACCAGTTCACCAAACCCTCAACCTTCTTATGGTAAGCTTCTACATTTAGGCAAGGAAAACCAAATGTACAGATATGGTATAGGTCAGGGGTCGGCAACCTGAAACAGTGAAAGAGCCACTCGGAAAGAGCCACAAAAATGGGTGCGCATGTGCGCGCATGTGCAGAACAAGAGGCTTGACAGAAGAGTGGAGCCTAAGGCGAGACACGCAGCCGCCCTGCCCCCTCCGCTCTCATTCACTCGCCTTTGCTTGGAAAAGCTTCTCTCTCACTCTCATTCACTCACGTTTTGTTTGCAAAAGCTTCTCTCTCGCTCTCTCATTCACTCACATTTTGCTATAAAAAGCCTCTTTCACACACACATTCACTCACACATGGCTAATAAAAATAGTTAACAAGAATTGTTTGAGCTCTGAGTTCCAGAGACCTTCAGCTGTCTTTCTCATGGTTGTTTACTGAGACTTTTCTTCAGCCTAAATCTCCTTTTCTTGGCCTATTTTTTCAAGGAATGTGCCCTGCAGGTTCTGAATAACACCTTTGCTTTAAATTATGCTAAATGAAAATAATCTAGAAAGAATGTTCATTGAATTGACACACACAGGTGCATCATTATCAGAGTTTATTCTGCTTGTAGATGTAGAGGTCTTCCACCAAATTAGCGTTTATGTTTCTCCCTCTGCTGCTTATTATGTTTAGGTGTCAGAATAAATATCTCAAAGTGATTGATGGTCACTTACAGGCATCACAATACCAACAAGCAATAGAGATTAAATGATTTCTTTTCAGAAGGATTTTAGTACCAGAGCTATTATATACAGAAAGAGCAAAGCGTTTATGTTTATAAACATATACTGTATGTGGGAGTTAAGCTCTCAAATTCAATTATTCTAAGCATATTAGCTATTCCAAGCAATAAAAAACAAGGATCAGCCCAACCAAAATGATTTGCAACTGAGTATAGGCTGTGGCTTGATACACTCAAAATATTCCTCAGCAGTAACGCAACATAAATCTCTCTTTGCAATTCTTTGCTTTGAGCTTTTCATATGTATTTATTATTACATCTACATATAAAGTGCATGTCTCGCAACAATATCTGGGGCATAGCGCTTTCTATAAAGAAAATAAATTAAAATGGAGAAGCCAAGTAGCAAAGTGATTGTGGGGTAGGGAAGAATGGGAGGGAAGTGGATAAAAGCAATAACTCAACATTTATGAGAAGTTTTCTTCAAGGCAGATCCAAACAACTCATGAAGGAAACTAACTTCCAGAACTCTTCTGTCTTGCAAAACAAACATTTTCAGAATTTTCTCTTATCTGATCCCTGCATTTCTAACAAAGCATGCAGTGGATGAGAATAATAAAAGGGGAAAGCCTGACTTTGGCAACTTGGTTCACAAATTCAAAAAAGAAAAAGCTCATACATAACAATAATGCATACTTTGTATGATTGAAGGTGCTGCCTATCAATTATGAAGCTCTTCACAGCATGAAGCCTGATTAACTGAGGAACTCCCTCCCTCCCATGGTGTCTGTCCTGCCAATAAGAATTGACAGAATTCAATTAAGTAATGTTTTCTTTTGAGATGCTCCTCATCAGCAATCAACACCCATATAAGCAGAAATTAACACCAAGATTAGTACTAGATCAACAATCAAGCAGTAAACAATACCCCAATCAACTCAAACAATCAAACAGTAAACAACAGTCTAATCAAGGAATCACCAACAACATTCTCCTTGACACAGACAGAGCAAGCCACTTGTATATAAACAGAGAGCAAACCCTACTCTCTTCTAGCACTAGTTACCTAGTTGTTACCTAGTTGGATAATGGAATGTCTGCAAGAAAACAACCAAGATCAGGGAGCACTGAGGACCCCAGATGCCTTTTCTCTCATGGTGTCGCTGGAATAAGGTCCTCACTGAGAACTGGCTGGGTCCTGATGGCATTCTGGATATAGGGTGCATGGAACCATTTGTTAGCTGCATTTGACACATAGTCATAGTAATATGTTTTGATATTAGTGGTCCAGATTTGCCATTTTATTTATATCCCTCATTATAGTTTTGATTTATCTTATTGATATCTGATTTGTCTTTTTCCTCTGTGAACTGTCCAGTTGTTCTGGAGTCAGCAGTGAAGTTGAAATAAATGAATGAATAATAAATGAGTTAGATTTAGAAAAGAGCATGTGCAGTGCAGGCAGAGTAAGCAAGGTACATATATAAAGAAGGCACTTCATGAATGCATTCAAACTTTATACATGTGCCAATGTACAATTTTTCTGCTGAATACATACTCTAGCTGAGGAGCATATATTATTTATTAGATATTTATAGTGCTGCAACTGTACAATTCCTGAGAGTGGAAAATCTATTTGATAAAGTAAAATATGAACAAAAACAGAATGGTTAGAATCATTTAACACTAGAGCGTTTCTGAACATTTTCTAGGCATTTTTGAAACGATATTGATGGAGCTCTAACGAGCGTACTCTGATAACAAACTATAATCCAAAGGGCTGTCTAAGGCCATATGGCTCTTGCAACTTAGTGAACTGTGTGCATTTTTTTGAGGATTGTATGCATCCTGAATGCTATCCCAGATTAAATAAGTGGATAGAGGACTAAACAGGGCAATATTTATATGTGATTTAATTTAATTTAATTCATGAATACAGCATGAAGTTAGTAAATATGCTCTTACTACAGTCTGCCCCCCCAACCTTTGTGTAATACTCCAGTATCCCTTCATAGACTTACCACCGATGTCATTTTAATAGCACTCATTAATAAGTGATCAAGTGTTGTATTAAAATGACATCAGTGGTAAGTCTGTGAAGGGATACTGGGGTATTACAAAAAGGTTTTGCGGGGGGCAGATTGTATGTAAGAATTTAAACTCTTTTTGCATGGATCAGACAGTGGCAGCTAAGCAAGTCTTCTTTAAAAAAATAATTAGTTAATTACTTGATACTTTGCATTGTGCAAATACATTTTCCCCTCCCTGCTCCCCACAAGAGATTTCAGAAGACATAGTAACTCCTGGTTAATAAATAATTAAACAATTGTGTTTGTTAGTTGCCCAGCAGCAAATGAAAAATTAATATTACTAATTTGATGCCTCACAAACAGCTTTCTTGGAGAAGTGTTCCTGATCTATTTGTAGCATTCATTTGTTTTCAATTTCCTTTTAATTGTTGCTTGCTATAATTCAGTTACATGAATGATTACATGCTTCATCAGACAGAACAGTGTGCTTTACAACTGCAGCCTGAGGCTTCAGTTCCCTTCCCAGGGAGTTATTATTTACCTAACAAGTAACTCCTGAAACAGAACCAACTCTTCTTTACCACCTCTGAAGGATTAGGGGGAACCAGAGGGGAGAAAAATGTCATAATGCAGAGATGCTTAACCTGAAATTCCAAAGGAGTTCTGTTTCCTCCATTAGTTTATGTTGTTTGGTTACCATTGTTACCATTAACACAAATAGTCCTCAACTTGTGATCACAATTGGGACCAGAATCTCCATTGCTAAGCAAGGCAATTATTAAGTGAATCACACCTAATTTTATGACCATTTTTGCCCTGGTTGTTAAGCAAATCATTTTGGTTGTTAAATGAATCAGGTGGATGTTAAGTGAATATGGCTTCTTCCTCCTTTGATTTTGCTTGTCAGAAGTTAGCTGAGAAGTCGCAAATGGTGAAACCATGAGCCTAGGTCTCTGCAACTGTTGCAAATACACGCCTATTGCAATGGGGATCACATGATCATGAGGATGCTGTGATGGTTGTTAAGTGTGAGGACCATTTGTAAGTCACTTTTTAAAGTGCTGTTGTAACTGCAAATGGTTACTAAAAAAATAATTGTATGTAGAGGATTACTGGTATACATGTGAGTTGATGTGCTTGTATTTGCTGGGTTGCCACTGAATTCCTCTTCAGAAGCTGAGATAGGTTATCTCTCTTCAGATTCCTACTTTCAAAGGACCCTTTTGTCTCCTGGTGGAGATTGGGGTCAATATCTCAATTATGAATCCTTTCCTGGGAGAAATCAGGAAATGCTAGGATTTTAGTCCAGGAAGTTATAATAAATATCCCAGAGGTCAGATACACTTCTACTTGATTGGGTTCATGTTGTCACCAAGAATCAAGTTTGACCTGAGGGTACCTTTATATTGATTTTTAATTAAATTAATTTTTTCTTCTAGTTCTGCCCTACATATCCTAGATTTTTTAAAAATAAGGCCTCAGTTCTTTTCATTGCCAGTTCTAAGGATTGTTTTTCTACCTCTTGTCATTTTGGTCTTATTTACATTTAATTTTAGTTCCCTTTTTTTTGCTTTTCAGAATAGTAAGCTGGAAAGAGTGATGTCAAACTGAGAAGGGGAAGATATATATATATATACTCTTCACTGGGAGTTGTGGCACAGCCACAGGATTTTTCTAGAAAAGTTTCAGGATTTCCTTGAGTTTGAAAATTAGGTATTTATAACTATTATACCCTACTTTTCATTCCAAAGCTCAAAGCAAGGTATATAGTTCTCACTTCTTTTTTATCCTCAGAACAACACAATGCATAATAGGTTGGATTGAGTGAATGTTCAACAGATAAATCACTGAGATTCATGGATTTAATCTTCAGAAGGACTGAACTTTCACTATGCCTCACTGGCTCATTAGTTTCCAGTTTTTCTTAACTGTGTTTGCTTGGGTTCCCAAGCTTGTTGATCAATAAAAGCTAGCTAAGAAAAAAAAAGGAATTATACTCACTGTCACTTATTATTTCATTAGTTTCTCTTTTTTTCATTATTGTTCATCATTTTTTAGCAACAATTATGGTTTTCATTCCTAATGGGAAGAATCAAGATGCAGCTCCCTTGTGACTTCTGAGGTGGCTTTGGTGCTATTGGATTAAGCAATGAACAAGAGTTTCTCCAAGGAGCAGTTTGGATCTTCTCCTAAGGATTCATTTGGTATGCAAAATATATTGGTGCAAAACTCAACTTCAGAGCCGCAGGTTTTGCTTCATGCTTTTGCTTTACAGAATGAATATGAAAAAAGGAGGAAAGAAAATGAACATATTCCATTTTCATTCAGATTGCAACCAATTATTGATATAAAAGAAAAGCCTTCAAACCATATGTGATTTCAATTAAGGATTAGCATTTTGTTTTTACTGAAATCTTTGTGGACAGAGAGGGAGGGAGAGAGAAAGAAGGGGAAAGCATTTTAAAAATATTATCAGTATCTAATATTGAATACAGCATAGTAGAAAATGAAGTTAAAAATACTTCGCATTTTCAATTTCTTGTAGTTTGCAGATTTTATAACACAAATAATGTTTTATACAAAGCCACATGGAATAGTTTCCAAAATAACACACACACACACACACACACACACACACACACTCACACCTCAGCTGAATAGCTGAGTTGGATGAAGTTAGCTTTATATTACATCAGTGGGCAATTTATACAAGCATTTTATTCAATCAGGGTGATTTCTGACTCACTTATGAAGTACAAAACACACTTCCCAATCCATTCTCCTGATGTCGTTTTCTCTGGCTTAAAACAACAAATGAACCTCGGATTGCTTTTATTATGAGTCTTCAGGGCAACTGCAGTTTATGCTTTCTACTGATTAAACTGTGCCCTGATTTTGCAATGTTATAGCTTTTACTACATTAGAACAATACGATGACCTAATGGCGAAGACATTTGTCTTCTGCTTTGGAAGGTTGTGTTCAATCCCAGGTAGTGGCAGATGTTTCTCTCTTAGGGCACAAAGAAAAGATATCTGCTGCAAGCTCCACGTAGGAGTCAAGTAGAGCATCTGGCCAGTAAGCACTCAGCTCCATTCAGTCATCCTGACTCTACCCCAAATTAAGGGAATATGAGTTGTAAAAAGAAAAAAAAAGTTCTTCTTTGCCTGCCACTAGAACTTGTGTTGAGTGAATTCTGATCTGGACAGCTTGTGCAACTAGAAGATTATGATACCAGAACCTGATGTCTTGCAATTACTGTTCTGGAAGAGATAAAGATTTCTTCCCCTAAGAGAGAAGTGATTGTTTTTTTAGAGATTCTCCTAGAGAGAGAAGGAAGAGAACAGCTCTAGGACACCTATGAAGAAACTAGGAGGGAGTAGGCAAAGAAGCATCAGGCTACTCTAGGTGAAGTAGGAAAAATTGACAGAGACCAGGCCAAGCTCTTCAATGTAGGAAGTTTATTTGCGCAGGTTCAAACTGCCCTTAGCATGAAAGAGTCTGAACCCCGAAAGGTCCAAAGCGGCATACATTTATACAGTTACATTCATCTGGTATTCATACGTCATAGTATAGGTGTTACATAGGGAGGAATAATATATGGTAATGTAGATAACATCATATGGAGAAGTGAAATATGCTTAGTGTGGATAAACAACAGAAAAAGGAGTTTTCAGCAAAAAGAGTTTACATGTGATATATGGTTGCCTCAGAGGAAGACAACAGGATGCATATGTCTGGGTCAAGATAAAAATACTAACGGCTGAGCACAGTTGTTGGTTGACAAGGAGAGGGAAGTAGGACATGGGTCAGAGGCTTAGGCCTTAAGAGCTCTGCTGTAGCCTGAACCAAAGTTTCATACCTTCAGGCCTTCTGTCCAATCTTTGGGTAAAAATGTTACACCTGAGTTGGTACCTTAGTTTGCACTCTCATAGGTGTGAGGGAAAGGGAAGGAGAAGTATTGAAAGGGGAGGTTATAGGGAAAATCATATAGTTTGCATATAGTTCTCATATAGATAGTCCTCAACCTAACAACCATTTCTTTAGTGACTGTTTGAAATTACAACAGTGCTGGAAAAAGTGAGTCATGAGCACTTTTCACACCTACGACAGTTGCAGCCTTGCCGTGGTCATTTGATCAAAATTTGCTTGGCAACTGGTTCATCTTGATGATGGTTACCGGGTCATGTGATCACGTTTTGTGACTTTCTGACAAGCAAAGTCAACGGGGGAAGCCAGATTCACTTAACAACCATGCTACTAATTTAACAACTGCAGTGTTTCATTTAACAGCCGTTGAAGGAAAGATTGTAAAACTCATTTAACAACTGTCTGATTTAGCAACAGAAATCTTGGACTCGGTTATGGTCATAACTTGAGGACTACCTTTATAGTCGAAAATAAAAACACAATACTAAATCAGGTCATTAGCAAAACAAGGAATAAATAGAAACTGTATTTCCTGCCCCAAAGGGAATCACATCTAGCACTTTACGTAGAGTCAGACGGAGAAAGACACAAAATGAATTTGAATATTGATTGCTATGAATGGGGCTTGCATTTGATACATAGCAGTCACTAGAACTGGCTTTTTTACTTTCCTGTAACGCAACTGCCTTAATAGAAGTTCCTGGATAATTGTGTTTCTTTTTAATTGGTTCTAGTCCGGCCTGTTAGAGGGAAACTTGATCATTACAGATAATCAAAAGCTTCCCTTGCCATCCATCTTCTTCCTTGCAATTGATAGGAATCTCTCTATACACTCTCCTGCCAAACTCCTCTTTCATGAGTCTTTATCTTGCTTTTGTAGAAAATGTTATACTGAATATCTCTTCTGGAGAAAAAAAAATCTCACACAGTTGCCATGCTGATGTGCAAAAAAAATTCCAAGTAGCTGATAGAACATTGCAGAGAGCTACCTGAATTTCCCCTAAAATAAGACTGGGTCTTATATTAATTTTTGCTCCAAAATAGGACTTATTTTCTGGTTAGGTCTTATTTTGGGGGAAATATGGTACTAAATGCATCCGTCTGGCTGACAATCTTTTTTTTTGTATATATTTTATTAGAATTTTTTTTCTTTAACATGACATAAATCATTATAAAACAGAATGTTGTCTGGGTGGTATTTATAAAACAATCCTTAACAGTTAATTTCTATAATCTATATTCCATCTGTTAATTTCATTTGATTTCCCCTATCCCTAGCGTATCGTTCCTTGCAAAACATTAGATTAAGGTAATTTTGTTTGTTTAACAACAGTTAAATATATAATCTCAATGGTCCTATATATCGTTTTAGTTGCCTTATCTTAAATCCTGTCACTATATTTATTTCAGTTTATTTTCCCCCCCAAAGAAAGAAAAAACATTTACAAATAACAGTCTTTTTCTAACACACGACTATATTTACGTTTCATCTTTTTTTTCTCCCTTCACGTAAACCTTCTCATACTTTTGTATTTCCCAATCAATGTAAAAATATAAAAAAGAAAAAAGAAAAAAACAACAAAGAACAAGAACAACATTTCTCCCTTCACATTCTAAATGTTCTTACAAATAACAATCATTTCAACATTCAGCTACATTTACATTTATGAATTTAATTCTGTTTTTTTATATATATATAAACCCTCTATACTTTTATATTTCTTAATAGAAAGACAAAAGAGAGGCAAATACAAAGTTAAAGAGAGGGAAAGAAAAAAAAGAAAAAGAAAAAGAAAAAAGAAAAGAAAAGAAAAGAAAAAAAAGAGAAAAAAGAGGAAGAGATATATATTTCTTCCAGTTCAAAATATATCCATTTCCTCAATTTCCACTCTTCTCAACCTATACTAAAAATATATTTAATCTATTTAAACTTTAAACATTCCCTTTAATCTTTCCAGTCATCTAATCCTCTAAAACTCATTTAAAACATATCTTTTATATTTTATTCCTGTTTAAATCGTTCCAACATGAAAGAATAAAACAAAAAAGCAAAAGGAAAAGGAAAAAATCCCTCTAAAAGTAATATGTTTCAAGATTTTCCCGTTATTCAGCCAAATTCAAACGTATGTATCTTCTTTCCCTTATATTCCAAATTGTTTAGACATATTAAAATATTTCCCTTTTGAATTAAGTCATAGTTTTTTATTTTATATAGTTCCATCCTCCAGTCTCTTTTCTCAGGGTTACATTTAATCACCTCTGCTATCTTCTGAAGAAATTATTGAAATGAAGTTAAGTTGAAAGTAACTTGGTTCATACTCTCAAGGTTCTTCTGCGTTATCTTGTAGTTTAGGGTCATTGTCCTTTGGAAGCTTTGCTGCTTGTTATATATCTTTTGTAAAGTAAGCGTTTTGATCCTTTCTTCTATATTTTCAGAAATTTCTTGAAGTGAAATTGAGAATAAGTTGATTAATCCTCTCAAAATTATTCTGCATCTCTATATAGTTTAAAGTCATTGTCCTTTGAAGTTGTTGTTGCTCATCACATATTTCTTTTTGTAACATACTCATTGTTTCAGCCATGTTATTGTTTACGCAGGTGCAGTTTAAGAGCTTAAGAGTTCAAAGACAAAAGAAAAGAAGGAAAAAAAGAGATCCTCATCCACCAGCAGGTGTCAGCATTTACTCATTTATCATGTCTTTCTGTTTGTTCCTTTCTGTTTGTTCCTTCTCTGGAAAAATAGAAAAGGCGCCACCCAAACAAAATCTCTTTGGAGATTTTATCTTGGGGATTTCTTCTTCAGGAAACATGAGTAGGATAAAGAAAATCAATATTCTTACCCAGATTCAAGCATGCTGTTTATTATTCGCTTATTTGATCTCTTTGACCCCTGTTGGTATTTCAGCTGTGACTGGACACGACGTTAGCCAGCCTTTTCTTCTGTTGGTTTTTGGGAGGGTTCTCCTGGGTTGTTCGGAGAGATTGCTGTCTTTCCTAGATCCCTGGAATTTCCTTTCTTCAGTCCACCCCTCCAGGGTGGATTCTGGCCCCTTAGGGTCCCCAACAAAAAAAAATTCAGCCAAAGGATCAAGGTCTCTGGCTAGCTCACTGAACACCGGAACAGGAAGTCCCGTCTGACTGACAATCTTAACTTGGGCTTATTTTTGGGTTACGGCTTATATTTTGAGCATTCTGAAAATTCATGCCAAGGCTTATTTTCTGGTTAGGTCTTATTTTTGGCGAAACAGAGTATCTTATAATACTGTGGGTTTCCAAGGCTGGGTTTTGCTAATTTGAAATTGTTGATCAAGTCTTTTTCTGGTTGCTTTGAATAAATGTACCTTTTCCCTAGACCACTCCTACTGGAAAATATATCCTCTTGCCAATTCCCAAGATGTTTTTGAAACAACACTAAAAAGCAGATAGTGGACCACACATTTTAATGATGGAAAAATTAAGACTGAAGGTGTCTTGTTAAAGGCCACTCAGTAAATCCATGGCCAAAGTGGAATTTTTCCAGAATACATTCATTAAATGATTGCTGAGTTAACAGAAACCTTGCTAATCCTGATCACAAAAGATCCAGGAGATGCATTATTAACTGTTCGGGGATTTTTCTGATTCAGAGATAAGATCTGAGTCAGATCTCCTAGATATTGCTGAATTATAGTTCTTAGATCACTTCATCATTGTCCTGTTGGCTAGGCTCCTAGAAGCTGAAATTTAGCAGCCTCTAGGACGCTGAGCTTGTCGATTGGAAGGTCGGCAGTTTGGCGGGTCGAATCCCGAGTGCCGCATAGCAGAGTGAGCGCCTGTTACTCGTCCCAGCTTCTGCCAACCTAGCAGTTCGAAAGCACGTAAAAATGCAAGTAGAAAAATAGGGACCACTACGGTGGGAAGGTAACAGCGTTCCGTGCGCCTTTGGCGTCTAGTCATGCCGGCCACATGACCACGGAGACGTCCTCGGACAAGCGCTGGCTCTTCGGCTTTGAAACGGAGATGAGCACCGGCCCCTAGAGTCGGAAACGACTAGCACCCATGTGCGGGGGAACCTTTACCTTTACCTTAGAAGAGAAATAGATTCTTTACCTCTGCTCTAATGTTTTCCCAGCAATAATTCTCTACCACCATCATTCACCAGTCAGGATTGAAAAGGAGGACTATGTTCTGCAGAGAATTGAATTAAGAGTATCTCCTGAGTCTTCTCTGCTGCCCTGTCCAAATTATTTAGCAGGGTCTGTTTTTCTTCTCCCACAAGAGAGCCAAATTGGTCTAGAGGTTAAAGCACCAGGCTAGAAAGGCGGAGACCATGAGTTTTAGTCCTGCCTATCCATGAAAGCCAGCTGGGTGAACATGGGCCAGTCACTTTCTTTCAGCCCAACTCGCCTCATTGTGAGGAAAATAGGAGGTTTGTTGAATATATTTGCTGCCTTGAGTTTATTATTTGTAATGGTGGGATATAAATACATAAATAAAAAAGTAAAATAAAATAAGGACTTAATCTGTAGCCTTGGAAAACAATCTTTTCTTGTCTCAGGGATCTGTCTCATATACTGTATGAGCTTAAAGATGGGAAGAATAAATATATGTAGGGAGAAAGTTAGTTTCACTTGATCTACAGGGAATTTAAGTCCAATACAACCCTGTCTTTCCTGCTCTCTTTTGGAAAACTATATTGGCTTTTATGTATGTTCTTGAAATAGAGCAATTTCTGCTTTTTTTGTCTTTCTTTGTGGGGGTGGGTGGGGTGGGGTGGGGTGGAGTGGGGAGAGAGCTGCACCTTCTATATATTTCAAATGTTTTTTAATTAGGTTTGGGGTTTTCTGTTTATCTGTTTAATATAAACCTCAATAACATTATTTAAAAAAGAGTAATTAGAATGTTATTCTTTGCAGGCAGATCCAATGAATTGTTTCTGGTTCTTCAGAGAAATAATCTCAGAGTTTCTAGATAGATAGGCCTAGATAGGCCTAGCTATTGATGGATTTGGCTGTGAAAGATCCAGGTTTGAATTCCTGGCTTTGGATGTGTAGCACTTGTTGGCTAAATCTCTGTTCAGCACTCAGGGGACTGCTGAGCAGTCAAGAGAAAGTGACACACTTTCCCATTTCAATCTGAATGGAATTCTTTGAATGGAGTAAGAGATGAGTGATATAAAGCAACAGATATCTAGTTTGCAGAAGAGACAACCAATGAAGGAAATGGCCAATAACCCCCAGAAAAAACCAGGGAAGATAAAAGAAGGATGGTTAAATTTCCTAAATGCGTGTACCACTTTATGTACAGAAAAAAAATCAAAGGAATTTGCAAGATTCAAACATTAGTAAAGCAACCAATTTAAGAACAAAAACAACAACAACAATAAATCAGTCTTCCTCCATTCTCCCTATTTGGTTTTTGTTGGCAGCCTTTGATTAGTTTATCATTTTTACCCTTTTCAAAGCCATTCTGTTGTTTATTTCCCTCTTCCTCTCCAGGCACTACTCTTATATGTCTTATTCTTTCAGGCAAAATGGCACTCTTGTTTTCACACAATTAAGGGGGCAAATC
This sequence comes from Vipera berus, assembly GCF_964194415.1. Classification (NCBI taxonomy): domain Eukaryota; kingdom Metazoa; phylum Chordata; class Lepidosauria; order Squamata; family Viperidae; genus Vipera; species Vipera berus. The sequence continues at coordinate 18,691,824 of NC_138202.1, forward strand.
AGAGTGTTCGAAAAGAATTGCACAAACAACTGCTCATTAACTATGTTGATGGCAATTTTTCAGTACATTTTAGCTCTAATGCATATCCAGCACATCTTTGTTACCATAATTAATTTGTTCTTTTTGGAAAAGGTGTTGAGGATGGTTTCCCCCAAATGATCTCAGCATTCAAGTCCTCAAAAGGTGCCTTTCACGCTATGAAAATAAATGCAAATCTCCTCCTCCTCCTAGGAATATTTCCCTTTCAGTTGAATTCCTGGAAAGGTTTTTCTAAGAAGACTGGGAAACAAAAATGAGAAGTGACAAACATGAGCACAACTAATAATACACATCCCAGTTCAAATAGTTTTTGCTTTTTATAAAGGCAATTTTATCTCATCCCAAAGTGAGTTCCCCTGCCTTAGTTGGGTTTCTTGGTTTCCTTCAACCATTAGGCACAGCATATTTTGTTGCATGGGTTCTCAACACCATCATCTCTTGGAAGGCAGTAAAAAGTTTGTTGGTCCCTCTCACCTTTTTTTCTTTTCCTTTTCTTAGTGGTTTTCTTCCAAAGTGTTTCCTATGTCTGCTACTGGCAGAAAAGCTGTTTTAGTTGAATTCTTGAATCGCTCAGCTGTGACTCTGAGGCAGTGACCTTGCAAAAACTATTCTCAAGCTTCTCTTTTAAGATGTTCTTGTCAAAGCCACCAGAAAAATGTTGCTCTCTTTTCTGGGTGGGCAGCTCTGCTCCATTGCCTAAAATTTCCAAGAGGACAGGAGAGTGATGCTCCTAATGAGCACCATATGCTGTCTCATTACAGTCTTGCTCTGTTGAGGACAAAATAACAAGACTTGTCCATTAGTATTGTTAATTATATGAGAAAGCAAGGAAGGCCATACACAGAAAAAAATGGGCTTGGATCTCTCTCTCTCTCTCTCTCTCTCTCTCTCTCTCTCTCTCTCTCTCTCTCTCTCTCTCTCTCTCTCTCTCTCTCTCTCTCTCTCTCTCTCTCTCTCTCTCTCTCTCTTTCATCTATCTATCTATCTATCTATCTATCTATCTATCTATCTATCTATCTATCTATCTATCTATCTATCATCTATCATTTCATTTATAGAGCTGCCCATCTTACAGGAAGGTGACACTTAACATCTTACAACTCTTTCTTGCTTCTCTAATGTCTTTTAAGTGAAATCATGAATTGGTACAAATGATTGCTATCAATTAATTTATCCAGATTTAGCCATTTCTCATGGATGATTTATTTGTTTTTTGCACCTTACAGAGAGCTTGGACTAGATGATATTTGTGGTCCATTACAGCTCCTCAATTCTATGGCTTTATGATTCAGCCTTCTTCCCACTTATTGGGTGTGTGTATGTGTGTGGAGATGCAATTCACCTCTGCTTTAGTTATCAATCAGCTTCTGATGCTAAGCAACTCAGCAACACCTGTGAGGACCACCTGTTGCTTTCTGCTCAAGGCACGTTCTTGGGGCTACATCTGCAGTTGAGCCATTTGCCCAGGCAGAGGAGGTTAGCATTGCCAAACAGGAGCTGTTCTCTCATGCTCCTATCCTTCTTAAGTTCCCTCCTGCTATTGATAAAAACTTTTCCCAACTGCTCCTGGAAATGTTTAGATCGTAGTGCCTTGAAAATTGATGACAGTTTCTTTCTCTTTGTTTGGTTATTACAAAAAGCTGCGATAGTGGGTTATTGCAGTGTGTGAGAGGCCTGCAATTTGGCGCCTAATGCATTGCTTTTTCCTACACCCTGTTTTTATGCTGAGATTTCTTATAAATGGATGTATCACAGCCACAAAGCCGGCAACTAGATTACTCCTCACATGGTAATGAGAATAAAACAAAACGAACTATTTCTGAATTTTTCTCCAGGAAAATGATAGGGTGTGATCTGTAATAAGAACCCTTTTTCCTCAGAGAGTGTATAAATGTCGTTTTCCATTCTATTTGCAGAGTAGAGCAGAAGGCAATTAACTTCTAGTTGTCCTTGGATATCTTCTTGGGAAGTTGCTTTCTCTTTCCCTTGAAAGTTTAATGTACTAGGTTCAGTGTTTCCAGATGAGACACACACAAAATGAAGACTGACTGAAAATCTTCTCGGATGACCTACTCATTTGTAGAGGATTTCATTCAGTCTGCGTTTTTCGACAAACTGACCTGCTTGATATCCCTTTGGGGTAATACGTGGATCAGAACACTGCTGTCCTTTGGTTTTCTCTAAATCTCATGACTGAAGTCAAGGATGTGTCGCGGTGAATTGCCCAGAGTCACAGGGAATCGGGAAGCATACAAATTGAAGAGATAAATACGCATCCTAATGTCATACAGTATTTCGAAATGCACACAAAATGAGTATAAAACAAACAAACAAACAAACAACAGAGTGGATTTCTGGGTATTTTTTTCTAAAAAATAAATTACTAGTTGATTTGGAAAGAAGGGTGAAAATAATACAGGTGGTCCTCGACTTACGACCACATCTGAGCCCAAAATTTGGGTTGCTAAGTGAAACATTTGTTAAGTTTTGCCCCATTTTACGACTTTTCTTGCCACTGTTAAGTGACTCATTGCAATTGTCAAGTTAGTAACTCGGTTGTTAAATGTTAATCTGGCTTTCCCATTGACTTTGCTTGTCAGAAGGTTGCCAAAGGGAATCAATGATCCTGGAACACTGCAACTGTCTTATGTACATGCCAGTTGCCAAGGGTCTGAATTTTGATCACTTGACAGTGGAGATGCTGCAATGGTCCTAAGAGTGAAAAATGGTCATAAATCACTTTTTTCAGTGCTGTTGTAACTTTAAACAGTCCCTAAATGAACTGTTGTAAGTCAAGGACTACCTGTATATGAATGAAAGCCCTTGATGCTCAAGGTGCCTATAGCACCTGTTAACTTTCTTTGTCAAACCAACTCTCTTACGTTCTCCCTTTCTGATATGAAATTAGAAGTTTGAATTGATAGGAAACCTTGTATTCTGAAAGTGCCAGTAAGGCTGCTGCATCTGGAATGCTGAATAATGTCCTGCCATTCTGTTAATGTTCTGCCACTCTAGAAAGAAAATAGGGATGATTGTGTCATGTTGTTGCAACGTTTTCCTTGACAGGCTGCTATTCAGATACGTATTCAGTTTTTTCATAGCAGGGATTTTTATTTTTATGCAAATCATTTGGTACATTTAGAGAAGCAGTCTAAAATTCTGCATTACAGGTAGTCCTTGACTTACAGCCTTTGTTTACAAAGTTACAACAGCAGTGAAAAAAATAACTTACAACCGTTTTTCACACTCGCAACCGTTACAGCATCCCCATGATCACGTGATCAAAATTTGAGCACTTGGTGACTAGTGTGCTTTTACAACAGTTGCAGTATCCTGGGGTCATGTGATCACCATTTGTGGCCTTTCCAGGTGGATTTCAAAAAGCTAGAATTGCTTAATGACAGCATGATTCACTTAAAAACTGCAGTGTTTTTTTCCCCCCGCCCGAAACAGCGCCGATCAGCTGTTCGGGCGAATTTGAAGCCCCCTCCTCGGGAGAAGAGGAGGGGGTGAGGCCCCAGGTAGGGGTAGAGTTCTCCGGGGCCGCCTGAGCTTGGAGCTTGGGCGGCTGAAGGATTGAACTCCCCCAAAGCCTGGGTTGCTCCCAGCTGGCTGGCGTCTCTGCTCCGGACTTCTTGGAGCAGAGCCAGGCGTCTGCGACCACCCCTGCCTGAAGAAAGGACTATGGATTAAAGGAGCAGGCAGAGCGGTACAAGAGGAAAAGGTGAAGAGGATTATTTTATTATACTCTCGAGCTTGATGGACTTTTTAAACTTTTAGTGAAAGTGCGTCACAATTGAAAAGTAAAAGATGGCGGCTAAACCTCCCCCTAAAACTCTTCGGAGTGGTGGATCTTCTCCGGTGCAACAATCATCATTACAGGCGTTGCACCCTCCTGATGTACTGACATCGAAGGACTTACGAGATGCTTTGGATAAACATGCCCAGGTACTTTTGGAGTCAATTAATCAATCAATGGCTGATAAATTTGCACAGATGGAGGAGAAATTGGAGAAACTGGAGGAGAGAATGGAAGAGAGGATGGAACAGAAGCTCAGCGTGATGAAGGTAAACATTTTGTCTTCAGTGCATAAAGTGGCGGAATGTGTGGAAGATTTAGATGAAAAATTGGATGATTTGACTCAAAAGAATGAAATATTAGAAGTTAAAGTACGGGAGAATGAAAATTTAAGAGACAAAATGGAAAGGGAGTTAAGCCTTGCCCAATATTACCAGATGCAGTTTGCTGTTAGAATCAGAGGTTTAAAAGAGAACATTAAGGAAGATTTAAAGCAGCTGGTTTCTGAGGCTTTTGAAGTGGTATTGAATCAGCCAGCATCTGAAATAAGAGCAGCTATGGATAAAGTGTTCCGTGTAAACTCATGGATTGCCAGACAGAGAAAGTTGCCTAGAGATGTGGTGGTTTACTTCACAAAAAGAGAAATCAGAGATGAAGTTATACAAGCTGCTTATGATGCTAAAGTTGTGATTGCTGATCAAGAAGTCTTGGTTTTAAAAGAGATCCCTCCAAAGATTTTGAGGAGAAGGAAGGATTTTACATTTCTTGTGCAAGAGCTCAAGCAACGAGATATAAGGTTCAGATGGGAGATTCCAGACGGGCTGATGGTGATGTATGAAGGCAAAAGGTACCGGTTGATTACTGTGAAGCAAGCGCGTGATTTCTACAATACTGTTTTAAAAGCAACCCCATTAACACTTCTGGAAGCTGCAAAGGGATCTGGAGAAGGAGAAGGAGAACATCAAGAGGATGAAACTGAGGAAAATGGTGCTGGAGGAGATCAAGCTACAACCTCTTTGGATGATCCTAGAGAGCAAAGGGTAACGCGTGCTGCTTTAAAAAGAGCAAAGAAAATAAAAGAACAAGATCAGCAAAAGTCTTCAGAATCTTCACAACGTACTCATAGTCAAGCAGTGGGAGGAGCACGGCCTAAAGAAGATAGTCCTATCAAAGCAGTGCTTCAAGAGCTTTGGGAGGATATGCATGGCAACTAAATTTTTGACTTGGAATGTTAATGGACTAAATTCACCACAGAAGAGAAAGAAGGTTTTTCAATATTTAAAACAATTTAAGATAGATGTTATATGTTTGCAAGAAACGCATATTAGGGCTATGGACCAAAAGTTTTTATTGAACTCAAGACTGGGTACGCATTTTGTTGCCTCTGCAATGAATAAGAAAAATGGAGTGGTTGTTTATATTAAAAGTGCCATAACAGCGGATTTAATTGAAGCAGATAAGCATGGAAGATACGTACTGATAGACTTGTTGCTAGAAGGCAAAAAGACGCTTCTAGTTGGACTGTATGCCCCCAATCAACAACAACAACAGGCTGACTTTTTTAGTTTACTTTATACAAAGCTTACCCAGTTGGATTATAAATCTTTTATTTTTATGGGGGACTGGAATGGTGTTATGGATGTACAGATGGATAAGGCTGGAGCTTTTAAGCGCATTCCAAGTCATGCTAGACTGCCTAAATCTTTTTTTTGAAATGAAGGATGACTTGGAATTGCGAGATATCTGGCGCGAGAGACACCTGCAGGAAAAGGATTATACTTTTTATTCTGATAGACATAAATCTTTTTCGAGGATTGATTTTATTTTGGTGACTAATGACTTTTTTTTGAGGACTAAAAAGGTGAAGATTTGTGCAAGAACTATTTCTGATCATAGTCCAGTGTGGTTAGAGATTGATAAGGAGAAAAGAGACAGGCGCTCGTGGCGCGTAAATGAGAATTTGTTTAGAAATCAGAGAAATGTGGAAGAATGCAAACAGCGGATGAAGGATTTTTTTGAAACTAATATGAACAAAGGTACTTCTATGGACATGGTGTGGGATGCTAGCAAGGCATACATGAGAGGGGTGTTGATATATATGAACAACAAACATAGACATGCTGTGGAAGCTAGGAGGAAAGAACTGGAGAATGAAATAAAGGAAAAAGAAAAGGCTTTGATTTTGAATTCAGAGGATGTGAAGACTAAGGAGGCTATTAAATTGTTAAGAGGACAATTTGATAAATTAATGGCTGACCAAGTGGCAACCAATCTGCGGCTTGCCAGGCATAACACTTTTTGTAACGCTAACAAACCAGGCAGATGGTTAGCTTATAGATTGAGGAAAAAACAAAGGGCTTCTAATATAGACAAGATTGAGCATAAAGGAAGGGTTGTGTTTCAACAGGACCTTATCAAGGACGCTTTTGTGGATTTTTATTCTAAATTATATGCTAAGGAGAAAATTAATGAAAAGGACATTGATATATATTTGGAAAATGCTAGCATCCCGGTTCTTACGCAAGTACAAAAAGAAGGGATTAATCAACTGATCACAGAAGAAGAAATTTTTATAGCAATTAAGGAATTGAAGGTGGATAAAGCACCAGGTACGGATGGCTTGACTGCGGCCTATTATAAAAATTTACAATTAGAAATGATAAAACCGTTAAAGGAACTGTTCCAGACAATCCAGAGGGGGGGAAAGGTGCCACCGTCTTGGAGAACAGCCTTTATCTCTTTGATTCCGAAGGAAGACCAAGATGCTACTCAAGTTAAAAACTATAGACCGATATCGCTTTTAAACACAAATTACAAGATATTTGCTAAGGTTTTGGCTAATAGACTGATGAGGGTTCTGCAACAGGTGATTCATGGGGATCAAACAGGGTTTATTAGTGGTAGGCAAATGAAAAATAATGTGAGGCATATAGTTGATGTGTTAGAGTTTTTGGAAAGGAACAACCAGATTGCTGCGGTGCTAATTTTTTTAGATGCTGAAAAAGCTTTTGATCAATTGAATTGGAAATTTTTGTTGAAAGTTTTAGATAAAATGGATTTTGGGGAAAATTTTTTACAACCGATTAGGGCATTATATCAAAAACAAACTGCCCGAATTATAGTTAATAATAGCTTGACAGAAGCATGTAATATTGAGAAGGGCACAAGGCAAGGGTGTCCGTTATCGCCCTTGTTATTTGTGTTAACATTAGAGATATTATTGGTTAAAATTCGGAATTCGGAAAAAATTAAGGGGATTCAAATTGGAGATCAGGACTACAGATTGAGAGCATTCGCAGACGATCTGGTTGTTACAGTGACCCAGCCAGAGAACTCTGTTGTGGACCTGATGGAGATAATAACACAATATGGGAAGGTTTCTGGATTTAAGGTTAATGTACAAAAAACAAAAATTTTGGCCAAAAATATGACAACATCGCAAAAGGCCCTTTTAGAAGGATTAACTGGATTTGAGATTGTTAAAAGGGTTAAATATTTGGGGGTGATTTTGTCGCCCTCTAATACAAAGCTATATAAAAATAATTATGAAAAATTATGGGGGAAAATTCAAAAAGAATTGGAGAGTTGGAAAAAATTGCAATTGTCTTTGTTGGGACGGATTGCAGCAGTAAAAATGAATGTCCTGCCTAAATTTTTATTTTTATTTCAAATGATACCGATTCTTAAGAAAGATTCTAATCTGGAGGAATGGCAGCGAGGTATCAATAAATTTGTGTGGGCAGGGAAAAAACCACGAGTTAAACTTAAGATTATGCAGGATACTCGTGAGAGAGGTGGCCTTAAATTGCCTAATTTTAAATTATATTATGAAGCTGCTGCATTAGTAGGAATAAGTGACTGGATTAATTTGACGCAAGGGAGGTTATTAAATCTTGAGGGCCACGATTTGTTGTTTGGCTGGCATGCATATTTGTTGTATGATAAGAAGGTAGACAACGTGTTTAGGGTGCATATTTTAAGACAGGCATTGCTGAGAGTTTGGAAGAAGTACAGACATAAGTTAAGTTGCAAGATACCATTGTGGGCAATTCCAAAACACGCAATAGAAAATATACATGCTGGCTTCAAACATGATTTGACTACGTACAAGGAGATTCTCAGTTTGGAAAGAAATGTTTGGTGTTTGAAATCATATAGCCTCTTGCGAGAAGAGAAGGTTGTTCAAAATTGGTTTCAATATACTCAGTTACGGGCCAGGTGGAAAGAAGACCAGAAAAATGGATTTACAATGACTGGTGAAAATTTGATAAAGCAAATTAGGAATCAGGGACCAGCACATATCAAACGGATATATCTTGCATTGATAGAGATTGACTCAGAAACAGAGCTTGTTAAGGATTGTATGATAAAATGGGCCCAAAATATCCAGGAAGTCATCACAATGGACACGTGGGAAAAGATTTGGGTGAGGAACGTAAAATTTACACAAGCTCAAAATTTAAGAGAGAATTTTTACAAAATGTTTTATAGATGGCATTTAGATCCTAAAAAGCTTGCAAGTATGTATCCGAATTATCAGCCTAAATGTTGGAGGTGCGGTGATGAAGATGCAACATATTTTCACATATGGTGGACTTGTAAAAAGGTTAAGGCTTTTTGGATAAAAGTCTGGTGGAACATGCAGAAGATTTTTAAACAGAGGTTAAAGTTTTGTCCGCAATTTTTTTTGTTGGGAATAATTACAGATGCCACAGTTGTGGACACCAAGTTGATGTTGAATTTAATTACGGCGGCAAGACTTTTGATAGGCCAATACTGGAAGAAAGAGGAACTGCCGACCATAGAGGAGTGGACTTTAAAGGTTTCCGACCTGGCAGAGATGGCGAAGATTTCGGCCTATTTGAAAGATCATTCGCAAGAACGCTATATTATGGAATGGAGAAAATGGATTGATTTTATCCAGAACAAGTATAGGGTTAAGAAGTTTTATGTAGCATTTGAATAAGTCTTCTTTCGTTTTTTTTTCTTTCTTTTATTATCTTAGTTTCTTTTTATACATATTCAATATTATTATTATTTGTTTTATCTTATATAAGCTAGAGAGTGATGGATTTTAGAGTTTATAATTGTTAGTATATGATTGTTTATGATTGCTTTTTATATATATACCTTGTATTTAGCTCTGGGAAGTCGGGGGGGGGGGAGGGGGGGAGGGGGGGAGGTAGGGAGGGGGGAGGAGGGAGGGGGAAGGGGGGATTCTTAAAGGAAAACTGTATTTTAAAACTCTTCAATAAAAAAAAACAAAACAAAAACTGCAGTGTTTTTTTAACATGCATGGCAAAAAAGATAAAAAAATCAGGTACAACATCAGCCACCTTGCTTAGCAATGATAATTTTGGTCCCAATTGTTGTCATGAACTACCTGTACATGAATAAAGAACAGCTATTTCTTACACTAGAGATCAAGGGAGATATCAGTGTAAGATTTGGCAGGGGTCAGCAACATTTGCAACTTAACTTGATTAGGCCACTATTTAGACTTGCCTGAGGTTACAGGTAATCCTCAACTTATGACCACAATTGAGCCCAAAATTAATAATAAGTTGGAAGGGACCTTGGAGGTCATCTAGTCCAACCCCCTGCTAAGGCAGGAAACTCTATACCATTTCAGACAAATGGCTGTCCAGTCTCTTCTTAAAAACTTCCAGTGTTGGAGCATTCACCACCTCTGGAGGCAGGTTGTTCCACTGGTTAGTTGTTCTAACTGTCAGGAAGTTTCTCCTTAGTTCTAGGTTGCTTCTCTCCTTGACTAGTTTCCATCCATTGCTTCTTGTCCTGCTTTCAGGTGCTTTGGAGAATAGCTTGGCTCCCTCTTCTTTGTGGCAGCCCCTGAGATATTGGAACACTGCTATCATGTCACCCCTCACCCTTCTCTTCATTAAACTACACATATCCAATTCCAGCAACCGTTCCCTATATGTTTTAGCCTCCAGTCCCCCAATCATCTTTGTTGCTCTTCTCTGTACTCTTTCTAGAGTCTCGACATCTTTTTTACATCGTGGTGACCAAAACTGGATGCAGTATTCCAGGTGTGGCCTTACCAAGGCATTGTAAAGTGGTATTAGTACTTCACGTGATCTTGATTCTATCCTTCTGTTAATGCAGCCTAGCACTGTGTTGGCTTTTTTGGCAGCTGCAGCACACTGCTGGCTCATATTTTAGTGATTGTCCACTAGGACTCCGAGATCTCTCTCACAGTTACTACTATCGAGCAAGGTACCACCTATACTATACCTGTGCATTTGATTTTTCCTGCCTAAATGTAGAACCTTACTTTTTTCACAATTGAATTTCATTTTGTTAGATAGTGCCCAGTGTTCGAGTCTGTTGCCAAGTGAAACATTTGTTAAGAAGACCTCCAAGGTTCTATCCTATCCTATCCTATCCTATCCTATCCTATCCTATCCTATCCTATCCTATCCTATCCTATCCTATCCTACCCTACCCTACCCTACCCTACCCTACCCTACCCTACCCTACCCTACCCTATCCTATCCTATCCTATCCTATCCTATCCTATCCTATCCTATCCTATCCTATCCTATCCTATCCTATCCTACCCTACCCTACCCTACCCTACCCTATCCTATCCTATCCTATCCTATCCTATCCTACCCTACCCTACCCTACCCTATCCTATCCTATGCTATCCTATGCTATCCTATCCTATCCTATCCTATCCTATCCTATCCTATCCTATCCTATCCTATCCTATCCTATCAAGTGAATTTGCCCCAATTTACAACCTTTCTTGCCACAGTTGTTAGGTGAATCACTGCAATTGTTAAATTAATGATATGGTTAAGCGAATCAGGCTTCCTCATTGATTTTGCTTGTCGGAAGATTGCAAAAGCTGAACATGTGACCCTCCAGGACACAACAACCGCCATAAATATGAACCAGTTGCCAAGCATCTGAATTTTGATCATTTGACCATAGGGATGCTGCAATGATTGTAAGTGTGAAAAATGGTCATAATTTACTTTTTTAAATGCCATTGTAACTTTGAACAGTCACTAAATGAACTATTGTAAGCCAAGCATACCTGCATTGATAGTTTAGAACAGTGTTTCTCCATGTCAGCAATTTTAAGAAGTGCAAACTTCAATTCCCAGGATTCCTCAGTCAACACTGGCATGATGCTCTGGCCATTTATTGGTCCATGCACTAAGTCCAAATTAAATTTTTTACCTATGGAGCACATAGGAGAACTCGACTTAAAAAGTGTCCAGTGGTAGAGATATGACTAACCAACAGGGTCTTTTTTTATGTTTAATGAACATGGACCTGGAAGTCTGACTAAAATGTAGAAGTTGTTTCCATGCATTTCAGGAAAGTCCATTCCAAATATTATGTTTTAGACCATAGCCCTATTATCACTGTTGTGTGAAAACTGAGAAGCATTTAGCATTTTCATGCACTTTGGATTCCCAGGGTTATTGCAAGAATCAGACTCCTGGAGAACTCTGTAAATCGAACTGAGAAACAGGATGTTTGTAAATTTAATAAACAAACAAAGTTGGAAGGATCTGAGATTTGACTCCATCTAAAACAAATTCCTACACTTTTGTGAATGTACAGCTACCAAATCTGGACTGCAAAAAACTAAAGGGATTCCTTTCTTTATTTGATTTGTATGCCAACAAATCCAAACAGATTCAGGGAGTGAACATGATCTCTTTGTGGACACTTGGAGCTTTGCAGCCCCGGTATAATAGCACAGAGTAGTACAGTATTTCTCAACCTTGGCAACTTTAAGATATGTGGATTTCAACTCCCTGAATTATCCAGCCAGCAATGGAGTTGAACTTTACATATCTTAAAGTTGGCAAGGTTGAGAAGCACTGGATTAGGGAATTGGAGGTGAATACAGAATTGGAGGTGAATACATGGAAAATTGTCTTTTTTGCCAGACATTAGAGTTAAACCTCTGGAAACTGCATTTTCTCCAAATCATGGAAAAGGGACGCGGTGGCTCAGTGGGTTAGGACGCTGAGCTTGTCGATCAGAAGGTTGGCATTTTGGTGGGTCGAATCCCGAGTGCCGCGTAACAGAGTGAGCGCCTGTTACTTGTCCCAGCTTCTGCCAACCTAGCAGTTCGAAAGCATGTGAAAATGCAAGTAGAAAAATAGGGACCACTACGGTGGGAAGGTAACAGCGTTCCGTGCGCCTTTGGCGTCCAGTCATGCCAGCCACATGACCACGGAGACGTCCTCAGACAAGCGCTGGCTCTTCGGCTTTGAAACGGAGATGAGCACCGGCCCCTAGAGTTGGAAATGACTAGCACGCATGTGCGGGGGAACCTTTACCTTTACCTTTAGAGTTAAACCTCTGGAAACTGCATTTTCTCCAAATCATGGAATTATTAGAGTCCTTATCTCTTTCACAAAAGACAGTTGATGTTTTAACAGAGAGATGCCTGTTTGATACTTGTCTGCTACCTGTTACTGCCATGTACCTGTTTCTTCTGGTGGCACTGCTGTGTCCTTACGGTTCTCATCTCCATGGCAACTACTGCTAGACAATGGTTGGTCTCTGACTGGGCTCTCTTGATTTTAGCTGATGATTCTTTCTCACTGATATTTAAATGCTCCTAGGGAGATGAATAGGGTGGAAAGAAGAATTAAGATTAAGATGGAACTTTTGAATTCTGTTGACAATTCAGAAGTTTCCTAGTTAATACTTTAAAAAAACCAAAAACAACTGCATTTTATATCACAAAATAGACCTTGTGGAATACATCGTTGTCTGGTGTCATTTCTTTCTTCTATGTGAGCAAGGAAAATTAGGTTTTCCATTAGGTGCATTTTCCATAACACTCCAAGGAAATCTTTCTCTAACTCAAAGTTGGTTGAGAATCAGTCTCTTAGCCATGATCTAGCCTCTGCATCTGCAATTAATGCCAGACATCAAGGCTTTGCAACTGCCACTCCAGTGAGACTTTGGGACGTGCCACCCAAAGGTGCTTCTTCACCTGGTGATGGTTCAGTTTTCTTCTGAAAATTAGATAAAAATCGTTGCTTTTGCTCAGCTTGCCAAACAGTTAGCAGTCTGTTTTATAAATGGGGGGAGGGGGGAGGGGAAGGAGAATGTATTGCATCTGTTATGTTTGCAATATGAATTCCAATGGATGGAAACTAACCATAGAGAGAAGCAATCTAGAACTAAGAAGAAATTTCCTCACAGTTAGAACAATTAATCAGTGGAACAACCTGCCTCCAGAAGCTGTGAATGTTCCAACACTGGAAGTTTTTAAGAGACTGGACAGCCATTTGTCTGAAATGGTATAGGGTTTTCTGCCTGAGCAGGGGGTTGGACTAGATGACCTCCAAGGTCCCTTCCATCATCATCATCATCATCATCATCATCATCATCACTATTACCATTATCATTATTGATCATCGCACAGTCAGCCAGATGTTCAGACTAGATTTGGCATTTTTGTCTACCTATCGAGTCCTTACCAAGGATCTGGGATAGGCAGATGTGGCTGTTTGATGGTATTACAGATATCATCGCAGGATGGAAGCAGTTCCTAGTAAGGCTGCCTTTTGCAATTGACTAATGGCGAATTTGTCAATGCCAATGGTGTTCAAGTGGTGCTCCAATTGTTTTGGGATTGCACCCAAGGTGCCTATTACTATCAGTACTACCCTTGCTTGCCTTTGCCACAGTCTTTCTATTTCTATTTGTAGGTCTTTGTAATTTGTTATCTTCTCCAGTTCTTTCTCGTCTACTCTGCTGTCTCCAGGCACTACCACGTCCACTATCCAGACTTTTTTGTCTTTCTTATCACCAATTGTTAAGTCCGGGGTGTTATGTTGCAGGTGCTTGTCTGTTTGAATTCTGAAGTCCCAGAGCAGTTTAATTGTATCATTTTCTATGACGTTCTCTATTTTATGGTCCCACCAGTTCTTGCTTGCAGGCAAATGATATTTCTTGCACATCTTCCAATGCACCATTGTTGCTACTTTGTCATGCCACTGCTTGTAGTCAGTCTGTGCGATCTTCTTGCAGCAGCTTACCAGGTGGTCCACTGTTTCTACAGCTTCTTTGCATAGGTGGCACTTACTGTCTGTTGCTGTCTTCTCAATTTTGACTTTGTATGCATTTGTCCTTAAGGCTTGGTCTTGTGCAGCCAGTATTAGTCCCTCGGTCTCTTTCTTCAATTTTCCTGCTTTTAGCCATTGCCAGGTCTTGTTATTATCTGCTTTCCCAGCTATTTTTTTAAATGTACTGGCCGTGTAGTGCTTTGTCTTCCCATGCCTTTATTCCAGGGCTTTTCAACCTTTTCACCCATTGTACCACTTTTAGGATATGGCAACATCCGAGTACCACCATTTGCCTAGCAAGGTGTCAAATACTTGATGAACAAAAAAAAGGAAAAAAGTGATGAAATACAAGTAGTCCTTGACTTACAACAGTTCACTTAGTGACTGTTTGAAGTTACAATGGCACTGAAAAAACTGCCACCCAAGCCACAGCCGAGCAAGACACCTGCCTGCCCGCCTGGCAGTGCTCTTCCTCCTGTCTGAGGTTTTCATTGTTGTGAGCATTTCTGTTGAGGATTGGCAGCGGGGGTGGGTGGTTTTTATTCCCCCCCCCTCTGTCTGCTGGGTGATTGCAGCAGATTTTGGTCACTTCACATGACCCTGGGACACTGTGACTGTCATAAATATGAATCAGTTGCCAAGCATCTGAATGTAAATCACAAGACCCTGGAGATGCTGCAACATTCCAGCTGATCGGTGCTTCTTTTGGGCTCAGCAGAAGCGCCAGAATCAGTGCTGAGCTCCAGCTGGAGCCTGGCACTGATCCTGGTGCTTCCGTTGAGCCCTGACAGCCCCGAAGAAGCATTGATCCTGGCGCTTCTAGTGAGCCCTGACAGCCCTGCAGCTTCACCTGTCTCTCGCTCAGGCTTGTGCGGTGCTGCCACCGGTTCAGCTCATTCCCCTCCCCCGCTACCACTTTTCTAGGATGGTTGTGTACCACCTGCCAGGTGCCAATGTATCACAGGTGGTACCCGTACCACTGGTTGAAAAGCCCTGCTCTATTCTGTTCTTCATTTGGTCTTTCTTGTAGGCCAGTTTGGTCTCTCCAGTAGTCAGTAAGCCTTCCTGATATACTAATTTCAGTGCATCTTCATCATTGTCCTTCAGATATTCTTCCAAAGCCACTTTTTCTTCTTCAACCATCTGATATAGTTGCAACATTCCACGCCCACCTATTTGCCTTGGTAGATAGTCTGTCAATGTCACTGCATGGATGAAGGGCATGATTCATTGTCATTATTTTTCTGGTCTTGCTATCCATTGCTTTTAGTTCTGCTTGAGTCCAGTCCACTATTCCAGCTGTGTATCTAATGACTGGAATTGCCCAGGTGTTGATTGCCTGCATGGTATTTCCTCCATTGAGTTTGGACTTTAAGGTTTTCTTCACTCTCTTGATGTATTCACCTCTAATCTTTTTCTTGACTTCAGTGTGCTTGATGTTGTCAGCTTGAAAGATACCCAAGTATTTGTAGTAATCTTCCTCATCCATGTTATTTTTGTGGTGCATCTTGATTCCTTCAGTTTTCACTATTTTTCCTTGTTTGATAGTAAGTGCGGCACATTTGTCCAAGCCAAATTCCATTGCAATATCTTGGCTATATATACGGACAGTGTTGAGCAGCGATTCTATTTCAGATGGTGGTTTTCCATACAGCTTCAGATCATCCATGTAAAGAAGGTGGGATAGTCTGGCAGATGTTTTTGATGTTTGATAGCCATGTCCTAAGTTATTCAGTATTGTTGACAGAGGAAACAGTGCAATAACAAATAGTAGTGGTGATAATGAATCTCCTTGAAATATTCCTCTCTTGATATTAACCTCTTCTAGCCTCTCACCATTGACCTGTAACTGTGTATTCCATTGTGCCATCGATCTCTGCACAAACTTTCTGATGTTTCTACTGACTCCTGTTATTTCTAGGCACTTGGTTATCCAGTCATGTGGCAGAGAGTCAAATGCCTTTTTGTAGTCAATCCATGCCACATTCAGGTTGATCTTCTTTTTCTTGCAGTTTTCCAAGATCATTTTGTCTATAAGGAGTTGATCTTTTGTTCCTCTGCTATTGGGGCAGTTTCCTTTCTGCTCAGGTGGAAAGAGATTGTTTTCAAGTAGATGCTGTTGTACTGCATCAGCTACCACACCAGTTAGCAATTTGAAAGTTGTTGGTAAGCAAGTAATTGGCCTGTAGTTGCCTGGTGTTGCCCTTTTTGCTGGAATTTTCATTATTAGGTAGGTTTTCCCAGTTGTTAGCCACTTTTCAATTTCTCCTCCTTGTATTATATCGTTGAATTGCTTAGCAATGAATGGGTATATAACAGATGTTTCAACTAAAACCCATGCAATTCATCTTCACCTGGTGCTGACCAATTTTTGATCTTCCTTGCTCATTTTTCTACCATTTCTGTTGTTATTACTAGTTCTTTCATTTCAACTTCTGTTTTATTTGCATCCACCTCTTTTAACCAAGCTGCATCCTTGTTGTATTTCTTTGGGTTATCCCATATCTGCTTCCAGAACTGCACTGTTTCTTCCTTGTCAGGCACTGACTGAATCATTGCTGTTTTTCCATTGATGGATTGGTAGAAACATTTCTGATTGGATTGAACTTGGAGGTTCTGCCTATAATTTGCAATTCAAGCTTTGTATCTACTGATTTTCATGGCTATAGCTGTTATTTGCTGCTTTATTATTTCCAGTGCTTCCTTGATCTTCCTTGTTTCTAAATGGTATTTCTTGATTAGGTATTCTTTGGTCTTCTTGTTCTTCAGCTTCTAGCATGCAATCTTAACTTGCTGATCTTATTTTCTAGTTTAACCTTCCATTTTTGTGGTGCACTGTTTTTTTGTTTTTCTTCTTTGTTGATTTTGCATCCCAGGTATTCAGTTATAACTGCACCTGTGCTTTACATTAGTTGGTTTGTTTCTTACAGTGAATTGGTGCTTGTACTTGATATTGCAGTATTTGCATCTTTTAATGCTTGTGTTAGCTGTTTCTTTGGAACAAGCTTCAATGCAGGCAGTCTTATTCTGTTGTTTTTGTGCTGTTCTAGATGCTAAGTTATTCTTTGTTTCAATTCTTTTATTTCTTTAGTGAGAGGATTTTGTTCTTCCTGAGGAAGAGGTGCCTGGTTTCCAAATGAGAACAGTTGTATATCTCTGCTGGATTCCTTCACTGCCAACTCTTCCTGGTTTGCCTCTGCATTCTGAATTACTTCTGGCAAGGCTTTGATTCCTTTGCCCTGGGTAAACCTTTACAGTTCCTCCAATTCTGTTTCTGTGAATACTTTATTTTGCATTATAAAGTGTTGTTGATCTGCTAGTCTCTGTTCTGTTATTTCTGATTCTGGATGTTGTTCTTTCCAGAAATGGTGCATTCGTTTTAGATATCCTCTTCTTGTTGAACTTGATCTGTAATAAGAGATCATTATTTCTTTGTTTTCAATCACTGTGTATTTGTGACAGATAAACACCTTTTCTTCCATTAGTTCTGCAGCTGCTAGCCCTGGTTGCTCAGCCAACAATCCTGAGTCCTGTAACCTATTTTTCACCAGATATCCAGGAACTCCAACATCTAGCGTGGACCTTGTTAACCCGGGTGACATCCAAACCGGTATGGCTTTCTGAAATTTACGCCTCACCATATTTTTTATGGGAGAGACACTCTTTGTGTGACTCCTCTGATGAGACCTGTCCAGTATGGTTGAACCTCTGGCATAACTCTCATCTTCCTCAGAGTACACAAGCCCCACAACCACTTCAAGGAAGTGCCTCACTAGGGGATTATTCATTCATTCATTCATTCATTTATTTATCCATGCATCCCAATCTACTTATAGCCAAGGAAACTGTCTCAGTGACTTGATCCAAGTGAACCATTGCAACTTAGGTGCTTGCTGTGAAGGAGAAAGTCCTGCTTTTTTAAACTCAGAATATTGGTTGAAGAAAGCTTAAGAAGTATGCTAAATAATTAAATTGTGCAAAGAAAATATATGGAGGATGAATACAAATAATATGCTAAGCAGTAATTTGACCTAATTATCAATAATGTATCAATTATCAGTCATGCAGAGCCCTGTGCCAAGATAGGACCATGGAAATTCAATTCAAATCAAATCAATGTCAAGCAAAGGTAAACTCTTGAGAAATGCACTAAAAAAAACCGTACAGTTTTTTAGTTGGTTGTTTTTATCCTTGGGGTTGCCTTGTGTTATGGAATCCAATCAGGGTCCAAATTGCATTATGATCCCAGGTGTTATATGATCATTCTCCAGAAAGTGATTTATTTATCAAATTTATATTTGCTTTAAACACCAGGTGTCACCCGATTTCCAGCAATTAATGAAATTATATAATCTATGGTAACATTAAGCAGGCATACCAAACTTAAATCATAACTCAATCTGGGCCAGCCTATTATTCACCATAAGCCCCCAGGAACAACTCAATTTTCAATATATTCTTGAAAGCTAAAATAATTTGTTCTATCTTTCCTTGCCAGAGATGCTTATTACTATAAATCCAGGTGTCCAATGTATTTTTCCCTGCCATTATTTTTGGATCACTGAAATCCATGAACTGGTAAGTGGAAACGAATCAGGAAACCCAAAATACTGAGCTGCTGGGAGGAAACCTCCCACTCCATTTTAATTCATGTTTTCCTGTTAGTTATTTTGCTGCTACATTTCAAGGTATTTGGATTACAGTTGAAATCCAAACTCTGGGAGTTTCTTGTTCACTTAGGGCCACATGCTCACTACCCCTCTGTTTCTCAGTCACCTGCTCTGTAAAATAGTCTTTTTTAGAAAGGTGCTGGTGCTGGAACTAAGAGTTGAGCCCCATCTCTCTGCAATTAACAATCCATTCTCTTACAGTCTTACTACTTGAAAACAAGTTAATTTAGCCTGTAATTCACAGGAGCCTTGGAACTTAATTATGGCTCTAATATACTCACTAATGAACGGGAGTGTAATTATGTCATGGAGTGATTTCAGGGGTATTGCATGCTAATGTTAATCACTTCCATTTGATGTGTACACTGGTTAATGAAAATGCTATTGACTCCAGGTGGATGGCTTGGACATCAAGAAGCACCAGCAAATGATTGTGAATCTTTTTTTTTTGAGGCAGTTGCAAACAAGCTGGCAGGAGTGAGCTAGTTGCCTAGTAAATATACAAGGTGAGGGAGAATGGGCACCTTGCAAGTAATTCGTATAGCTGCCTGACAAACTTGATCTTGGGAGATGTGCCAAATATCATGTCTGAAAGTGAACCTACAGGAAGATCTCGCCATTTGTTGAGTCAACATTTTAAAGATAGAAGCTTCTCCATAGATAATAATAATAATAATAATAATAATAATAATAATAATAATAATAATAATAATAATAATAATAATAATAATAATAATAATAATATATTCTAACTGTCAGGAAGTTTCTCCTTAGTTCTAGGTTGCTTCTCTCTTTTCTTTAGATTGCTGATATCAGCTTGTGATGTGATGATCTTTCTTTCTAATCAAATTGTACATTTTGAGAATTATTTTGTTGCTTTTGTTTGATGATATTGTATTCCTACTCTGATGTTACCATTGCTGTATGCTCTAAATTAATTGATTAGTTTTAGCCAATGTGCTTAGTTCAATATTTCCAGTTATCAAATTTGATACTATCAGTATTTTTGATAGTTCATTTTTACTTGTTCTCAATGACAAAACCTTTGTCTTGTGAATTGATTTGTCAATATTCAGTAATTTTTCCTTTTATTTCCCTATGCTTACCAGACACCTGATATTTTTCATCACAGTTACCTATTTCAGAATTTAATAAAAACTTATGTTACACTTCAAAAAGTCATTCATTTGATGATCTTCAGTTTCATTTGTGCTGTTATCAATGTTATTAGCATTTTTTCCCCAATTCTTGCAATTTCGTATTGGTAAAAGCTTTTGTTCCAAGAATAAATCATAGTTGATCCATTAATTGCTGTTCATCTCTTCTTGAGTCTGAATATTTATGTTTCTGAATATCAAACATTTTGTATTGAAATCCTTTAGTTAGATTTGATTCAAAGTAGGGTTTAGGATTTGATTTTTGTTGGATTTTCTTCACCTGATTATTTCTTTTGCATTGCTGGATCTACTAACAGCTTTACAGCTGGTTGTCCTAGTTGCCTAGAAGGAGCAGCTGGACCATGTAACCCAGTTGTTGATTAATGCTAAGAAGCCATGGTACCGGATACTATTCTGGTTTTCCTGGCAATCCCTGATCAGATGGAAATTTTCTTTTTCGTGTTTACCATTGAGAATGGGTTTGTGTCACATATTTTATTTGGTCTCTCTACCAAACCTGTCTGATATGGTTAAAACTCATGATAGTTAAGCTACCCCCTGCATAGTTCTGATATCACTAAGAGTTGTAGTCTGGAGTCCCAGCAGAGAGGGATTGCTTCCCAAAGGGCAAAGAGGTAGCATAGCTTGAAAAGTCTGGCAGGCATGAAGAAAATTAAGATGGCCCCACTCCGACAGCTTAGAATATATCTATACTTTTGCAGATAGTTGCTTTATTCTGGCAAGATTTTGCTTATAGGCGAACAGTAATAAAAACATTACTCAGAAGTGTAATTCTTGGTTCTTGGAGCCTGACAGAAGCAAACATACCTCCTTACTATAGTGCAGGGGTGGGGAACTATGGTCCTTTTATGACCTGTGGACTTTAACTCCCAGAATTCCTGAGCCAGGATGGCTGGCTCAGGAATTCTGGGAGTTGAACTCCACAAGTCATAAAGGGGCCATAGTTCCTACCTCTGCATAGTGGGGCAATAGTCTGTGAGGGGACCTGTGTATTCCAATCATACCAGGAGTTCTATTACTATTACTTTTGTATCATTTATTCATTACTTACAATTTTTATTTTAATTATACTTACCTTGAGGATTTTAATTGGTTGTAAGTTCTTAATGGATTGGTGTAAACCTGATGTCTTTACTGATTGAATAGTACCATATATCCATGGAATGAATAAATAAATGAATAGAGTATGCTCTGAAGAAACACAGATTAGAAGATGTAAAAAGGGACGAAAGAGACATGCTGGTTGGGAGAATGGGTTAAACAGATGTTAGGCAAAAATCATACATAATCCATTCCTCCACAACCTTCTACAGGTTCTCAGCAGGAGCTGAACTAATAGGAGGCAATAGAATTTGCTACCTCTAGGCAAAATGGCAGGCTGCCTTTTTTGGTCTCTTTTTCATGTCCTATTTTCTGCTTGCAAACTGCTCCTGCAGCCAGAAACATGACATTTCTCTTCATGCTGAATCTGTCTCAAGGCAAGATCTCACTGCTAGAAGGGATTATTGATTACAGGTTCTTTTTTCTACAGTTCAGAACAAACAGTAACTGTTATTAAAATGGATGCTTGGGGCTTACTGAATATTGCAGAAACCTCAGTACTGAGATGTGCTACCACCGTCTTCCCTCTAGATATTAAGGCTCCACTAGGGGAAAACATTAACATTTTGTTCGTTTCCATTGAGCAAAATATTAATTAATCTAAAATTATTGATCCATGAAATAGTTTTCCTAGCAGTTTTCCTAGCTGATGAATGTGGAACCAAGAGCAGTATAAAAGATATGAAATAGATAGAAAGGATAGGGATGGGCTGAGCAGAGATTAATCGAATATGTGATTATGAAGGGAAAAGCTCATGTCCAACACCACAATTGTTACTGGCTGTTGGCAGTGTGCATCATGTGAGACTATGGCTTTAAAGGGATGTGCTTATCAATATAAATCTCTTCCATTTTCTGTCTGTGTTAGAAATTTAACAACATCTTAGCCTATAGTCCTTTAAAAATAGATTTAAAAAGCCATTACATTTGACTTTAAGGAACCAGTTTTATTCATAACTTTTCTTAATATATGATGCTTTCTTTTTCTTCCTTACTGAGGAGTCATAGCATCAGCCAGCCATTATTGAAGCAATATAAAACATGTCCTCATTTTTGTTATATCAGCACAATCGTGCTTGGATGATGTTAGAAAACAGTATAACTTGCTAGTAAGAAGCTGATCTCAGAAAGAGACAGGGAATGAAGAGATATACAGTATGGTGACTGCAGAGAAAAAACATCAAGTTTTAAGAAGAAGAGAGTGGGAAAATGGGAAGGAAAGAGTGAAAGTGAGGAAAAGACAAATGGAACATCTAAGAATAAAAGAGGCCTAGAAATCTTGTCAGCATTATGCACAGGGTTATTTTTGTTATCCGAAGGACATCATTTTTAAAACCACTGTTTTGAAAAACAACAAATGCAATTTTCCAAAACATGTCCTTTTTCTGGCTAATTTCTCACCCTTTCTGGCATATAAAGAGGTTTGCTTAGCCAAAGATAGACTCTAACATGTCCCATTCCATGTTGCTTTCAGTGCAATTGATCAAGTGACAGATGGCTTGAAAAATCTAACAATGGTTCCTTGCCAAAGTGGCAAGAGATGTCAAAGGGGCTGCCACAAAGTTTAATTTTGGGCTCTGCTCTCTTCAGCACTGGTGTTTAATAACTTGGAGGGAATGCTTATCAGATTCACAGATGACATAAATTTGGATGGAATCCCATTGCTCTGAATTGTTCAGAGCTGACCTTGGCTTCTGTATCCACTTCTGACATCAGACTTTGAGAAGAATCCAAGCAAAGTAGAACAGGTACAGAGTACTACAAACTAAGACCTCTGTCTCTCTGTGTAAGAGTCTTCTTAAGAATGAGAATCTGTTCTGAGCAAGTTTTGTATTCATTGTACAAATGAGATTTATTTATGGGAAGCACAATCAAGGGCTAGGCAATCCCTAGTATCTAGCTAACTACATCCTACTGAGAATCTCTGGAGTTTTTCAGTTATCCAGGTTAGTGACTGAAGTTAGAACTGAAGAAGCTTCTCGGATGAGAAACAAAATGTTTTCAAGGAAAAATAAATAAAGTTGCCTCTTGAAAAAGCATCTTTGGGACATCCTACTGAGAGAAGAGTCAGAGAGTATGTACTGCATGGCAGTGTATCTAGGAACAAAGGCAAAAGAAAGTGACCGAACATTAAAAATCTCTTAAACAAAGAGTAGCAAAGTAGTGACCAAGAGGGAACATGGGGTAAATCTTTAACTCTCCTTCTATGTTTTATTGTTCTTTCTAGTCAGGTGGTGATATTGAAGAATCAGTGCCACTAGATTTGGACCTCCAACACAGAGAGGAATGCTGAAGATAATTAGGAATTGCTTTAATGTAAACATAGAGGGAACATGGTATATTTAATCTTGAGAACACAAGCACAGATGATAGTCTCCTTCAAATAATAATAATAATGATAATAATAATAATAATAATAATAATAATAATAATAATAATAATAATAATAATAATAATAATGATGATGATGATGATGATGATGATGATGATGATGATGATGTTGGAAGGGACCTTGGAGGTCATCTAGTCCAACCCCCTGCTCAGGCAGGAAACCCTATACCATTTCAGACAAATGGCTGTCCAGTCTCTTCTTCAAAACTTCCAATGTTGGAGCATTCACCACTTCTGGAGGCAGATTGTTCCACTGGTTAATTGTTCTAACTGTCAGGAAATTTCTCCTTAGTTCTAGGTTGCTTCTCTCCTTGATTAGTTTCCATCTGTTGCTTCTTGTCCTGCCCTCAGGCACTTTGGAAAATAGCTTGACTCTCTCTTCTTTGTGGCAGCCCCTGAGATATTGGAACACTGCTATCATGTATGCTTTAGACCTTCTCTTCATTAAACTAGACATACCCAATTCCAGCAACCATTCTTTATATGTTTTAGCCCCCAGTCCCCTGATCATCTCTGTTGCTCTTCTCTGTACTCTTTCTAGGGTTTCAACATCTTTTTTGGAAATTTGTTACACAGAAGATCAAGACTTGTTTTCTATTGCTCCAGAAAGAATCGGTGAGACTACATTTGAAGATCCGTGTATGCTTCTGGGCATCACATTTCTAGACAAGATTGTTAAGGACATTTTAGGGAGGAAACAAAGATGGTATGAGGACCCGAAGACATTCCCTAGGAAGATAGGCTGAAGAGATTTGTTCAATCCTAAGAAAGATGATAGGAGACATGATATTCATGTACAGGTGCACAGAGGGGTCAGGGGAAATGATTGAGAACTATTTTCTATAGCTATAGCAATCAGGCCTAGAAACAATGAGTATACATGAAGCTACCTAGATTTCATTTAAATATAGGGAAAAAACAGTGTCCTGATGGAAGTTTTTAAATGAACTTCTTTAGTAGAATTTGAATAGTTTTGATACATAATGAAGGGGTGTGTGTGCACCAGATGATCCTTGTGGTTTCCCTTATCTCTACGGTTCTATAGATCTATGAAAATGAAGTCTGATTGAATGTTGGGGAGGGGGAAATCCTGCACACCAGAATGATTAAACAATAGAATTGCCAATTACCCAGAGAATTCATGTTTGTCTCCTTCATTGGTTGTTTTTAGGCAAAAACTGCAGCTGTCAAAATCACCAGGATTTCTGCATTGTGGTTGGATTTAATGTTCTAAACAGCCCCTTCCAATTCTATGACTATGGATTTTATGGATCCATTTTGCAAGATCTCAGTGTAATTTCTACAGCTGATACAGCATAATACAGAAAGTAATCTCTCGCTACTCTGGACTAAGGTTGTCACCAGTCAGTTAAGCAGAATTAGACTTAGATACTCCATTTCAATTTGATATGGGAAAATGCTACTACTGTTGTTGAATTTTAAGTAGTTGTCAGACTCTTCAGTTTTTGAACTCAGTGGCTGCTGCCATCTCAAGGAAACATACTACAGGCTAAGGACTAAGTTTTGCTACAAGCAGATTAAGACAACTGATCAACTTTGATAGCAAAGTACTCTCAACACAGATTCAACAACATCTGGCCATTTTCTTCTGTTACAATCTAATTCTATTTTTCTCTCTTTTTCCCCCAGCTACCTCTTGGAGGCAGTAGGATCTTAGCATGTTTTCTGTTCCTTTTACAGCACAAGGTATTGTCTTTGATCTGAAAAATCACCTCCCTTCTCAGCATCCTGACAATAACAGAATAACTACTAGAGGGTTACCTTATGCTAAGAGGTAACGCTTTTTTTTGCCAATATATTTGGATTTTTGCCTCCTTCGCTTCAAATAAAGATCTACTTTGCTTCATGTGATGTCATGGAAATGCATCGATAATCAATAAGGGAGAAAAGCATTTTTAATTCCAGGTCTCCCCAGATTTGCAAGAAGAACATTCATAGATCTCTTTGGCTTATTACAGCAAAACAAACATAGTTGGCAAGCTTTTTTTAATCTTGACTCACTCCCCAGCCAAAATTATTTTTGGAGTTACACAAGTCAAAAAGTCAAAGTCTCTCTTTAATACAAATACCTAGGCCAAATAAAACAAGTATATCTTAATGAATGTAATCTTAAACATAAAGTTAAATAAAGCGAATGCTCCATGACATGTTTTTTATAAGCTGTACTAAGATTAGAGCTGGATCTGATGCTTCTGTTGGATTACATGAGGGAAAATAAACTGATGCTTAATTCAGACAAGAGCAAGCAATTCTGGCCATTCACAAAAAAAGATAAGAAAATAGAGTTCTGCTGACTTTATTTATAAAGTCCTTAAGAGCATGGGAGCAGGGTATTGGGAAAAATATCACATCTCTTATGAGCTTGCCCAAGCTTTAAGACCTTTAGAAGGCATCTTTATCATTGGGCAACATGCTGAGCCTCAAAAGGTAATTCAAGATTAATACTGTTAAATTTAGCATGTTGGGTAAATTTGCCTGCTGTGTCTTTACCTGATCTGGTAAAGAACAGAGCTCCTTCTTTACCAGCTTTGGAGGCAAGTTTGGGATGGTGTAGGAAAATATCTTTTCTTAGACTCTGAAAGTCTTGTTTTAACCGAGGTCAAATTATCTTGCTCTCTCTTGGTTATTTTCTGTCAGCAAACAAAACATTTTTATTCAGATAAAGATTTAGTGCATAACCTGCTGTCTGGATGAGTATTATTTATTTTATTGCTGTCTTGTGGTTTTAATTGTATTTTAGTTGGCATTGACACAGTTTATTTTGACTGGTCTAGCCAGTTTCTTCATTGGTGAAAGGAGATTACAAATTAAGCAAAAGATAGAGACAACTAGGTGCATAGGTAGTTGATTATTTTTTAAAAAGAAAATAATTGCCTAGTTGCTCAGGTCAAAGATATTTTTTGCAAACTAGATGGCTGCTTGGATAATTCCAGTTGATTTTCTTTCCTGGTGCTGAACATAAAATATTTCGGCTGTCTTGCTCTTAGCATATTATGCTTCAAGCAAAGCAGCAAAAAAAAAAAAATACAGATATTCATGGGATTCTGCCTAGAGACTTTATTGAAAGAAGTGAGATTCAGGTCTTCCCCTCACATCCCCCTTTAAGGCAATATGAAATGATACTCTTTTTTTAAAATGCCACAACCACATTCTGTTGCTTTCATTCTCATCCTCAGCTTAAAGCTGCAATTAGCTGTTGCAAGTTTAAAGACATAGTTTCTCTCTTCGCTTAATGTAGTTTTTGCCGGGAATGCAATGTAATACATTCCATTGGTGATGCTGTTGTTAATATGGGTGTTATGTACTGGGCTCATTAGAAATGCCACGTGGGTTGCTGGAGCAGCTAACGGCTCTCCAGCAACCCAGACTACAAGTCTCCAGCGCTATAATTGGCTATCCCTAGGAGGCAATGGTTGCTTCAAACCTATTGGCTGCCGCTTAGGGGCTAGACTATATATATTGTGGCTAGTTACAGCCATTTGCCAGTACAGATTCTGCACGAAATAAAATATGAGTTTCCCTGTACTCAGCTACGTCTTCATTTCTGCGCCAAAGAACCCGCTATTTAACACTGGCGACGAAGGTGGGATCCTGCTTCACTAAAAAAGAGTTGAAGTCTACGAGGGGAAGGTAGTGCATCCTGGAGGGAAAAGGCATTTTCTCCCCTAACCCCTCAAGGTCGGCTAGCTATGCTAGCGACCTCATGCTCAGTGGACTCATTCCCTGAGCCTGGAAAGCAGGATTCAGAAAGAAACGCAGGAACCAGCAAAGAAAGAATGCCGAAGGTTGGGAAACTTTGAGAATTCGACATGAAGCACCCGGAAGAATGGACATCCTATTTGTCCCAAGTAGAGAACTACTTCAGGGCAAATCAGATTGCGGAAGAAGAGCTGAAGGCTGCAACTCTACTCTGCATGTGCGGCCCAGCAACCTTTGATTTGGCCGAGAACTTTTTCGCACTGACACCGATTGAAGCGGTCTCCTACACAGACCTCAAAAAGAAGCTAACCGGACATTTCCAACCCAAGATGTCTGAAATGGCTTGGCGGTTCAAGTTCGACCAGAGAGTGCAGCAACCCGGGGAATCAGCTTCAGAGTTTATAGAGGGCCTGAGGCAGGCCGCACGCCTTTGCAAATTTTCAAATTTAGAAGAGTGACTATGAGACCTGCTCATCTGTGGCCTACAGGACAGAACACTTCAGCAGAGACTCTTTGCTAGACCCAACTTAATGTTTTCTGAGGCACAAGATGAAGTGATGGCCGTTGAAGCTGCCGGGGGCACAGTTCAAACAGTACAGCCTGCCAAAATGACAAAGTTTGAAGAAACGGTCCACCTTGAGGACGCCAAAGGCACCGAAGAATCTTCCGAGGAAGAAGAACCTGAAATCATCAGACTCCAAAAGCAACACAACACACAACACCGCAACAGCCAGCAGCGAGAGGACAATTATAAGGCAGTTCTCTTACTGAGATGTAAGGGGTGTGGCGGCAACCATTTTTGCGCCATTGCAGATTCCGATCAGCCACATGCAGAGCTTGCAGAAGGACAGGCCACATCGCAGTGGTTTGCAGAGCCCAACAGAGAGACCGGCCACCCAAACACCAGTCGGAAGAACCAACTAGGAGAGGTACTGGGGCCCAGGGTCCAGTTAGTGTGGGTTTTTTCAGAAGCCGTAGAAGCGTGTGCTGCACTGGGGCTCGACGCCCCCTCCAACCCAAACTTAAGCTCATGGTAGAGCTAAAGGAGTTCTATGTAAGATTTAGCACAGGTCTATCAGCAATTGCTGGTTGATGAGGTCACAGTTGCCAGTGGCGTAGCGTGGGTTGTCAGCACCCGGGGCGGGGCAAGGCAACCGGAAGCGGAAATAGAGGGGCGGGCGGGCGGTGACGTCACGGCACTGCTGAAAAGACGCGCCCCGCAGCGGCGCTCTCCAAGCAGGAAGTGCAGGCGTGAGACCGCGTGCACTTGTTCACTTCGGGTTTTGGGTTTGGACCAGATATTTTCCATCGCCGGCTATCACGGAGCCGAACCGGGCGACTTTTAAGGAAGGCTCTTATCTGGAGCAGTCCGGTGCGTTGAGAAAGAAGGGACCCCAGTTTCTTCCTTCGCGGAACTGGAATCCAAAGTCACCCTGCCGCCGCCCTCCCGCACGCCCGTCCGTCCGTCCACTACCCTTTCTGGCTCGCTCTCCCGGAGCGGATGAAGGAGACACGGGAGGGGGCGGGGGCCGGGAGAGGGGGAGGGCCTCTGCAGCAGGGGTTGGGCCCGTGTGCGCCGCCTGTCACTGGGCGGCGTGTATGTCGGCGGCCTGGCCCCGCCCCGGCTCTTCGCAGCCCGCGGCGCGGACAGAAATGACACAGAGCCTCGGTGGCTACCGAGCAGCTCAGTGCGAGAGCGCCCCCCCCAGATGTTGCGCCCGGTGCGGCCGGCCCCCCCTGCACCCCCCACGCTACGCCACTGACAGTTGCAGCTCAGATGATCGTGACTCACAGGGGGGCTTTCAAAGTTAAATGCTTACAGTTTGGAGTCAGTGTTGCACCGGGCATTTTCCAGGGAATCATGGAGCGTACACCTAAGGGTATTCAGGGCGTCTGCCCTTATTTTGATGATCTTCTTATTGCAGGGGAATCCCCAGAATTGTTGGCCAGTAGGCTCAGGGCTGTTTTGCAGAGGCTTCGTGAAGCAGGCCTCAAATTAAAAAAGAGCAAGTGTAGTTTCTTCAACAGAATTCCTGGGTTTCCAAATTGATGCTAACGGCATTCACCCTGCTGAATCTAAACTGAAGGCCATTAAAATGGCTTCTAGGCCCAAATACAAAGAATAGCTACAAGCATTTTTGGGCCTCCTAAACTTCTACCACACATTTCTACCTCATAAGGCCGCACTAGCAGAGCCCCTCCACAGGCTTCTAGATAAGAAATCTCCATGGAAATGGACTAACTTACATGAAAAAAGCACTAAAAGCACTATTGTCAGAAAATTCCACTGTAACTCACTACAAAGAGTCTAAACCAGTATGTCTTGCATGTGATGCATCTCCCTATGGGGTGGGGGCAGTTTTAAGCCACATAGAAAAAAATGGAACACAGGTTCCTATAGCATTTTACTCAAGGACATTGTCCTCTGCTGAGCGCAACTATGCTCAGATTGACAAAGAGGCCCTAGCCATCGTTGCTGGAATAAAAAAAAATCCATGACTATTTATATAGCAGGGACTTCATGGTCTTTACAGACCACAAACCTCTGTTGGGACTTTTCACAACAGACAAACAAACCCCCCACATACTTTCTCCAAGAATGCTGAGATGGTCTATTTTTCTATCTGCATACACTTTTAAATTGATTCACAAACTGGGCAAAGAAATGGGCCATGCTGATGGCCTCAGCAGACTTCCACTGCCACTAATGGAACCAGATCTGGCTCCATCTGCTCAAATACTGTCCATACAGGACATACCTGAATTTCCCCTCCATGCGGGGGACATTGCTGCTGAAACTGCCACAGATAAAATACTTAACATGCATCCAAGCCAGTCCTCACATGGATTCTCTAGACTTTTCCGTCATAACTGAGGTAGAACCACAGGGAGAAGTGGGGAGTCCTAGAATGCAACATGGATCCCCTGAAGGAGCAAGCCATCCGAACTTCAGCAACCGCTGTGCCTACTCTTCTGATCAGTCTGACTCTGGGGTGGGCCAAACTGGAGAGGCCAGCCAGAGAGCATCGAATCCCCTTGACTCAGGAGCACAAAGGGACACAACTCTACCCAGCTCACTGGGTAAGCTGGTAGACCACAAAGTGAGTGGAACTCCGAGACATTCCACTAGGGCACACAAGCCTCCTTCATATCTCACTGATTATGTTGTAAAATAAAGAGCTATAATATTGTATTGCTGTATGCCACTATACTACAGAAACTAGTGCTATAACTGTCTAAATGTGCTATCTTTGAAGCCTATTCATTCAGACGTTGTTTAATAACATTGTAACCTATACTACAGAAACTAGTGCTATAACTGTTTAAATGTGCTATCTTTGAAGCCTATTCATTCAGACGTTATTTAATGTTGTAACCTATATGGGTTGTTTTTTTTCTATTACTTTTATTTAGTGTGTTTTGATAATGAGTCTTGATAATTGCATTGAGACTAATTGTGTTAATATTGTCTGATCTAAGAGGGGAGGGGTGTTATGTACTGGGCTCATTAGAAATACCACGTGGGTTGCTGGAGCAGCTAATGGCTCTCCAGCAACCCAGACTACAAGTCTCCAGAGCTATAATTGGCTATCCCTAGGCGGCAATGGTTGCTTCAAACCTATTGGCTGCTGCCTAGGGGCTAGACTATATATATTGCGCCTAGTTGCAGCCATTTGCCAGTATAGATTCTGCACGAAATAAAATATGAGTTCTTCATTCCTGCGCCAAAGAACCCGCTATTTAACAATGGTCAAGAGTGTTAGGTACGTCATACTGTCCACCAAACCAGTTCCTTCATGGTGCAGAGATCTGGAGAGCCTGTCTGATGTGTGCTGCATTAATAAAAGGATTTAAGCTGGGGTAGCTACACAAAGTAGTTTTCTGACAAGAAGTGTGTGTGTGTGTGTGTGTGTGTGTGTAAAAGGGATCAGCATATCTGCATACCTACATAAATAGACTTGTGGAGTTCTTGGTGCTTTCTGAGTTTAGTTGCTTACTTACTAACTAACTTGCTTACTAACCACCGACCAGGTGGTTCCGCCCCAGGCGCCTAATGGACCCGGATTGGTTCCAGAGGGCGCTTGGGCCTATACCTATCACCCTTACCCACAGCCCAGTCGATGCTCTGGTGGAGGCCTGGGAAACGGCTGCCACCAGGGCTCTCGACTGCGTTGTACCCATGCGACCTCTGACCCGTCGCAGATCCCGCTGGGCCCCATGGTTCTGTGGAGCTCCGGGAGATGAAGCGTCGGAGACGAGGTCTAGAGAGCGGTTGGAGATCCAGCCGATCCGAATCCGACCGATTGCAGTTAAGAACCTTTATAAGGTCTTATCTTGCGGCGATAAGGACGGCGAAGTCTAACTACTTTGCCGCCCTTATCGCGTCCGCAGATAATCGCCCGGCCGCCCTGTTTAGGGTGACTCGCTCCCTCCTTAACCAGGAGGTGAGAGAGGATCCCTTGCAGGGACGAGCCGAGGAGTTTAGTCATCATCTGGCGGACAAAATCGCTCGGATCCGGACCGGCTTGGACTCTGACTGGGCAGAGTCTGAGGTGGAGGAATCAGGCGGTCTTGAGCACGTTATCTGGACTGAGTTTGACCCTGTTTCCCCTGATGATGTGGACAGGATCATGGGGAGACTGAGCACCACCACCTGTTTGTTGGATCCGTGCCCCTCCTGGCTAGCTTATGCGGCTCGGGAGGGAACACGAGGCTGGTTCCATGCATTAATAACTGCTTCCTTGAAGGAGGGTGTCTTTCCTGCCGCCTTGAAGGAGGCGGTGGTGAGACCCCTTCTCAAGAAGCCTGCTTTGGACCTGGCTGTTTTAAACAACTATCGTCCAGTCTCCAACCTTCGCTTTCTGGCGAAGGTTGTTGAGAGTGTGGTGGCGCACCAGCTCCCTCTGTTCCTGGAGGAAACTGATTATCTGGACCCGTACCAATCGGGCTTCAGACCCGGACACAGTACGGAGACGGCATTGGTCGCGCTGGTGAATGATCTTTGGAGGGCTAGGGACAGGGGTTGTTCCTCTGTCCTGGTCCTATTAGATCTCTCAGCGGCGTTCGATACCATCGACCATGGTATCTTGCTGCGGCGTCTCAGGGGGCTGGGAGTGGGAGGCACTGTTTTACGGTGGTTCTCCTCCTACCTCCAGGGCCGCTCGCAGTCGGTGTTGACAGGAGGGCAGAGATCCGCCCCGAGGTCTCTCATTTGTGGAGTTCCTCAGGGGTCGGTTCTCTCGCCCCTCCTGTTCAACATCTATATGAAGCCACTGGGCGAGATCATTCGTGGTTTTGGGGTGGGGTATCACCAGTACGCTGATGATACCCAACTTTTTCTTTCCACCCCGAACCAACCCAGTGATGCTCTCTCCGTGATGTCCCGGTGCCTGGAGGCGGTTCAGGTCTGGATGGGGAGAAACAGGCTTCGTCTCAATCCCGCCAAGACTGAGTGGCTGTGCATATCGGCATCTCGGGTTAACCAAGTTATTCCATCCTTAATGATGGGAGGTGAGGTGTTACCCCCCGTTGATAGGGCTCGCAACCTGGGCGTCCTCCTGGATTCACGGCTCAATTTTGAAGACCATATAGGAGCCGTGACCAGGGGGGCTTTTGCACAGGTTCGCCTGGTGCGCCAGTTGCGTCCCTATCTGGACCGAGACGCCCTACGCACAGTTACTCATGCGCTTGTGACCTCCCGTTTGGACTACTGTAACACTCTCTACATGGGGCTGCCCTTGAAGACCACTCGGAGGCTTCAACTGGTGCAGAATGCGGCCGCGCGAGTTGTAATGGGGGTTTCCCGATACTCCCATGTAACACCTCTACTCCACGAGCTGCATTGGCTTCCGGTTGCCCTCCGGGTGAAATTCAAGGTGCTGGTTATTACCTATAAAGCCCTACATGGCCTGGGTCCGGGTTATTTGAGGGAACACCTGCTGCCGGCATCAAACGCCCTTCGCCCAGTGCGCTCCCATAGGGAGGGTCTGCTCAGGGTTCCGCCGGTGAGAGATTGCCGGCGGGTGACACCCAGGGATAGGGCCTTCTCAGTGGGAGCGCCTGCCCTCTGGAACCAGCTGCCGGTGGAGCTGAGAACTGCCCCCGACCTCCGATCATTCCGCCGGGGCCTGAAGACCTGGCTCTTTGAGCTCTCGGGCCCAGGCTGAGGAGAAATTTTTAATTGGGGTTTTTAATGTGTACAGGGTCAATTTAATATTTTTTAATTTGGTTTTAACTTTTGTATGTTGGATTTTTTTTTTTAATTCCCTATAAACCGCCCTGAGTCCTCAGGGAAAGGGCGGTATATAAATGTAACTAACTAACTAAACTAAACTAAACTTGTAGATGTCCCCAGGAGCAAATACCCAGAGAAGCAGGGATTAACACCAGGCAAACAATCTAATAGAAAACAATACTGTGATCAAGGAACTACCACACTTGCACTGATAGGGCAAGCTACTGTATATTATCAGGGAGCAACTCCCATACTCACTAGCACTGCCTAATTGGGTAATTAAATGTCTGCAAGAAAACAACCAAGCTCAGAGAGCACCAAGAAATCCACAGTTCAACAATGTTGATATTCTCTTCTATTGGATCTTTTAGGTTTGCTTTGGGGATATGTAAATTTTTTTTTGTCTCACAATTGGAAGCTCCTGTCCATGGCCATTTTTGACTTGAGCTGCAGAGAAATTAAATTACATGAGCTTGTTTTAAACATAGGTTTGATGCTGTTTTGAAAGTACACTAGTCCTGTATTTAAAGAAAAAGAAAAGAAAACTAGCATTTTTATGAGACGCTTATCCTGTGCTGTGCAAAAGGTTGATTTAATCCAGCCCATTACATCCCCCAGCTTTGGGAAATGGAAGAAGACTAAGAGGAAAAGCATGAAGCAGGCTATGAAAGTGTGGAAATACCAGGAGAATTCGCTAAGGGAAGCATCTTGGACCTGGTTGTGTGCAAAGAATCAGCTGCTGGAGAATGGGAGTTTAGGAGTTAAAGGTTTTGTCTGGCAGAAAGCCAGCCATGAGAAAGCTCAGAGGTATTCCAGTTTTAGAGATTAGGAAATGGAGAAGGATCTGTAATAAGTCACAAGCAGAAAGTGAGAGAAATAAATAGAAGAGGGGAAAAAGTAATTAGATTAAGACTTGATTTCCACTGTTATTCTAGACATACGTTGAAAAACAGACTGGTTTTGCAAATAATACTTCTACTTGTACATTCTACTAGATCACATTAATTCATTAGTATAGGTATCATTTTGTCCAGAATAAAACTACTCATTTGTTTATCAGAGTGGCACAATGGCTCAGTGGTTAAGATGCTGGGCTTGTGGCTGGGAAGCCAACAGCTAGGGTTTGAGACACGAGTGCCACATGGTGCAGTGAACTCCTATCCTCACCCCAGCTCCTGCCCATCTATCAGTTTGAAAGCATGCAAATGGAAGAAGATAAATAGGTGCCATTTTGGTGCAGAGGAAACAGCATTTCATGAAGTCATGATGGCCACATGACTGCAAAAATGTCTTTGGATAGCACTGGCTCATGGTCTTGAAATGGAGATGAGCGCTGCCACCTAGAGTCGGCAACAATTAGTGGAGTAAAATCCCCAGGGACTCCTTCCTTTGTTTATCTGCTAAGTGTGCATGTACATGTCTGGATCAGTTCTTATTCTGACCAACCCTCCAACAGGGTAATTAGTTGGTAGTTTCCCCTACCAGCAGATGACTCTTGATGAGGGAGGAACCAAAATCAGGGTTCTAATCACTTTAATTAATTTGACCTGCATTAAATCAGTGGGGGCAATATGAGCTACAATGCCTGTGGCAGAACAGGGCTCAGGAATTGGGGTGGTAAGTATGGCAAACTTTTCTACCAGCTTAAAAACTGGTAGGCCATGTGTTTCATATGGGACTTGGTTTGTACCTTCAGGTGTCATAGTATATACAAGTAGTCCTGAACTTATAACCATAACTGAGTCCCAGATTCCATTGCTAAGCAAGACAGTTGTTGAGTTTTGCCCCATCTTATGACTTCTCTTGCCACAATTGTTAAGTGAATCATTGCAGTTGTCTATGGAGATTCTCAGTCATCCAGGTCATAGTTATCCTCAGAGATGCTTTTTCAGGAGGCAACTGGACATTCTTGTTTTTCTTTGAAGATGTTTTGCTTCTCATTCATTCAAAGCTGAAGGAGCTTCTTGGATGAGAAGCGAAACGTATTCAAAGAAAAATAAGAAAGTCCAGTTGCCTCCTGAAAGAGCATCTTTGGGATAATTTGTTGGAGTTGTTAATTTAGTAAGATGGTGAGTTTTGTAGCGTGGGCGACCGCGTGGACACAGGAATGAGTCAACATAGTGCAAGGTACCTTTATTGATTACAAGACAGAACTGAGTCCCAAAACCCCCAGTGTCCTCTTATAGCCTACTGATGCCCATGACCCCAGCCAACCCGGTTGCTCTATTTTCCCGCCGGCCAGGTAACACCCAACCTGGTGCTGTATATTTCCTGCTGGACAGGTTGACCAATCAGGACGCCCGAACAATGCCACCTGGTGTTGTCGTGGCTACTGTATACTAGCCTGGCATTTCTACATACACAACAGTGAGTAAGTGAATCTGGCTTCCCCATTGGCTTTGCTTTTCAGAAGGTTGCAAAAGGTGATCCCCTGACCTTGGGACACTATAACCACCATAAATACATGACAGTTGCCAAAAGTCTGAATTTTGAATATGTAACAGTGGGGATGCTGCAACAATTGTTAGTGTAACAAACAATCATAAGTCACTTTTTTTTCAGTGCCGTTGTAACTTCAAACATGATTGTAAGTTAGGGACTACCTCTAGAGGTAGTTCTCAGCTTATGATCGGTAGTTTAATAAATGTTAGTAGTTATAATGGCCTCAGCAAGGGAGCTTTGTGACCTTCAAAGCATTTGCAGCAGTCATAAAATATTGTGCTGCCCCTGCACCCTAGGGTCACATGGTTGGGTGCTTGGCAACCAGCTCACATTTACAACTGGTTGCAGCCTGCAGTGGTCAAATGTCCATGGTTCGTGATGCTTTTTACCAGTATTCAGTGGTTTTTTACCAATTTTTAATGAAAATGCCCATTCGAGAGAATGGATTCACAATTGCAACCACATCATTTGCTGCATTAATGCCACAAAGCTGTCATTAAATCAAGCCTGGTCACATAGGTGCCTTAACTACTTATACAAAATGATAGAATTCATACCTTGCTAGTTTGCTCTGCATAGTTTGCTCTGCATACTGTGTGAATGTAACTAAACACAGTTTATTCAGTTAACAGTGTTTGATTACACTGACACAATGTGCAGAGTCAAAAATATGGTGAAGCACAGGTATATACCACAATATTTGAGTTTGTACCAAAACAAACAAATAATAAAAAAACCCTAACAAAACAAAAGCAAAAAGCACCCAGGATTGAAAATCCTTTTTAGTGGCTGGGTGTCACCTGCATTATTTTGGTATTCAATGAAGGCTTCAGTGGAAGGAACACTAATGCAAAGTACGTGAGACTATTTCATAGAAGTGGCTAAGGCAATCCCATTGCTTTTGAGTTCTTTTCCTAGTTTTTAAAACTATATTAAGCAGTTGACAGTGAGTTCTACTCCTGCCTTAGGCACAAAGCCAACTGGGTGACCTTGAGACAGTGATTGTCCCTCAACCCCAGGAAGGAAGTAATGATGAACCACTTCTGAAAAACCTTCCCAAGAAAGCTGTGGAGACTTGTCCAGGAACTTTTTGAGAGTCAGACACATTTGAATGTGGAAAAACCGCCCCCCCCATAGTTTGTGTGCCTTTATCATTGGGAAATGGCAGTTAATGATGCCACCAATTTTCATCAACTGAGGTCAAAGGCCAAAAAAAAAGGTTTCTTAGTTTTTGTTCACCTGGATCAGAAAGGAAACGTCATAAAATAGATTAACATATTGCTTGAACAAGGCCTCTCTTTTTTTTAATCCCATTTATATCCCGCCCTTCTCCGAAGACTCAGGGTGGCTTACAATTTAAAGCACAAATCAATGTGCTTAGCAATAGCCTTCATTCTATGTATATGCCTGCTTATTAGGGCTTTCGCCCCCCCCCCCAGCGGCATTATTACAAAGTCAGCTTATTGCCCCCAATAATCTGGGTCCTCATTGTTGTGGGTTTTGCCACAGGAAAATATTAAAATCAACCCAGCTCTCAGAAAGCTGTTGACTGTTCTTCCCCAAAAAAGAGGTTTTAACATTTTAAAACCTCTTGGCTATGACAGAGACTTGTACCAAATCTCTGCAACAAAGGCAGACTGTAAATGTCCAAGAAGAAGAACCAAAAAATGATTGAATAAAAAAAGGTTTTTGAAAAAAAGCTTGGAAAATCAATAGACCTGCTGTTTAAAATTTAGCATGGTGTTCCTGCAACTTAAGCTAGTCAGACAAGATAAGAATCTTGTCTGATGTATGCAACATATATATGAGAACAGATAAAAACAGTGTGTTTTAGATTTCAAAGTACCTTTACCCTCTTCATCATTCATGAAGAAGTCTTAAGATTTTGTAATATGCAACTTTTATCGTAAAAGCTTGATTCATTATCTAGCTTTAAAAATATTGTATTGCAAAGAATAGCCTTTTCTGCTCCTTCTTCTTTTATATTACTGATTATGCTACTCTTTGAAATGAAAACGTATACAAGTCTTCTCATGGAAATATTTCTAACATAATATAGTTCAAGGCTTAGCAAAGTCATGGGGAGAAGTTTGACCCATTTCAGTTTTTACAGAGCCTTAAAGAGCATTAAGTAGTGGGGCTAAGCTAATAATTAGCTATTTCTTTTAGAAAGTGGCCATCCTGCACACCTGTTCTACTGAAGTGATATTATCAACAGCATTCTCCAGTCTGAATATCATCCACATGGTGGACTTCAAGCCCTAGAAATCCTAAGGCAGGGGTAGGCAACCTTGGCTCTTTTATGACTTGTGGACTTCAACTCCCAGAATTCCTGAGCCACAAGTCATAAAAGAGCCAAGGTTGCTACCCCTGTTCTAAGGCAATCTAGCTATTGCTGCGAATTCTGGGAGCTGAAGTTCCTAGGTATCTTGGGGAAGGGTCTATAGTGGGGACAAATAATCATCTGCACTTGAGCTATCTCAGAGTAGAGAATAGGACTATATCAAATTCTAAATGTGCTTGAATGATTTTAAAATGTTTAAAATGTTAAATCCTTGGATGGCATTTTTGTTATGCCTGCCAATTAATGAAATGAACAAAAGAGCTCTGAAAAAAATATTATTTTTTCTCTGAAATGGTACAGGGTTTCCAGCCTGAGCAGGGGGTTGGACTAGAACAGGGGTGTCAAACTCATAATGTCACGTGACGTGCCGGGATGTATTGTGACTTTTTTTACATTTCCGGCAATGGGATGGGCATGGTTTCGGCATGACGCATCCGGCCCGCAGGCTGGCAGTTTGACACCCCTGGACTAGAAGAACTCCAAGGTCCCTTCCAACTCTGTTGTTGTTGTTGTTGTTCTGGCTGCCAGAGCTTGGCAGTTGATTTCCTATATTGGGTCCAAGCTGGAGCTGTTGATGGGTAGAACTGAAGGGGTCATCCTCCAGCTCTCTGAGGGCCCCTAGAGGACGTCTTACAGTGACAGATTTTATTTTCCTGGGCTCCAGGATCACCACAGACGGGGACTGCAGCCAAGAAATTAAAAGACGCTTGCTCCTCGGGAGGAAAGCCATGGCAAATCTAGACAGCACACTAAAAAGCAGAGACATCACCCTGCCAACAAAAGTGCATATAGTCGAGGCTATGGTCTTCCCAGTTGCAATGTATGGCTGTGAAAGGCTGAGCACCAAAGAATTGAAGACTTTGAACTATGGTGCTGGAGAAGACTCCTGCGAGTCCCTTGGACTGCAAAGCGATCAAACCGGTCCTAGAGGAGATCAACCCTGACTGCTCTTTAGAAGGCCAGATCCTGAAGCTAAAATTCAAATACTTGGCCACCTAATGAGAAGGAAGGACTCACTGGAGAAGAGCCTAATGCTGGGAAAGTTTGTGGGCAAGAGAAGAAGGGGATGAGAGAGAATGAGGTGGCTGGATGGAGTCACTGAAGCAGTAGGCGTGAGCCTAAATGGACTCCAGAAGATGGTAGAGGACAGGAAGGCCTGGAGGAACGTTGTTCATGGGGTCATGATGGGTCGGACACGACTTCGCAACTAACAACAACAACAACAGAGGAGTCATTTGAACCACAAGCAGGGCTATGAACCTGTTAACCTGGTAAATGTAGAAAGTCACTTGGCCGTTGGAACAGCTGAGCAGGTCCATTGTGTTGCTTTGACTTAAAGGAGCCTTGAGCACTGCCCATTTAGATTATGGTGATACCTTCAATAGTCCCCTAGATGTTTATTTATTAATTCAATTTCAAGGCCATGTGACTCAATGGCCACACCTGGCAGCTTAGAAATAAAAATTAAAGAAAACAAAATACATTAAGAAGAAAAAAAGAAGGCAACTAACCAGAACCAAAACTCAACAAGCCAAACAGTAGCCTAGGATCTTGGCTAATATATCAGCAGGAATAAATTCCAAGACTGTATCTTTTTCCCATTTCAAAAATACATAAAAATACATTTGCAAAATGAAATGTACCGTAACTGAAATCTAATCAAAACCCCCAGAATAATTGAAAGCTAACATTTGGCCCTTGTGTAGGGATACCTCTCTAAAGTTGGCAAATGTATATCTTCTAGTTGTCATAACTTTGCTTTCTTAGCTGGAGAAAAAGTACTATTCCAATGAGAGTGATGTATCTGTGAACATCATCTGTTTTTTCCTAAGGAAAAAAAATGTCCTGCTTTCTATGTCAGTGGCAATATTTACCACAGCTATTATGAAACAAATTATTTCAGAAAACTCATTAATAAAGCAAATGATTATCTGCCCATTTTTTATTTTTTTTTTAAAAACAGCAACAACAGGCAAATACCATTATGACTGACTGTTTTTTAAACCAATCATTCAGAATCTAGGAAAGAAAATGTTATTAAGGTAATGGTGAATCTGGCTTCGTTTTATACTCTTTAAATTGAAGAGTAGCATTTCAGAAACTTTTAGCAAGAAGGAAAGAGGTTAACACTTGGGCTTGTATTCTTGCTGGCTGCTTTTTATCTAGAGAGATACCTACTCAAGCATGGAATTAAATACAGACAACCACAGTCAGCCCTGCTCTTTAACTTATGCAAAGTGATTCCTGCTACAATGGCCAGAAATTTTGCATTCATCCTTTGCCCGTGAATGAGGAGTTTAAATGATTTCCAATGGTGCAGAATTTGTACATAGCTAAAAATAATGCTGACATTTTTAAACTTAAGTAAGAATCTCCTCCGCTGTTAGCGAAGAAAGATTTCAGAGCTATGCTCAGGGATGGGGGGGGGGGAAAGCTGCATTTTTCCCTCAAGTATTTGGCAGGAGAAGTTGTTTCAAAGTATTATGTTAATGTTAATGTTAATTTTATTTGTATACCGCCCTTCTCCCGAAGGACGGGCACATATAAAATACAGGAGACAAAAGTTAAAAAAGAATTAAATACAAGGCCCAAGCTAAAACAATAAATAATAATATAAAAATCAAAATAAAATCCCAACCCATCCCCCATCAGGTCAGGCTGGCTTGTTCGAATAAATAGGTCTTCAGATCACGTCGGAAGGAGCGAAGGTCGGGCGCCGTCCGGAGCTCAACCGGCAACCGATTCCATAAGTCCGGGGTGCCCACAGAGAAGGCCCTCCCCCTGGGGGCCACCAGACGACATTCTCTGACCGGTGGCACCCTGAGGAGGCCCTCTATGTGGGAACGCACAGGGCGGAGGGAAGTTGACGCCGGCAGCAGGTGATCCCTGAGGTACTCCGGACCCATGCCATGTAGGGCCTTAAAAACCATTACCAAAACCTTGAATCTCACTTGGAAGACAACTGGGAGCCAATGCAGCTCGCGGAGCAGAGGTGTAACATGGGAGTATCGGGAGACTCCCAACACAACTCTCGCAGCTGCATTCTGTACCAGTTGGAGCCTCCGAGTGGTCCTCAAGGGAAGCCCCATGTAGAGAGCGTTGCAGTAGTCCAAACGAGAGGTCACGAGCGCATGAGTGACCGTACATAGGGCATCCCGGTCTAGATAGGGCCGCAACTGGCGCACCAGGCAAACCTGGGTGAAGGCCCCACTAGTTACAGCCACTATGTGGTCTTCCAAAGTAAGCCGTGAATCTAGGAGGACTCCCAAGTTGCGAGCCCTATCTACGGGGGGTAATAGCTCACCCCCCATGGAAAGAGGTGGAATATTCTGAATATCCCAGGATGCCGGTATGCACAGCCACTCAGTCTTATCGGGGTTGAGTTGAAGTCTGTTCCTCCCCATCCAGACCCGAACCGCTTCCAGGCAATGGGACATCACGTCGAGGGCATCACTGGGGTGGTTTGGGGTCGAAATAAAAAGCTGGGTATCATCAGCGTACTGATGATACCCAACTCCGAAACCACGAATGATCTCACCCAGCGGTTTCATGTAGATGTTGAACAGGAGAGGCGAGAGGACCGACCCCTGAGGAACTCCACAAGCGAGAGACCTCGGGGTCGACCTCTGCCCCCCTGCGAACACCGACTGCGAACGTCCCAGGAGATAGGAGGAGAACCACTGAAAAACTGTGCCTCCCACTCCCAATCCCCTGAGACGCCGCAGCAGGATACCATGGTCGATGTTATCGAAAGCCGCTGAGAGGTCTAATAGGACTAGGACAGAGGAATATCCCGTCCCGGGCCCTCCAGAGATCATTCACCAGAGCGACCAATGCCGTCTCCGTGCTGTACCTGGGCCTGAAACCCGATTGGTACGGGTCTAGATAATCCGCTTCATCCAGGACCAGAGGCAGCTGATGCGCCACCACACTCTCAACAACCTTCGCAAGTTATTTAACACAGCTGGGTTCAAGGCAGGCTTCTTGAGGAGAGGTCTCACCACCGCCTCCTTCAAGACGGCGGGGAAAATACCCTCACTCAAAGAGGCAGATATAACCACCTGGAACCAGCCTCGTGTCCCCTCCCGAGCTGCATAAACCAGCCAGGAAGGGCACGGGTCCAATAAACATGTGGTGGAGCTCAACCTCCCCATAATCCTTTCCACTTCCTCCGAAGTCACAGAATCAAACTCCTCCCAGGTAACATCAACAAGACCACCCGTGTCCTGATCGTCAGACTCTGCCCAGTTGGAGTCCAGACCGGTCCGAATCCGAGCGATTTTGTCCGACAGATGTTGACTAAACTCATCGGCACGACCCTGCAAGGGTTCCTCCCTCACCTCCTGATTAAGGAGGGAGCGGGTCACCCTAAACAGGGCGGCCGGGCGGTTATCTGCGGATGCGATAAGGGCGGAGAAGTGATTAGACCTCACCGCCCTTATTGCTGCAAGATAAGACCTAATATAGGTTCTTAGTCGCAATCGGTCGGATTCGGATCGGCTGGACCTCCAACAGCTCTCTAGGCCCCGTCTTCGACGCTTCATCTCCCGAAGCTCCGCGGAGAACCATGGAGCTCGCTGGGATCTGCACCGGGTCAGGGGCTGCAAGGGTACAACTCGGTCAAGTGCCTCCGTGGCTGCCCTTTCACAGGCTTCCACTAAGGCATCCGCCGAGTTGTGAGCAATGGAGGCAGGTGGGGACCCCAGCGCTGCCTGGAACCTATCAGGATCCATTAAGCGCCTGGGGCGGTACCATCTAGTTGGCTCCAGACACCCACCATACTGTTGGTGAAAATATAGAAAGTGTGTTTGTGTGTTTCTGTGTGTGTGTGTGTGTAGGGGAGGGGGAAGGGCAAGATAAGAAGTAATGGGTGCTTGTTCAAGAGAGATCCAACCTAGAAGTAGAAATTTTCTGACAGTGAGAACAATTATTCAATGGAATAGCCTGGGGTTGTGGGTGCTCCTATCACTGGAGGTTTTCAAAAATAGATTGGAAGACTATTTGATTGGGATGGCATAAGACTCCTGCCTTGAGCAGGGGGTTGGACTAGAAGACCTCCAAGATCCCTTTCAGCCCTATGATTCTATGTTCTAGAGATAATATGCATCAGAAAGTAAGATGTCCTTTCCTGACATGTCCTATCTTTTTGTTTGGGACTATTTTTGGTTTGCTAAAAGTGCTTACAGGATTAAGCTGACTAACCCAGAACATTGTTTTTAGCAACTGTCAGTTGGCATCCATAATTTGCAAAGAAGAGAGCACAAATGCCACAGTTCTTGTATTTATCTATGCCATCTTCCAGAATAATAGAATTGGAAGGCTCCTTGGAGGTCTTCTAGTCCAACCTCTGCTCAGGCAGGAAATCCAATCCATTTCAGACAAATAGTTCCCTAATCTCTTCTTAAAAATCTCCAGTGTTGGAAAATCCACAACATCTGGAGGCAAGTCATTCCACTGATTTAATTGTTCTGTCAGCATATTTCTCCTTAGTTCCAGGTTGCTTCTCTCTTTGATTAGTTTCCATCCATTGTTTCTTGTCTTGCTTTCTGGTGCTTTGGCAACCCCTTAGATATTGGAAGACTGCTATCATGTCATCCCTAGTCTAACCTTTGATGCAGATGACTTAGTTTTTGAGTTTGTAAAAGATTCACAACTAATGCCCAGTGATACATGGCTTCTTGGTAAAAGATAAAATAAAAGCAACTTATCACTGTCTTCTTCTGGAATTTTATTTTTTTATTTTTATTTATTTTTTATTTATTTTTTATTTATTTATTTATTTATTTATTTATTTATTTACACATACATACATACATACATACATACATACATACATACATACGAGTCTATTCTCCTGCTATGGGATTTCTTGATGATGTTCTGACTTCAAGGCTTCTACTGATTTATTGAGAACAGGGTTAGTTAACTGGCAGCCCACAAACCACATGGATTTCTCTTTCAGATCATTTTGTAGCTGAATACTTTGGCCACTGTCACTGACAAGGATTGGTACATTTTAAAAATTATTCCTGCCCATTTGCTGATTAAGCCCTCTATGCAATTTGGCCCTATGTCTGCCACTTCAGTCCCCAACATTTGATATCAGTGCAGCTCTTGGCTCAAATAATCTCACATGTTTGCATAAGGTGGACAAAAAAAGTCAAGATGGTGGCTCTTGATTACCTGATTGAAGCCCCACCCTTTTTAAAATGTGCAGATACAAAACGACAGGGTTTCAATCACATTGCTGCAGTTGCCATCTTGACATTTTTTACTCCCTCTGATGATGCCCCAGACACTATAAGAAATGTTGGCAATCAGGCTGAAATCAACCATACCTGATTCTAGAGCATTTGTAAAAGCTCAGCCACAAACCTTGTGTCAATACTGTAAACATCGACATGTTTTTGCACTGACAATATAAGAGGCAGCCTTTTGTTTAAACTGCTTCACTTTGAATCACAGAAGGGAGGGAAATGTTAAACGGCTCTTTTGAGAAGATAAGAAATAGCCGCGCACAGAAAGGGAAGTGAAACTTCATATGTAAAATTAATTGGACAATGTGATTAATAACATGTAAACAAGGGTGGGAATTGTGTATGATATGATGGTTTTAAGGGAGGAGATTTCAGATTCTGGCATCCATCCATGAGTGTCGATGCTGTGTTTCATTATTAAGAATTTTTAGATTAAAAAATGCC
Source organism: Vipera berus (assembly GCF_964194415.1). Classification (NCBI taxonomy): domain Eukaryota; kingdom Metazoa; phylum Chordata; class Lepidosauria; order Squamata; family Viperidae; genus Vipera; species Vipera berus. Next base: position 18,736,517 of record NC_138202.1, read on the forward strand.
TGAAATTTGTTTGAACTGTCTCATTAATTGGAACCATGACACCTTGCTTGTAAACTAAAAGATGTGATACTAAAGGAAAATGGCCAAGGAAAACAGAGAAAGAAGAAAGCAGAGCTGATTGATTATATGCCATCAAGTCATTTTTGAGTCCAAGTGCCCAGATAGATTTTTCTCTGTGACAATCTGTCATGGGTCAGAGGTCAACCAACAGGGTAACCATTGCCACCATAACTGAGTCCATTCCCCTTTTATGCTGGTCATCTTCCCTTCTACCTTTCCAGCATTGGAGCTTTTTCCAGAGAGATCAGTCTTCACATAAGGCAACCAAAGCAGGTTAATTTGAACCTGTTCTTGAGGGAGAACTCTGGAATTAATTTGTTCGATTATTCATTCATTTGTTGCCTTGGCCATTCATGATATGGGTAGTCCTTGACTTATGACCACAACTGACCCCAAAATGTCTATTTCTAAGTGAGAGAGTTGTTAGGTGAGTTTTGCCCTACTTTTCAACCTTTCTTGCCACAAACGTTAAGTGAATCACTGCAGTTGTTAAATTAGTAACACGCTTGTAAAGTAAATTCGGCTTCCCCATTGATTTTGTTTGCCAGAAGGTGGCCACATGATTCCAGGGCACTGCAACAGTTATAAATATGAACCAATTGCCAAGCATTCAAATTTTGATCATGTGACCATGGGATATTGCAATTGTCGTAGATGTGAAAACTGGTCATATCACTTTTTTCAGGGCCATTGTAACTTCGAACAGTCATTAAATGAATAATGGTAAGTCAAGGACCACCTGTATTCTCAGGAGCCTTCTCCAACACCAACAATCAAAGGCATCAACAGTCTTCTTATCTTACTTCTTTAAAGTCCAACCTTTGCTTGTATAGGGTACCAAATTATGGGTTGCAAAGTTACAACCAAAAACCATTTAAGGAAACACTAAGAGAAATTAGATTTTTAACAAAGCCTGTGGAAGGATTTCTTCTTACTTTTGCCTTTGCTTAATAACAATAGCACTTAGACTTATATACCCCTTCGCAGTGCTTCACAGCCCACTCTAAGCAGTTTACAGAGTCGGCATATTTGCCCCCAACAATCTGGGTCCCCATTTTACCGAACTTAGAAAGATGGAAGGTTGAGTCAACATTGAGCTGGTGAGAATTGAACTTCTGGCAGTCAGCAGAATTAGCCTGCAATACTGCATTCTAACCACTAGCACTTAAGTTTGATGGAATGGTTTATATTCATCAAGACAAATATCAGAATTTTCCCTCCTTCACTTTAAAAAAGGGTCTTTCCACTGAGTCTTGGACTACATCCGCCTCTGAGTGAATCGCTGAGCCTGTTAAAAAATTATATGCTCTAAAGAAAGAATCAACAAGATTGACGTGATCAGGTCCACCGAAGTTTCTGTTTCTTGATGCTCATCCTTGTGTTCCCTTGTTGTTGGTCCTCAGTAACAGACAAAATAGATAATCAGTGTATGCTCTCCCACTCTCTTTCTCTGTACATCATTTTCAAAGCTTAACTATTACATATTGAAATGATTGCTAATTGAGAGGGATAAAAATAAATATTGGCTTTCTGTGTGTGTTTGTGTGTGAGAGAAGTACTTATTTGAGCCAGAAGTAGTCAAATACTACAGTTAATGACTGTACAGTTTCTCTTAGCCACTTATTCATTCGCCTTGCCACTATGAGGAGCTGCTGACTCATCATCAAACAAAAAAGGAAAGCACAGCAAACATGATTATCCAAATTCAAAGAAAACAAAATTAAAATAAGGTATTTGTACAAGAACAAACAAATGTATTCAATCCTCTTCCTTCTCTGAGCCTAATGAGGGTATAAAAAGAGAAGAGGCACCGGATGGAAACTAATCAAGGAGAGAAGCAACCTAGAACTAAGGAGAAACTTCCTGACAGTTAGAACAATTAACCAGTGGAACAACCTGCCTCCAGAAGTGGTGAATGCTCCAACACTGGAAGTTTTTAAGAAGAGACTGGACAGCCATTTGTCTGAAATGCTATAGGGCAGGGGTCAGCAACCCAAAACAGCAAAGGAGCCACTCAGAACCGGTTCCGTCATACACACAAAAAACTGGGAGCCGCAAAATGTGCACGCGCATGTGGGCATGCATGTGGGCACGCACGCGCATGCGCAGAACAAGCAAAAACATACACCACCCCTACACCCGCACCGCATCCTGAGCCACATGCACCTGTCACTGCCCAGTGCCGCCAGCTTACACAGGGGGAGGGACGTACTCGCAGGTGACGGGCACTGGGTTGCTGCGGCGCCTTCAGCCCGGGCGCCGCCGGAGCCACCCAAATACCCTGCCCCTCTCCCGGGACCTCCAAACCTCTGCGTTTGATGAATGCAGCAGCTCTCCAAACTGCCACCGACCCATTTGCAGAGCTGCTGCATTCCTCCGTGTTTGAAAGAAACTGAAAGAAACACGGATGAACGCAGCAGCTGTGCAAAGAGGACGGTAGCAGTTTGGACAGGTGCGCGTGCACTCTCCAAACTGCTGCCGTCCCGTTCGGAGGTCTGCCATGCTCATCAAACATGAAAGAATGCGGCAGCTGTGCAAACGGGATGGCGGCGGTTTGGAGAGTGCACGTGCACTCTCTCTCTCTCTCTTCCTGTCAGCCGGCTCTGGTGGAGCTGCCTGCCATCCTCTCTTTGCTCGGCTCCGCTCTGCCCAGCTCGCCTCCGCCTCCCTCGCCCGCCATTACCTCAGGCAACATCCTCGCTAGTCCGGAGGCGACCCTACCCCCCCACTGCAAACGAAGAGGTGGCGAAGGCAGCAGATATGCAAGCCTCCGCCACCCCACCCTACTCACCTTTTTAGTTCTCCCGTCTCTTCCTCCACTCTGCCAACTGCAGTTAAAAAAACAAAGAGGTTTGTGGGTGTACCCACAAATGGTTTGTGGGCGGTCCCACAAACCAACCAATCAATTTAAACTTTTCAAGTTTTTTTGTGAGAAGTTTAAATTGATTAAATTTTTTTAGTGGCACTTTTTTTTCCAAAAGTAAACATGGCAGAGGGAGGAGGCCTGGGAGCCGCGGGTTGCCGACCTGTGGTATGGGGTTTCCTGCCTGAGCAGGGGGTTGGACTAGATGACCTCCAAGGTCCCTTCCATCATCATCATCATCATCATCATCATCATCATTAATAATGGAACACAATAGACCTTTGGACACATAGCATGATAGGAAAACTTGCCTGCAGTCTCCAGTCTGGCCTTTTTATATAGGGATGGGCACCCAAAAATATATAATACCCCCCCTTTGCTGAAATTTGGAAGCTTCATTGTTTTAATGTAAAAAAAATTACTTAAAGATTGTAACAGGTATCTAATCTTGGCCACTGTAATACTTATGGCTTTACTCTAACCTAGCATGGTTGGCTGGGGAATTCTGGGAGTTAAAGTCCATAAGTCTTAAAGTTACCAAGGTTGGACAGTCCTGCTTTTAGAACATATCCCCCCTTCTCTCTCTCTCTCTCTCTCTCTCTCTCTCTCTCTCTGCCTCTCTCTCTGTCTCTCTCTGTGTGTGTGTGTGTGTGTCAAAAAACTCAAGACGGTGGCTGAAACCCTTTATTCAGAATTCAGCCCTGTTTTACTTGTGTTGCATGAAATGCAACTAAAAATGGCTGGGGCTTAGACCACCCATCACTTATGTAAATAGAAATCCCATCCCACCCCACAGTAATTTGTTCCTCAGAGTCAAATGCTAATAAAGCAGTGCCCTTGAATTCAGCAAGTGCCATGAAGCGTCTACGAGAAGTACAATATTTTATTTGGCACTTCACAGTATATAAGATTGACAGCTCCCTCAAGTATACAATTTAAAATAAACTGTGTGGTACCAAGGGGGATGAGCCTGATATTAAAAAGATACATGCAAGCTTTCGAGTGACTAAAAAGCATTTGGAAGAGTTCAAATTGAATCTGAGTTCTGCACCAAATTTCAAAAAGATTTAGGATAAACTAACAGTGAGAAGGACAATGAAGATGATCAGGGATTGGAGATCAAGTTCTGTGAGTTGAAACTGAAAGAACTGTCAGACCTGCCTTGACTTCAACTCTAGGCAAGAATGATCCATGATTTCATCTTTAGAGTAAGGTATGGTTTTACTAAAGTCAAGTCAAGTACAGCAAAGCAAACCTAGGTCTGAGGTTCCCATGCCAATTCTCTAGTGAAATCCCCCTGGTTCCCACATCTGCCCTTCTGCTGGTTCTTGTGCATCCAATCATATTCAAACCAGATGTTTTTGAATTGGCGGTGCTTGGAATGCAGCTGCACTTTTCTTTCTGGCCAGGTGTCCTTGAGATGCTGTTTCTGGCCAGTACAAAGTACTTTCGTGTTGCCCCTTTCTTCCCTCCCAAACAGCTTCCCTCTCCCTCAGAGTTTATGGCAGGCTGGTGCTAAGGCAAAGAGAAGGCAAAGCGAAGTGGCAGATCTGACCCTGTTTAATCTTGAGAAACCATGTTTAATCTTGAGAAAAGGAGCAAGGATAACACCCTTACAACATTTGAAAGGGGCTTTAAATGCTGTGTTCTCCTAAACAAGGGAAGCCACTGGGAAACTTCAATTTTTCAATTTTCAGATTTCTTTGAAGAGTTGAGATAAGTAGAACTATGCCTATGATATCAATATAGTTAATCCAGTGAACATTGGCTTATGTCAGTTCTTAAGTCCAGTTCTTCCCAGAGTTTCAATTATTTTTTCCCCAGTAGCTAAAAAAATAGCTTGATAGGGAATTAGTGCACAAACCATCTATTTTTACTCTGAGCTAGGTCTTCAGGTCTATCCTGTGATTTTTGTAGTGCCTTCAGGAATGTAAGGAGCAGGCATGAGAAGGAGGGAAGTGATCAGATGTTTCTCAAGCCTGGAAACAAGTCCATAAAACTCATTTAAAACCTCTCTTACTGCACAAATGTGATTTTGCATCCTGAGTTGAAAGCTGCTGTAGAAGTATTCACAGCTTAATGTCACTTCAATCTCGTTTGCTTAATGTGATGATAAAAGGAACACTCATTCCTTGAAGGATGACACATAGGACCATGAGCCTGAAAACCTTCTTATACAGGGAGGCAAGAGGAATACTAAAAGAAAGTAAAGTGCTACTCAAACTGGCATTAAGAAATAATTATTTGGAAGTGTCCCAGCTATTACGGGACACTTAGAATAGCCATTTAAGAGGAGGAATTTGGGAGTAGGCCACACAGGTAAATTTTATTTAGAAATTTGCATTTAAATTACTGATGGATGTTTGGCCACCACATGTCAGAAAAGATAAAGAAATGACAATTGACTGGCTGTTGAAGAACTCTAAACAGGCTTCTTCCATTTACAGAATGGAATGGAATAGAATAACAGAGTTGGAAGGGATCTTGGAGGTCTTCTAGTCCAACCCCCTGCTCAAGCAGGAAACCATTTCAGACAAATGGTTGTCCAATCTCTTCTTAAAAATTTCCAGGGTTGGAGCATTCACAACTTCTGTTCCACTGGTTAATTGTTCTAACCATCAGGAAATTTCTCCTTAGTTCTAGGTTGCTTCTCTCCTTGATTAGTTTCCATCCTCTGCTTCTTGTCCTGCCTTCAGGTGCTTTGGAGAATAGCTTGACTCCCTCTTCTTTGTGGCAACCTGTGAGATAGTGGAATACTACTTTCATGTCACCCTAGTGTTTCTCTTTATTAAACTAGACATACCCAATTCCAGCAACCAGTCTTTATATGTTTTAGCCTCCAGTCCCCTAATCATCTTTGTTGCTCTTCTCTGCACTCTTTCCAGAGTCTCAACATCTTTTTTATGTCATGATGACCATAACTGGATGCAGTATTCCAAGTGTGGCCTTACCAAGACATTGTAAAATGGTATTAACACTTCACGTGATCTTGATTCTATTCCTCTGTTAATGCAGCCTAGCACTGTGTTGGTTTTCACAAATCACATGAGCAGATGAAACTGTTTTTTTAAATTCTCTTATTTTAGGCAGCAATCTTATATGGACTAGATAGTGATCCTAGCACCTATGAAGTATTTCAGGTTCAAAGGAGAAATACAGTTTGGAGCATACCAGAGTGGTATGCACATAGCACCTTTTGGAAACACCTTAATACACACACACACACACAGACACACACACACCTCCCCCATGATAGTATATAAATCATACCAATGCAAGCTCAAAAAATAATAATTATCCTCTAAAATATAGCATCAGTCCTTTGAAATAGGCCAGGCCAAGAAGTAGACATAGCTAAGACTACTGTGTTGGAAATCTATTTTTATATGATAAAATAACAGAATCTTAAAAATCTGCCAGTTTCCCTCTGCCTGCTCATATACCAAATAAAATCAAGGCGGGATTATTCTCAATATTTTTCCCCTCAGGCTGACTTGTCTCTTTTATTTGTTAATGGTTCTTGTTTACCTTTACCAGCTTTATTCCTGTTTTATTCTACATATAGAGTAAGAATGATAAGATGCTAATTTGTACGGTGTTCAGACTTTACTTAGAATTTAAAGGTGAACACCAATTTATACCAAGTAGTAGATAATCTGTGGTAGAGAATGTGGTAGATAACTTTGCATAACATACTACACTAAGCTAAAATGGATTTGAGTAGTGAGTAGTTCAGTCTTGATGGGAACTTAGACATTACCTTAGGACTTTGTGTGAATGAGGTCATCAAGCCAAAGTATGGTTTATTGGTTTAGACATAGCACGCTATGTGCACTTCAAAGATGTGTGAGGTATTTAAACTTAGGTTTAGTGTATTTTCTGAAAATAGCCTTTGGCAGCACGCTTGTTACAATGATAAAGAAAAGCTAATATTCTTAAATGTTGGCAGGAAAGGCACTTTGGGCCTAAGGTTTGCAGTCTTTTGAGAATTTTTAGAACATATTACTTATTTTAATTGGATTTCTGTACTGATACAATCACACAATGGTTTATAAATAACAACACATCAATGGGGCAAATTACAGTATTAATACAACCATAGAAACACAACTCATCTGGGATTTAAAACTGGAGTAATATATTTATAAAACTGGAGATTATATTCATAATGGGCTGACCAACTGTACTTAATTAGGCCCAGAACTCTTCAACTTCTTCATAAACTATTTAGATAAAGGGACAGAAAGGGAACTCATCAGATTTGCAGATGACACCAAGCCAGGGGAAATAGCAATACTTTGAAAGATAAACCCAAGATCCAGAAAGACCTTGACAGACTCAAAAACTGCACCCTATCCAATAAAATGCAGTTTAGTGGTCAGAAAAATAAGGTTTTACATTTAGGCAAGAAAAAACAAATGCACAGGTATAGAATAGATGGCACCTAGCTCAACAGCAGTAACTGTGAGACAAATCTAGAAGTCCTGGTGGACAATCATTTAAATATGAGCCAGCAGTGTGCTTCAGCTGCCAAAAAAGCCAACACAGTCTTGGGCTGCATTAACAGAGGGATAGAATCAAGATCACGTGCAGTGTTAACACCACTTTATAATGCCTTGGTAAGACTACATTTGGAATACTGCATCCAGTTTTGGTTGCTATGATGTAGAAAAGATGTTGAGACTCTAAAAAGAGCAGAGAAGACCAACAAAGATGATTAGGCTAAAACATATGAAGAATGGTTGCAGGAATTGGGTATGTCTAGTTTAATGAAAAGGAGGACTACTGGTAACATGATAGCAGTGTTCCAATATCTCAGGGGCTGCCACAGCAAAGAGAGGGTCAACATATTTTCCAAAGCACCTGAAGGCAGAACAAGCAATGAATGGAAACTAATCAAGGAGAGAAGCAACCTAGAATTAAGGAGAAAATTCCTAACAGTTAGGACAATTAATCAATGGAATGGCTTGCCTTCAGAACTTGTGGGTGCTCCATCACTAAGGATTGCTAAGAAAAGATTGGACAGCCATTTGTCTGAAATGGTATAGGGTCTCTTGCCTGGGCAGGGGGTTGGACTAGAAGATCTTCCAAGTCTATTATGTATTTTATACAAACAATTCCTATCTTATCTAAGAGCCTTGGTGGAGCAGTGGGCTAATGCCTCCTTAAGTAACACCAGCTGCCTGCAATTAGGGCAGGTTCACATCCCACCAGGCTCAAGGTTGACTCAGCCTTCCATCCTTCCGAGGTAGGTAAAATGAGGACCCAGATTGTTGGGGGCAATAAGCTGGCTTTGTAATAATGCCGCTTGGGGGGTGTATGAAAGCCCTAATAAGCAGGCATATAAATAGAATGAAGGCTACTGCTAAGCTTGTAAGCCGCCCTGAGTCTTCGGAGAAGGGTGGGATATAAATGGAATTAAAATAAATAAATAAAATAAAAATAAATAATTCTAAATAGCTTTTCCAGAAGAACTCCATGTTAACCTGCTTTCAGAAGGTCATCAGAGTTGAGATAAGCTTAATCTGTTTCACAAATAGGAGCCACAACCAAAAAAGAACATGTCCTCTTAATATCATCCCCTCTAAATTCACTATAGTAAAGAACTAGCAACCATTTCTCACAAGTTGTTTCTATCAGATGGGTTGATATATTTATGCTTGCTGTTCCAAAATGAGACTTGATGGGAGCATGGCTACCATTGGGAAACAATTAGTTGTTGGAATCGGGTGGTACATATGCATACATACATAAGTGGATAGAAGAATGCTAGTTTTCATGTACTCACACCATATACTGCTTCCTACATCTGTTTGCTTTTATCTTTTCTCTCGGCAGGCAAGCAGATTTTCAAACCATGCCCTGGACTGCAGCTGCAAATTGTTTTAATTTTATAAGAAAGCTTAATGGGACCCACTTGAGGCCCTGAAGAATTTTTGGAAATAAAGATGATCATAGACATTGGTGCTTTGCTTTCCAATGTGCCAAAGTCTCCTTCCCTTCAATTTTTATTTTAAGATATGTCTTCTTTATTTTCTTAGTTGTGCAAAATTAGGGTGGGTGGGAGAAAGCTTGACAGGTGCTAAACAAAATGTTATTACATACATTTATTCTCCTAGGACTGATGTGAATTAGTTTGTTTCTTGGATACATACTGTATACCGATTTTTTTTCCTGCTAGTTCAAGGCAGATTACACGAGAAAATCTCATTTTAATCTCCAGGAAAAAAATTCTTCAGTAAAATAAGGTGAGCTGAAAAAGTGTGAATGGCCTAAAATTCACACAATAAGCTTTGTGTGAATTGAGCTTTTGAATGTGGATCTCCCTGGCCCAAAAGTTCTGGTTACAAGCATTATCTGATCGATATGATTATGGCTAGCAGATAATTTAGAGCAGCAAACTCTGTGGACAGACAAGGAAAGTCTGAATGATGAAAGCCATGTGATGGCATCACAGCGTCATTGTGCCAGTTGTGGGTGTGATTATTGTTTCTCCAGAGGTTTTCTTACCTGTGGCCACCTGAAGTCTGAGCTATACTGACATGCTAGATGATTCAGTTAAACCGCAGGAAGCCAGTGGCGCCTTCCCTGCTTTCAGACTCCACCATTTGGCATGCTGACAGTTTATTGCTTTGTTGGGAGGCTGAGCAGGAATGAAAGGACACAAGTTGAATATTTCATGCAGGGCTGGAATGCATAATAAACTGCTTCAGAGAGGAGGAGATAAGAAGGAGTGGTGAATACTTTAAAAGTGATGCCTCTTCTCTAGGTAGTCAAGAGACAGAGAGATAGGAGAGAAGGCAGATTCTCTTGTTCTCCTCTCCTTTCCCTTTTGTGTTAATGAGGAGCAGGAATATCCAGAGGCAATTTTGACAAATTATTTGTATGCACACCCAGCACAGAAAGATGTAATTAGTCTTCACAGCCAGGGCTCTACCAAAGCACCTCACAAGTATTTAGAGTCTTCTCCATCCCACTTTAGCACACACTTTAGCTGATGGCCAACTAATGCTGTGCCAGCTATCTGTGCAGCAGGATGATTTGAGATCAAAACCCTTCTGGATTTGGCTTTCTTATGCTTCTGTTCTCGGCGGCTGGAGCTCTGCCATTGTTTATGCAATCACTGTCCTCTCGTAACAAGCAGAGAAAGTCTCCTGCATTTTTAAAACCAGGTTTGCTTTCAAATGAATGAAAGTCAACCTGCCTTTGAAATATCTGTGGCAAGAGTAAGGGACTTGGTGACACTCTCATGGGTAGAGTGTGGTTATTTACTTAGTAGGGGATGTAATGAGTGTGTGAAAAAATTCTTGTCTTTCCTTGTACAGTCAGTTCCCCAGAGGCCTGTAGCCTTCCTGGCTTTTCATTCAACTCCTCTGTGGATTTTTTTTTAGTGGCAGTGTTTTTTCCTTTGAAGGAGAAATTCCTGGTGCAATTCTCCTTCCTTGGAGAAATTTGGAGAAATTACCCACTCATTGGTTGAAAGTTCCAAAAGATCACTTACATCCATTTTTAAGTCTTACTGAAATATATTAATAATATCCCCAAACTGATAGGCCAGAAAAAAGTGGATGAAAGCAATATTGGCAGCTAAATCATTTTAGATATGGGCATAATGAACAATTTTAGAGGGTTATGCTACAATTCTGCAGTTGTGTAGCGTGTAATTGACAACTGATATTTCTCTCTCTTTCTCCCTCTCCCTCTCTTGCCTCTATAGCATCGTCCTGATTATGGAATAAGATAAGGCTGCCTCCTACTGTTTTGTCGTTAGGACTAAGGACTCTGCTGTTGAATAAAATGTTAGTATAGATTGGTAATGAGATAATACAATGAATGTTTTTAGCACGAACACGGATACCCTGCTGGCTTGATAATAAAATGTTTTTTAAAGATCAGTACAAAGAACAGATGCTGTGACAAAAATCAGATTCACTTGACACTGAACTACCATGCTCATGATGATTTAGGTGCTGGGGCTGGCCCTGTTTGTTGCCCCCACCCCTTATTTCACACAATATGCTTCACTGGGTCAATAAAAACAGTAGTACTGTGTTGTATAAACCAAATGAACCAATCCTGGGCAGGACAGAGGCAATTTTAATTCAAAATCACATCAAAGCAACTGTGACTTCAATTACCTTCCTCCTCCCAGCCATGTTTTGTGAACCCCAAACCCTTTGTCAATTGCAGAGCAATATCCAAGATCTTCGCAGTTAGTCCTTCAAGGAAAAGAAATGGAGTTGGTTGAAACCCAAGGTCCATCTATCTATCTATCTATCTATCTATCTATCTATCTATCTATCTATCTATCTATCTATCTATCTATCTATCTATCTATCTATCTGGAGATTCTCAATCTTTTGAGATTTTAAGAACTTTGGGCCAAGATCCATTGTTTAACTGCCTGCCAGTGTTCATCAACCATAGAATAAACTCCTAAATATTTACTGTAGTACAATATCAAGCTACAGTCATAGTGGCCACTCAAGGAAAGTTTTCACTAGCATACTGTAGTCTTGCCAGTAATCTCTTGTCATAAGAGCTTATGAGATATTAAACAATTCCCCCTTAGCTCTTGTGATAGTAGTAGACTGCCTGGCTTAGACTCACCTCATAGGCATCCACACCAGTATACCTTAGTATTTGACCATTGTAACAATGTCCATAGCTGGCTTGTTTATCTGCCCCTGGCATTTTGAAGGATGTGATATGTCCAGGGACAGTTTAGTTAGACCACCACACTCTACCTACACCCTCAGTTAATTAAGGAGGAGTGTGGGTGAACAGAAGAACAGGAGAAGAAGAGATGGGAAGGAGATGAGGAAATGAGAAACAATGTCTGGGCAAGTCCAATAGCTAAATCAAGGAACATGGTTGAATCTAGCTGCCAGAATCACAAGCCATGATAAGCAGCAAATTGTGCTTGATCCCTGCCTGGAGCTTGGCTTGAGAGCTCAGCTTGAGTGCTCAAGAGCAACATTGCTTACAGCAGAACTTGGAGTTTAGCCTGGAGCTTGGCAGTAACTTTGCTGTGCAACTGTAGTTAAGTAAATAGCAACCACGTAGGGCAGCATATAATTGTCAACAATTGCAAAACCTTTTAGTGAGAGACATGCATTGCATTACACTTTAAGAGCTTTCACATCTGTAAAGACAGAGCACCAAAGACTTGCTTACATGGCTAAGCCAACCCATAAGAATTAAGGAAGTGAAGTTAACTTTGCCCAGCCTATTATTGGAGAATGTACATGATATAATAAACTACCAAGTAGTTTAATCTAAGCTATGTTGTATTGAGTCATTGAAAGAGGAATCTCTCACACCTGGAAAGATTAGTTTCTGGGAGAAAAAAATAAAATATGCTTCATATGTTTAATGTATTTGAACATAACAGTCTTTTTACAGCTTGTGAATTTTATCTGAAATTGGACAAAAGTATGAACATTATATGTACATCTCTTAGAAATGCATGCCATCACAAATAGTAAGAAGTAAGTTTGTGTGTGTGCATAATATTAAAAGCATATATTTCCCCTCTATGATATGGGAAATGTAAAAATATTGGTATGATTTAAATGAGAGCTGCTGGGAAGTGCTCCATGCTGTACGTTTTGCAAGGGCTGCACCAAAAAAGGAGCTAGAGCCCTGATTGGTTTGCATTGTATTTGAACTGCATTTGGGGTCCTCATTGGATCTCCATTGCTTTTCAGCAGAATTTCAACTTTCAGAGCTGCTGGGAAGTGCTCCATGCTCAGAATTTCAACTTTCAGAGCTGCTGGGAAGTGCTCCATGCTGTAAGTTTTGCAAGGGCTGCACCAAAAAAGGAGCTAGAGCCCTGATTGGTTTGCATTGTATTTGAACTGCATTTGGGGTCCTCATTGGATCTCCATTGCTTTTCAGCAGAATTTCAACTTTCAGAGCTGCTGGGAAGTGCTCCATGCTGCACCAAAAAAGGAGCGGCCCGCGCTCCTAACTGTGCGCGAATTATATAACTAAATATCAAAAACAGCAGTGGTACATTCAGGGCAAGTGCATCTGAGATTCGTTGTAACTCAGCATGTCTGGCTTAGTTCAGTGCAACACCTGTTTTGCAGCTGTCTTTCGCAGTACCCTTTTCAAACTTGGAAACTGTCCTATCTGTAAACAAATCACTATTCTACAAGGACAGATTATTTATCTAGGGTCTGTAATCTGTGCTCTTCAGGCAGAAATTAGGTGTCCAGTTCAGCCCTTCTACCCTATTGAGCCTCCGTGCTATCAGCCCCCTCTACCACAAAGATCCTGCAGGAGAAGGGCAGTGTGGACAACCGTGGGATCTGGCAGGGTGAGATCTGTGAACCATAATCCCAAAGCTTTCGCTGTGTCCCTGCACAACAGATACAGTGCCCTTTCTGACCTTAATAAGGACATTAAGGAGACAGGTAAAGGTATCTGTGATAATAACTCAAATAAGCAGGGGATCATGGTCCAAGATGAAAAACTTGTTTTTGAGAGGGAGAAGTGTGAATCTTGTATTACACACCAGTCATGCAAGAACAGAAAGGCATCCAAAAAGAGAAGCCACCTTCTGGTTGGTGATTCAATTATAAGGGATGTAAATTTAGGAAAGGACACAGAGGTTTTGAAAGAGGTCAGGTCTCTTCCAGGTGCTACTGCCAGTAGGGACAAGAAGCGTATTTCTAAAATAATCAAGAATGCCAGCAAGGACTGTGATGTGGAGGCTATTGTACATCTTGGCACTAATGATCTGTCCCAAAAAGATGTACTCTCTGTGCAGAATGATTTCCAGAGCTTGGGGCAGGAACTTAGCAGAATAGGCTGTAGGCTTACTTTTTCAGAGGTTTTACCAGTGTATAAGGAGCAAAATGGAAGAAAAGGCCAGCATATAGCAGAATTTAATATGTGGCTAAAGGAGTGGTGTAAAGGAGAAGGCTTTGGTTATGTTAGTCATGATGTCTGTAGCTGGTCCAATGAAAAAATGTATAAAAGAGATGGTCTGCATCCATCCAAGAAAGGGACTGAGTTACTTGGCAATAAAATCACAGCATTCTTGGAGGAACATTTAAACTAAATAATGGGGATAGTGAGTTAATTGATACAGAACATCACTGTCCCCGGCAATCTAAGAAAATAGGGGAAGCCAGGCACCACACAAGTTATGCAGCAAGTAAACACAGGGTCAGTCATAAAGGACTCAAATGTCTATACACTAATGCACAGAGTATGAACAGTAAGCAGGGTGAACTAGAAATTCAGGTAAATGAGGGCAGATATGATATTGTTGCCATTACGGAAACATGGTGGGACGAAACCTACAAATGGAACACACAGCTAGAGGGATTTAAACTATTTAAAAGAAACAGACTAAACAAAAGAGGAGGAGTAGTTGCTCTCTATATAAGAAATAACTTTATCTCTACAGAAATAGAGCACAACAATGACAAAAACTGTAAACTTGAAAGCATTTGGGTCAATATAAAAGGGGGAAAAATGACATTGCTATAGGTGTATACTATAGGCCGCCCAACCAAGCAGAGGAAATAGATGAACTTTTTGCTAGTCAGCTAACTAAGGTATGTAAGAAGCACATCACAATAGTAATGGGGGACTTTAATTACCCTGATATCAACTGGGAGACAAACTCTGCACCAAGTGGAAGATCAAACAGATTCCTGACAAACCTAGCAGACAACTTTCTCTCCCAAAAAGTAGAGAAGGGAACTAGGGGATTAGCCATATTGGATTTAATTCTCACCAACAGAGATGAAATGATAGAAGGAACCTTGGGGGGAAGTGATCATGCAATATTGGAATTCAACATTCTGGAGGCACAAGCAATAGAACACAGCCAAACTAGAGTCTTGGATTTTAAAAGAGCTAATTTCAATAAACTTAGAGAGACCATGGGAAGAATTCCATGGATGAGAATCCTAAAGGGGAAAACAACTCAAGAAGCTTGAGAAATTTTGAAAAGTGAGATAATAAAGGCCCAGTCTAGTACAATACCAACAAAGAAGAAAAATAACAGCTCTCAAAAGAAACCAGCATGGCTGCATAAAGAACTCTCTGATAAATTGAAAGATAAAAAGGACAAGTATAAGAATTGGAAAGAGGGGCACATAACTAAGTCAGAATATCAGGAAATAGCCCGTGCCTGCAAAGATGAAGTGAGGAAAGCTTAAGGCTCAAAATGAACTAAGGCTTGCGACCAAAGTCAAAAATAACAAAAAATGCTTCTTTCAACATATAAAAAACAAGAAAAAAGTTAAGGAAATGATTGGTCCATTAGTGGGGGAAAGTGGCAAGAAGGTGACAAGCAATAGGGAGAAAGCAGAACTATTTAATTTGTTTTTTGCATCTGTCTTTACACAAAGGGAAAAAACAGTCCAACCTACCCAAACCAGTGCCATAAAAAACAGAATAGAAACGCAAGTTAAGATAGGCAAGAAAATGGTAAGTGAGCACCTGTCCAGCCTAGACGAGTTCAAATCACCAGGACCAGATGGATTACACCCCAAGTTTCTCAAGGAACTGGCAGACGTGATCTCAGAACCACTGAACTATATTTTTCAAAGATCCTGGAGCACTGGGGAACTACCAGAGGACTGGAAGAGAGCTGATGTAGTTCCCATCTTCAAAAAAGGGAAAAAAATAGAGCCAGGAAACTACAGACCTATCAGCCTGACCTCAATACCTGGGAAGATTCTGGAAAAGATAATCAAACAACAAATCAGCGAACACCTTGATGCAAACAAAGTCATCACTAAAAGTCAACATGGGTTTGTCAAAAACAGATCATGCCAGACAAATCTTATTACATTCTTTGACCAAGTGACAAAACTAGTGGACCAGAGGAATGCTGTAGATATAATTTACTTGGACTTCAGTAAGGCATTTGATAAAGTAGATCACAACCTACTACTTGATAAGATAGAAAAATGTGGGTTAGATAGCATTACCACCAGATGGATTCGTAGCTGGCTAACAGGCCGTACTTAGCGTGTGGTCCTCAATGGAACCGCATCTACATGGAAGGAAGTGTGTAGTGGGGTGCCCCAGGGCTCTGTTCTGGGCCCAGTGCTCTTCAATATCTTAATTAATGATTTGGATGAGGGGATAGATGTGGAACTCATCAAATTTGCAGACGACACTAAGCTGGCAGGAATAGCCAATACTCCAGAAGATAGGCTTAAGATACAGAAGGATCTGGACAGACTCGAACACTGGGCACTATCTAACAAAATGAAATTCAATGGTGAAAAAAGTAAGGTTCTACATTTAGGCAGGAAAAATCAAATGCATAGGTATAGTATAGGTGGTACCTTGCTCAATAGTAGTTACTGTGAGAGGGATCTCGGAGTCTTAGTAGACAATCACTTCAATATGAGCCAGCAGTGTGCTGCAGCTGCCAAAAAAGCCAACACAGTGCTAGGCTGCATTAACAGAGGGATAGAATCAAGATCAAGTGAAGTACTAATACCACTTTACAATGCTTTGGTAAGGCCACACCTGGAATACTGCATCCAGTTTTGGTCACCACGATGTAAAAAAGATGTCGAGACTCTAGAAAGGGTACAGAGAAGAGCAACAAAGATGATTAGGGGGCTGGAGGCTAAAACATATAGGGAACGGTTGCTGGAATTGGGTATGTGTAGTTTAACGAAGAGAAGGGTGAGGGGTGACATGATAGCAGTGTTCCAATATCTCAGGGGCTGCCACAAAGAAGAGGGAGTCAAGCTATTCTCCAAAGCACCTGAAAGCAGGACAAGAAGCAACGGATGGAAACTGGTCAAGGAGAGAAGCAACCTAGAACTAAGGAGAAACTTCCTGACAGTTAGAACAATTAACCAGTGGAACAACCTGCCTCCAGAGGTGGTGAATGCTCCAACACTGGAAGTTTTTAAGAAGAGACTGGCCAGCCATTTGTCTGAAATGGTATAGGGTTTCCTGCCTGAGCAGGGGGTTGGACTAGATGACCTCCAAGGTCCCTTCCAACTTATTATTATTATTATTATTATTATTATTATTATTATTATTATTATTATTATTATTATTATTATGTATGAAATGTAATCAATTTTGAGAAAACTATATGTCATGGTTCCGATAAATGAGACAGTTCAAACAAAATGCAACCATTGTTTATCTAAAAATGAAACATCGGCACTCATGGAGGGATGCCAGAATCTGAGATCTCCTCCCCCCAAACCCATTGTAACACATACAATCCCCGCCCTTATCTACATGTCATAAATCACATTATCCAATTAGTTTTAGATATGAGGTTTCACTTCCCATTCTGTACTCGGGCTTTTCTAATCTTCTCACAACATTCGACTGTTTCCTCCAAAGCGAAGCAATTTAAAGTAACAGGCTGTCTCTTATATTGTCAGTGCAAAAATATGTCAACATTTGCAGCATTGACACTATAATTGACAAGAAATGTTTTGAATACTGAGGGGAACATCAGAATCATCCATGGAATAGAAAACATAGAAACAGAAAACTAGATTATGGGAATCTAGCAGGGAATGTCATAAATCTCCCTTGCCTTCCCTTGCCTTCCCATCCCATCCCATCCCATCCCATCCTATCCCGCCCCATCCCACAATTGACAATGTCAGCTTCATATAAAGAAAACTTATAAACAATGTTGTATAGATGGCACTTGCCGCCAACATGATTAGCAATTTTTTAAAAAAATATGTCAGAGAAATGTTGGAAATGTAAACACAAACCAAGTACTTATTATCCTATGTGGTGGACATGTGTTAAAGCAAGGAGATATTAGACAAAAATTCACACTTGGTTAGAAAAAATGTTAAAGAAACACATAGACTATAAAACTGATTTTTTTTTTTACTAGACATAATGCCAGAAAAATTTGATAAGCAAACTACATACTTGATTTTACATGTGATAACAGCGGCAAGAATTATATTTGCACAATACTGGAAGAACGAAGAAATACTACAACAAGAAGAAATAATTAAAAAAAACACTAGACTGCGGAAATGGACAGACTTATTTTAAAGTTGAAAGAAAAAGAAGAAAGAATATTTTCAAACTTGGGACCTATTTTATCAATGGTCAGATAAAAAATTTACAGATTAGGAATTTGTATTAGTGAATAAGATGCAGACAACACATTTTTGTTGAATGGTTACTATTGAATTCTGTTTAAAAAAATCAATAAAACTTTATATTAAAAAAAAAAAGAAAACAGTTCCTTGTTCTTTCTTGCTGACCATCGGTTTCCACACATACATCTGTACATCTGTAACCTCCATCCATCTGCAACTTTCAGTTGTTTATTTCACACAGTTCCAACCTTCTTGTTCCCGATATACTTATGAAACTGTCTACTTTGCAAAATCATACTACACAAAAAGCATCTGCATAACAAATTGCAAATAGTTATTTCATATTGTGAAACCAACCCTAGTTAAAACCTTGGCTTATTTCTTCCTTGTGAGGCCTGTTTTAGTTCACCTAGATTCAGTTAGATATAATAGATCAGTAGGCTATATTTTTCATTTCTCACAATGCTAAAAAGAAGACATAGATAGGAAGTCTGTTAAATTTATAAATCATGGATTTTGTGATCCTGAAATCAGTAAACTGTGATATTTGTGATAATGAAATGGATGATTCCTTAGTCAAGGATTCATTGCGAGACATGCTCTTTTCTTACTCGAAGGCTTCCTAGCCCTAAAAACTTCCTTTACACACTCAGCCTTATCCAACACCGTCCTTAAAAATGTGTCAAGATTTACAATTGCCTTCTGAAAATACTGATGTGGAAATTATTTATTTCATAGAGAACCGTGTATCAAGACCATTCCTGCACAAATGTCATCTTTCTCTTTAGCCTTGCTCATAAATCATTATATAATTTTTTAAAATTGAGGTGTTTTAGAGGGCCAGGTGCTGACTGTGCTGCCATGGCAACTAGCATTTCCTGCATATTTTGGGCAGGTAGTACAAAGGGAAGTTTACAGAATGACAATTCAAGCAAAGCATCAATGAAAGATACTCCAGTTAGATTGGCATCAATTAAGACACCGTTGTGGAGAATTTAAGAGGCAAGTACTCAGGGGGAATTTCTTGCAAATAGTTCTCAACTTACGATTACAATTGGCCTCCAAATTTCTGTTGTGGAAGAAGACATTTATTAAGTACGTTTTGCCCCATTTCACGACCTTTCTGGCCACAGTTGTTAAGTGAATCTCTGCAGTTGTTAAGTTAATAACAGGATTGTTTTAGTGATTCTGGCTTCCCCATTGATTTTGCTTGTGTGAAGGTTGCAAAAAGTGATCACATGATGATGATGATGATGATGATGATGATGATGATAATAATAATAATAATAATAATAATAATAATAATAATAATAATAATAATAATAATAATAATAATAATAATAATAATAATAATAGTTGGAAGAGACCTCTGAGGTCTTCTAGTCCAACCCCCTGCTCAGGCAGGAAACTGTACCATTTTACTTTACAACCTCTAAAGCAACCTCAGTTGTGCGACATCATTGCTCCCTGGACCGCAGTGAGCTTGTAGCTTTTGAAAATCATAAAGAACTCTCTGACATCCCTGATGATTCTCTGAATGCCAAAAGGAGCACTATGGAGACCTGAGAATCACAAGCAGTATTAAAATGCAAATCAAATCAAGGCAGCAATCAAAATCTTATTAGCTCCAGATAATAATAATAATAATAATAATAATAATAATAATAATAATAATAATAATAATAATAATAATAATAATAATAATAATAATAATAATAATAATAATAAGTTGGAAGGGACCTTGGAGGTCTTCTAGTCCAACCCCCTGCTCAGGCCGGAAACCCCATACCATTTCAGACAAATGGCTACTCAGTCTCTTCTAAAAAGCTTCCAGTGTTGAAGCATTCACCACTTCTGGAGGCAGGTTGTTCCACTGGTTAATTGTTCTAAACTGTCAGGAAGTTTCTCCTTAGTTCTAGGTTGCTTCTCTCTGATTAGTTTCCATCCGTTGCTTCTCGTCCTGCCTTCAGGTGCTTTGGAGAACAGCTTCATTCCTTCTTCTTTGTGGCAACCCCTGAGATATTGGAACACTGCAGCCATCATAAATACAGGTAGTCCTCAACTTACAACAGTTCATTTAGTGGCCATCCAAAGCTACAACAGCAATGAAAAAAGTGACTTATGACTGTTTGTCACACTTACAACCTTTGAAGCATCCCCATGGTCACATCATCAAAATTCAGGTGATTGGCAACTAGTTCATACTGGTGATCGTTGCTGTGTCCTGGAGTTATGTGATTCCCTTTTGTGATGTTCTGATAAGCAAAGTCAATGGGGAATCCAGATTCACTTAACAACCCCGTTACTCACTTAACAAATGCAATGATTCAGTTAAGAACTGTGACAAGAAGAGTCATAAAATGGGGCAAACTCACTTAAATGTTTCACTTTGCAACATAAATTTTGGGTCCAACTGTGATTATAAGTCGAGGACTACCTGTATGAGTCAGTTGCTAAGTATCTGAATTTTGATCATGTGATCATGGGGAATGCTATAACGGTCATAAGTGTGAAATATGGTTGTAAGTCCTTTTTTGAGTGATGTAACTTTGAATGGTCATTAAACGAACTCTAAGTCATGGATTACCTGTATTATTAGCTGTTATTAGGTCAATAATTATTATTTAATTAAGTGCCATGAGCAGACAGACAGAAAAAGGCATCTGTAAGACTGAAACCTTTAGTGAAAATGATGAATGTACCGAAGGCTAGTGCTGCAACACTGCTTTTGTCAGTGGCTTCATCATTTATTTTATTAGATTTTTATCTTGCCTTGATTATTTTACAGGAAAACTCAATGTGGTAAACATACCTAATGCTGCTTCCTCCTCCTATTTCCCCCAAGAACAACAATCCTGTGAGGTGAGTTGGCCTGAGAGAGAGAGAGAGAGAATGATTAGCACAAAGTGATCCAGTCAGCTTTCATGTCTAAGGTGGGAATAAAACTCAGGTTCCTGGTGATTGGCCCAGCCAGTTTTTTTGCTAACATGAAACTAGAACTCATAATCCACTGGTTTCTATTCTGGGGTCTTAACCACTAGACCAGGGGTGTCAAACTCACGACATCACATGATGTGTCGTGGCGTATTGCGACTTTTTTTCTCATTGCTGGCAATGGGATGGGCGCAGTTTTGTTATGATGCATCCGGCCTGCGGGCTGGCAGTTTGACACCCATACACTAGTCCAAATTGCCATCTAGCAAGCTATATTCAGATAACATGATTACACGTATTATGAAATGAACCTTTATTGTCAAAGTACAACCATGTATACATTGAGATTGGCTGAGCCTCCCTTTGTGCCCCCACCCCCCCAGCTTACAGTGACACCAACCCTCCATCTTATTACACCATGTGAACTAATTGCACAACACACTGGCCTCGCAAGTCAATTATGCATAAAGTTTATAAAAATTATTTCCTGTTCAAAAGCCTAACAGCCCATGGATAAAAGCTGTTTTTCAGCCTGTTGGTGCAGCTGGGTATACTCCTATATCTCCTACCCAATGGTAGGAGAGTAAAGAGATACCGTCCAGGGTGTGAGTCATCCCTGAGAATTTTCCTCACTCTTCCAAGGCAGCGAGCCCTGGCGATGTCATCCAGTAGTGTCAGGGGACAGCCCACAATGTCTTGTGCTGTACTCACCACCCTCTGTAATGCCTTCCTGTCCGCGGCTGTCAGACCAGCATACCAAACCACAATACCATACGAGAGGACGCTCTCTATCGTAGACCGGTAAAAGAGGGTCATAAGCTGTTGTTCTACCCTGTTCTTCCGCAAGACCCTGAGAAAGTGAAGCCTCTGTTGGGCCTTTCTGGCCACCTGGGTTGTATTAACTGGTTTGACACCCCTACACTAGTCCAAATTGCCAACTAGCAAGCTATATTCAGATAACACGATTACACGTATTATACCAAAACTACTAGAAAAAAGGATATGAAATATTTGATTTATGAAAATCTGAGTGAACAATGAATTTCAGCAGGAAGAAAATAAAAATAAGGAAAAAGAAACATTTTCCAACTAAAGCCAGAACTTGTATTGACTGATAAGCATGGTAGATTTTTAAAGAGAAGTTAATATGCAGGGGACTAAGATTTT
The DNA here is from genome assembly GCF_964194415.1 of Vipera berus. Lineage (NCBI taxonomy): Eukaryota > Metazoa > Chordata > Lepidosauria > Squamata > Viperidae > Vipera > Vipera berus. The sequence continues at coordinate 18,758,624 of NC_138202.1, forward strand.
AACACTGGGTATCTATGTGCCAAATGAGCACAAAGTATTATTTTATGAATGATTTACAAAAAGATTATTTCTCTTATGAAAATTGATGTTTTATGGGAGAATAGAATGTAGTGATCTCACCCCACTAAAAAGAACTTCTGAGAAAAATATTAAAATAATTCAAGACAAATTACTCCAAATTTTCTTTGATCTGATAGAAAGTTTAGGGCTGGTTAATATGGAGACAAAAAAATGGCAATTCAAAAGTATATACTTATTTTTCTGAAGGACATAAATCCTTTTCAAGAATAAACATAATTTGAACTTCAAAGAACTGGGCTACTAAAGTTGCTAAAGTAGAGATATTACCAAGACATTTTTCAGACCATAATCCTGTGAGATTTGTTTATAAAAGAAAATTGAATTATTTTAGATGGAAACTAAGCAAAATATTGCTACAAAAAGAAGCAATAGTGAAGGACTGCAAAAAGATTTTAAAAGATTGAAAAAATAATAATTTAGGTAAAGGATTTATTTAAGAGGGTTGAGATAGGCGACAAATAAATTTAATAAATAAAAATGGTTTGGAATGCAAGTAAAGTTTTTATTGTAGATTATTTTATACAACATAATAGTAAACTTAAAATGAAGAGTCAAGATAAAACACAAGCTATTTTTGATGAATAGAGAGAAAAGAAGACATTTCCAGAGCAGATAAGTATTTTTGAGCAAATTAAGCTTTTATGACAAGTACATACGTTAAGAGTAAGAGAAATGGAAATAAAAATCAATTATGTAAAGCAAAAGACTTTTGAGTTTGCAAATAAACCAGGGAAGTGGGTATTATATAAATTGCAAAAGAAGAAAATTATAATGAAATTACAAGAGTGAGACAATGCATTAACAAGCAATGTAGCCATACAGAAAGCATTTTATGAATATTATTCCAATTTGTATAAAGAAAGTGACATCTATTAGAGAAAATAGATGGATATCTAAGAAACAAAATTTACTGAGAATTACAGAGGAACAGAGATAGATTATGAAGGACCTATAACAATAAGGGGAATTTCTGAAGCTAATTCATTTGGCATTTATAAAAAGATGAAACCATAAAAGGTGCTTAGGCCAGATGAATTGTCAGGTTACTATTACAAATGTTTTGGGAGTGAACTTTTGCAATCTTTACAAAAGCTGATGAAATTATCTGACAGGGAGGAAACAACCCAGAAATATGGAAATAGGGCAAGTGCAAAAGATCAGGGCCATACCTTAAGTTGTAGGTGCAAAAGATCAGGGCCATACCTTAAGTTGTAGCACAGAAGATTTAGTCAAGCCTATACCCAAGAAACTAGTCAACTAGAGTTCAGTACTAGATAAGGGTCAACAGAATTCAAGAGGGATTAGACTTGGATTGTTTGTGGCAATGTAAGGATTCAAAGCTGATGACACATTTAACTCCATCCCCCATCTCTGCCTTCTCTTCTCCTCCAAAGAGGGACAAGAAAAACTTTGTAGATCTCAGCAGAAGAAGCACTTTATAGATGAGAAATAATGATCAATAGCAAATGGCTAACCATGAGATACTGGATTTTTGTCAACTGGAAGATAAAATAAAATCAAGAGAAGAACTGGTGACATAGAAATATAATTATTAATGGCTTTCTTATTTGCTATTATTAGAAAGATTTAAAGTCGACAAAATATGGTTTTGAACACTGAGCATATAAATTTGAAATGCAGCTACGTACAAATAATGAAGATGTAATTGCTAAAAGTTTTACTGAAATTTGAAACAGAAGGAGAAGTGAAAGAATATATGATAACGTGGGCTAATCTTTTGGTTGGAATATACAGAATGGAACAATGAGAAAATAAGTGGCTGAAAGGACTGAAATTTACACTCTGTTATAATCTTAAATAGAATTATTATAAAATGATATATCATTGATGTATGTCACAAAAGAAATTATTTAGAATATCTCAAGGGTCTTCCAATTTATGTTAGAAATGTGAGCAACATTTTATCATGTTTGATGGACATGAATGTAAATGTAAAAAGATTTTCTTTTGGGATTGATGGACAAACAGTTGGAAAAAAGTTATGGAGCTTTGTTTTTGAACATGATAACTGCAGCAAGATTATTATACACAGAAAAATGGAAAGATTTGGCATTACCCACAACAGTGAGTGGTTGATGAAGATGATGAAACTTGTTGAGATGGCTGTTTGATAAGAGAAAAGACAATATTTACATTTACTGCTGTTTGGAAACCCCTTATAGACTTTTGTATGATGCAGGCCCCTTCATGGATTACTGCCCCCTTCATGGATTACTGCCTTGTCGTGGCGAAGGGGCTTGCGTAATTCAATGAAGCTATGAGCTATGCCGTGCAGGGCCACCCAAGACGGACAGGTCATAGCTGAGAGTTCGGACAAAACGTGATCCACTGGAGAAGGAAATGGCAACCCACTCCAGTATCTTTGCCATGAAAACCCTATGGACAGTACCAAAAGGCAAAACGATATGACGCTGGAAGATGAGCCCCTCAGGTCGGAAGGCGTCCAATATGCTACTGGGGAAGAGCAGAGGGCTAGTACTAGTAGCGCCAGAAAGAATGAAGCGACTGGGCCAAAGCCGAAAGGACGCTCAGCTGTGGATATGTCTGGTGGTGAAAGGAAAGTCCGATGCTGTAAAGATTTTTTCTCCATAGGCCTCCTCAGGGTGCCTCCGGTCAGAGAATGCCGGCTGGTGGCCCCCAGGGGGAGGGCCTTCTCTGTGGGCGCCCCGGCTCTGTGGAATCAACTGCCGGTTGAGCTCCGGATGGCACCGGATCTCCGCTCCTTCCGGCGCGGGTTAAAGACCCACCTATTCAAACAAGCTGGCCTGGCCTGATGGGGAGTTAATTTAGGGTTCTAAATATTTGTATATTTTATTGTTTTATCTTGGGCATTAATTTAATTCTATTTTAACTTTTGTATTTTTGTATTTTTATTATATGCCCTGTTCACCGCCCTGAGTCCTTCGGGAGAAGGGCGGTATAAAAATTTAATAAAATAAATAAAATAAATAAAAATAAATAAATGTAAGATCCATGAATCAAGGAAAGCTGGACGTGGTCAAACAAGAGATGACAAGACTGAACATCGACATCTTAGGTATCAGCGAACTAAAATGGACAGGAATGGGTGAATTTAATTCAGATGACCATCAGGTATACTACTGCGGGCAAGAATCCCTCAGAAGAAATGGAGTAGCCTTCATAGTCAATAAAAGAGTAGGAAAATCAATACTGGGATACAATCCTCAAAATGACAGAATGATCTCAGTTCGAATCCAAGGCAAACCATTCAATATCACAGTAGTCCAAGTCTATGCCCCAACCACCAGTGCTGAAGAGGATGAAATTGACCAGTTCTATGAAGCCCTACAGCACCTTATAGAAGTAACACCAAAAAATGATGTCCTTATCATCATGGGGGATTGGAATGCTAAAGTAGGAAGCCAAAAGATAACTGGAATAACAGGCAAGTTTGGCCTTGGAGTACAAAATGAAGCAGGGCACAGGCTGATAGAATTTTGTCAAGAGAATACGATGGTCATAGCAAACACTCTTTTCCAACAACCCAAGAGACGGCTCTACACATGGACATCACCAGACGGTCAACCAGAAATCAGATTGACTATATGCTCTGCAGCCAAAGATGGAGAAGCTCTATACAGTCGGTAAAAACAAGACCAGGAGCTGACTGTGGCTCAGACCATGAGCTTCTCCTTGCAAAGTTTAGGCTTAAACTGAAGAAAGTAGGGAAAAGCACTAGGCCACTCAGGTATGAATTAAATCATATCCCTGTTGAATATACAGTAGAGGTGACAAATAGATTTAAGGAATTAGATCTGATAGACAGAGTGCCTGAAGAACTATGGACAGAGGTTCGCGACATTGTACAACAGGTAGCAACCAAAACCATCCCAAAGAAAAAGAAATGCAAGAAAGCAAAATGGCTGTCTGAGGAAGCTTTGCAAATAGCTGAGGAAAGGAGGGAAGCGAAAGGCAAGGGAGAAAAACATAGATATGCCCAATTGAATGCAGAATTCCAGAGAATAGCTAGAAGAGATAAGAATGCCTTCTTAAATGAACAGTGCAAAGAAATAGAAGAAAACAATAGAATAGGGAGGACCAGAGATCTTTTTAAGAAAATTGGAGAGATGAAGGGAACGTTTAATGCAAAAATGGGCATGATAAAGGACCAAAATGGCAGGGACCTAACAGAGGCAGAAGAGATTAAGAAGAGGTGGCAAAATTACACAGAAGAACTATACAAGAATGAGCTTAACGTCCCAGATAATCACAATGAGGTGGTCACTGACCTCGAGCCAGACATCCTAGAATGTGAGGTGAAGTGGGCCTTAGAAAAGCTGAGCAACAACAAAGCTAGTGGAGGTGACAGTATTCCAGCTGAGCTATTCAAAATCTTAAAAGACAGTGCAGTAAAAGTGCTACACTCAATTTGCCAGCAAATTTGGAAAACTCAACAGTGGCCACAGGACTGGAAAAGATCAGTTTACATTCCAATTCCAAAGAAAGGCAGTGCCAAAGAATGTTCAAACTATCGCACCATTGCACTCATTTCTCATGCTAGTAAAGTCATGCTTAAAATCCTACAAGCTAGACTTCAGCAGTATGTGGATCGAGAACTACCAGAAGTACAGGCAGGATTTCGAAGAGGCAGAGGAACTAGAGATCAAATTGCCAACATACGCTGGAGAAAGCTAGGGAGTTCCAGAAAAACATCTACTTCTGCTTCATTGACTATGCTAAAGCCTTTGATTGTGTGGATCATAACAAACTGTGGCAAGTTCTTAAAGAGATGGGAGTACCAGACCATCTTATTTGTCTCTTGAGAAACCTATATGCGGGTCAAGAAGCAACAGTGAGAACTGGACACGGAACCACTGATTAGTTCAAAATTGGGAAAGGAGTCCAGCAAGGCTGTATACTGTCGCCCTGCCTATTTAACTTATATGCAGAGCACATCATGAGAAAGGCAGGGCTAGATGAATCAAAAGTTGGAATTAAGATTGCCGGAAGAAATATCAACAACCTAAGATACGCAGATGATACCACTCTAATGGCAGAAAGTGAAGAAGAACTAAAGAGCCTCTTGTTGCGGGTGAAGAAGGAGAGTGCAAAACTTGGGTTGAAACTTAACATTAAGAAAACCAAGATCATGGCATCTGGCCCTCTCAATTCTTGGCAAATAGATGGGGAAGAAATGGAGGTAGTGACAGATTTTGTTTTCCTGGGCTCCAAGATCACTGCAGATGGGGACTGTAGCCAAGAAATTAAAAGACGCTTGCTCCTGGGGAGGAAAGCCATGGCAAATCTAGACAGCACACTAAAAAGCAGAGACATCACCCTGTCAACAAAAGTGCGTATAGTCAAGGCTATGGTCTTCCCAGTTGCAATGTATGGCAGTGAAAGTTGGACCATAAGAAAGGCTGAGCGCCAAAGAATTGAGGCCTTTGAACTATGGTGCTGGAGAAGACTCCTGCGAGTCCCTTGGACTGCAAGGCGATCAAACCGGTCAGTCCTAGAGGAGATTTATTTTATTTTATTTTATCACATTTATATACCGCCCTTTCCCTGAGGACTCAGGGCGGTTTACAGGGAATTAAAAATCAAAACATACAAAAGTTAAAAACCAGTTAAAAAATATTAAATTCACCCTGTACACTTAAAAACCCCAGTTAAAATTTTCTCCTCAGCCTGGGCCCGGGAGCTCAAAGAGCCAGGTCTTCAGGCCCCGGCGGAATGATCGGAGGTCAGGGGCAGTCCTCAGCTCCACCGGCAGCTGGTTCCAGAGGGCAGGCGCTCCCACTGAGAAGGCCCTATCCCTGGGTGTCACCCGCCGGCAATCTCTCACCGGCGGAACCCTGAGCAGACCCTCCCTGTGGGAGCGCACTGGGCGAAGGGCGTTTGATGCCGGCAGCAGGTGTTCCCTCAAATAACCCGGACCCAGGCCATATAGGGCTTTATAGGTGATAACCAGCACCTTGAATTTCACCCGGAGGGCAACCGGAAGCCAATGCAGCTCGCGGAGTAGAGGTGTTACATGGGAGTATCGGGAAACCCCCATTACAACTCGCGCGGCCGCATTCTGCACCAGTTGAAGCCTCCGAGTGGTCTTCAAGGGCAGCCCCATGTAGAGAGCGTTACAGTAGTCCAAACGGGAGGTCACAAGCGCATGAGTGACTGTGCGTAGGGCGTCTCGGTCCAGATAGGGACGCAACTGGTGCACCAGGCGAACCTGTGCAAAAGCCCCCCTGGTCACGGCTCCTATGTGATCTTCAAAATTGAGCCGTGAATCCAGGAGGATGCCCAAGTTGCGAGCCCTATCAACGGGGGGTAACACCTCACCCCCCATCGTTAGAGGTGGAATAACTTGGTTAACCCGAGATGCCGATATGCACAGCCACTCAGTCTTGGCGGGATTGAGACGAAGCCTGTTTCTCCCCATCCAGACCTGAACCGCCTCCAGGCACCAGGACATCACGGAGAGGGCATCACTGGGTTGGTTCGGGGTGGAAAGAAAAAGTTGGGTATCATCAGCGTACTGGTGATACCCCACCCCAAAACCACAAATGATCTCGCCCAGCGGCTTCATGTAGATGTTGAACAGGAGAGGCGAGAGAACCGACCCCTGAGGAACTCCACAAATGAGAGACCTCGGGGCGGATCTCTGCCCTCCTGTCAACACCGACTGCGAGCGGCCCTGGAGGTAGGAGGAGAACCACCGTAGAACGGTGCCTCCCACTCCCAACCCCCTGAGACGCCGCAGCAGGATACCATGGTCGATGGTATCGAAAGCCGCTGAGAGATCTAATAGGACCAGGACAGAGGAGCAACCCCTGTCCCTAGCCCTCCAGAGATCATTCACCAGCGCGACCAATGCCGTCTCCGTGCTGTGTCCGGGCCTGAAGCCCGATTGGTACGGGTCCAGATAATCAGTTTCCTCCAGGAACAGAGGGAGCTGATGCGCCACCACACTCTCAACAACCTTCGCCAGAAAGCGAAGGTTGGAGACTGGACGGTAGTTGTCTAAAGCAGCCGGGTCCAAAGCAGGCTTCTTGAGAAGGGGTCTCACCACCGCCTCCTTCAAGGCGGCAGGGAAGACACCCTCCTTCAGAGAAGCAGTTATTACTGCATGGAACCAGCCTCGTGTTCCCTCCCGAGCCGCATAAGCTAGCCAGGAGGGGCACGGATCCAACAAACAGGTGGTGGAGCTCAGTCTCCCCATGATCCTGTCCACATCATCAGGGGAAACAGGGTCGAACTCAGTCCAGATAACATGCTCAAGACCGCCTGATTCCTCCACCTCAGACTCTGCCCAGTCAGAGTCCAGGCCGGTCCAGATCCGAGCAATTTTGTCCGCCAGATGATGACTAAACTCCTCGGCTCGTCCCTGCAAGGGATCCTCTCTCACCTCCTGGTTAAGGAGGGAGCGAGTCACCCTAAACAGGGCGGCCGGGCGATTATCTGCGGACGTGATAAGGGCGGCAAAGTAGTTAGACTTCGCCGTCCTTATCGCCGCAAGATAAGACCTTATAAAGGTTCTTAACTGCAATCGGTCGGATTCGGATCGGCTGGACCTCCAACCGCTCTCTAGACCTCGTCTCTGACGCTTCATCTCCCGGAGCTCCACAGAGAACCATGGGGCCCAGCGGGATCTGCGCCGAGTCAGAGGTCGCATGGGTACAACGCAGTCGAGTGCCCTGGTGGCAGCCGTTTCCCAGGCCTCCACCAGAGCATCGACTGGGCTGTGGGTTAGGGTGATAGGTATCGGCCCAAGCGCCCTCTGGAACCGGTCCGGGTCCATTAGGCGCCTGGGGCGGAACCACCTGGTCGGTTCCGCCGCCCAGCGGCGGGGGATGGCATGACGGAAAACCAGCCTCAGGAGATGATGATCTGACCATGACAGAGGGGTAATGGACGGAGAACCCCCTCCCAGATCATCCAACCACTGTCCAGACAGGAACACCAGGTCGAGAGTATGATCCCCCTCGTGAGTAGGGCCCTCAATAAGGGTCAGGCCCATGGCTGTCATGGAAGCCATGAACTCCCGAGCTAACTCCGACGACCCCCCCAGTGATGGCAGGTTGAAGTCACCCAGGACTATAAGCCTGGGGAACTCCACCGCCAACCCTGAGAGGGTGTCGAGCAGCTCAGGCAGGGCTGTTGCCACACAGCTGGGCGCCAGGTATGTGAGCAACAAGCCCAACTGAACCCGAGGACCACATCTCAAGAGGAGGGATTCACTCCCGGCCATCTGGACAATGGTGGCCTCCCGGGGACACAAAGTCTCCCGAATAACCACTGCCACCCCACCACCCCTGCCCTGAGCCCGTGGCTGGTGCAGCACCCGGAAACCTGGCGGGCATAACTCGGTGAGAGGCACCCCTCCCTCCGAACCCAACCAAGTTTCCGTGATGCACGCTAGATCCGCACATTCCTCCTCGATCAGATCACGGATGAGGGGAGCTTTGTTAACTACTAACAATCCTGACTGCTCTTTAGAAGGCCAGATCCTGAAGCTAAAACTCAAATACTTTGGCCACCTAATGAGAAGGAAGGACTCACTGGAGAAGAGCCTAATGCTGGGAAAGATCGAGGGCAATAGAAGAAGGGGACGACAGAGAATGAGGTGGCTGGATGGAGTCACTGAAGCAGTAGGCGTGAGCTTAAATGGACTCCAGAAGATGGTAGAAGACAGGAAGGCCTGGAGGAATGTTGTCCATAGGGTCGCGATGGGTCGGACACGACTTCGCAGCTAACAACAACAACAATGATGCAGAAAAAATTGAACTTATGTTTTATGGTTTTCATGATTCGATAAGGTAGATTATAGAAAGAAGAGAGTTATGTTGTAACCATAGAGGAAGAGGTAAATTTATAATTGTACTTATAACAGTAAAGCAGTAACAGTAATTGTAAGCAGTAACTGTAAAGCAGACCCGAAGCTAATTCCTGGAATCTTTTTTCTTTCTTTTTTAGCTTTAAATATTTATGGAGCTTCTCAGTCATCTAGGTCATGGTTGTCCCAAAAGTGCTTTTTCAAGGGGCAACTGGACTTCTTTGTTTTTCTTTGAAGCCGTTTCACTTCTCATCCAAGAAGCTTCTTCAGCTCTGACTGGATGGTGGGCAATGGAAGGATTTATATTCCTTGCAGACAGATATGCATCTTTCCATTCCCGACCATCCAGTCAGAGCTGAAGAAGCTTCATGGATGAGATGGGGAATGTTTTCAAAGAAAAATAAGAAAGTCCACTTCTGTCTTGAAAAAAACACCTTTGGGACTTTTCTATCTTTCTTTAACTTTCCCCCCTCTTTCTTGTATTTTTATCTTTTCTCCTTGATTTTTTTTCTTTTTCTATTCTTTTATTTACTTTATATTAATTTGTGTTCATTTTTAATTATCCTTTTAAAAACATCTCTTACATATATACAATTTTATACACATTTTTCCACACATTTACATTTTAGTGTATAATTATATGCATATGTATGTAAATGTAATGTAATGAAAAATGTAATTTTGTGAAACGAGCTTCAGTTATTTTTCCCTCCCTCTCTGTGTATGTTTGAATTTGACTTCTACTGTAGGTCTATAAAATAGTTGTACTTTAATTTTAAAAGGACATTTTGGAAAGCTCAACCATTATGTCCAGGAATCTCTCTATGTTTTAGCACAGGAAACAGATCTCCTTAGATTCCAGGAGTGCTATTTTACAGCTGTAGGATATGTTAACAGAAATGCGACAGCCTGTTCCAAGCCTTCACTGCCCCCTTTTAAGGATAATCAGTGCAAAGGTGGAGCTGGTTCTGAGTCTCCTTCACAAGCTTTCTAAATAATAATAATAATAATAATAATAATAATAATAATAATAATAATAATAATAATAATAATAATAATAATAATAATAATAATAATAATAATAATAATAATAATAATAAGAAGAAGAAGAAGAAGAAGAAGAAGAAGAAGTTGGAAGGGACCTTGGAGGTCATCTAGTCCAACCCCTGCTCAGGCAGGAAACCCTATACCATTTCAGGCAAATGGCTGTCCATATTCCCAGGACAGAACAACTGTTCCATCTTTCCCACCTGCATCTCAAATCCAGGGCTAAATTCTTTCTGTTATGCATTAATGCTGGCTTTATCTTAAGAGATCTTCAAGTTCACGTAATCATGCTACCTTCTGGATTCAAAAGATGCTCAAGACTCTGCAATTGATCAGACTTTTCGCACTCAAATTCTATCTCCACAACTTTCCCATTCCCTTTCAATGACTGTTTCTCTTCCACAGAGGTCAACATCCTATGAAAATAGATTTTCAAATGTCACCACCGCTAATAAGCAGCTTACAGTAAATAGAGCAAAGACGCCAAGTGTCTTGGCTCCCTGCAGTTGCCGCTGTTTAATACTTTCAGAACTTGGTACCGGTTAGAATAAATGTCCCTTTGAATTTGACTTCACAGTGGCAAGGAGGAGAGCAGGTTGGGTTGGAGGAGAGGCTGCCTGGCCCCTTCAGATCAGCAGAGAGTACACTGAGCGTTTCTTCCAGGTGTCCTGTTCTTTGACAAATGAAAAGCACCCTGAGCTTTTAAGGGGCTTAAGCACAGCCAGGGTGTTTTTCAGATGTGGCAACATCAAAATGGATGAAAGGTGAGGAGATGAAAACAATTACAACCACTGATCAAACTGCAATTTTAAATACATTTTTAATCCAAACAGCAGGAAAAGCGTGGCTCCTATTGAGTGCCATTAGACTATCAATTTCAAAACAAGCCTGGAAGTTGGTTAACTTTATTTTTCATCTTTACGCTAAGTTTCTCTGATATATATGGTAGTCCTTTGGGTATGAAGAAAACACTCTGTGATGCAGTTCATCTGTGGACAGTGAAGTAACTTCACAATCCCAGTCTGGAAGCACAGAGTACAGGTAGTCCTTGATTTACAACAGTTCATTTAGTGACCATTCAAAGTTACAACAGCACTGAAAAAAGTGACTTACGACCGTTTTTAACACTTACAACTGTTGCAGCATTCACACGGTCATGTGATCAAAATTCAGATGCTTGGCAACTGACTCATGTTTATGATGGCTGCAGTGTCCCAGAGTCATGTGGTCCCATTTTATGACCTTCTGACAAACAAAGTCAATGGGGAAGTCAGAGTCACTTACGTTAGTGTGACTAACTTAAAAATGGTAGTGATTCACTTGACAACTGTGGTAAGAAGGGTCATAAAATGGGGCAAAACTCACTTAACAAATGTCTCACTTAACAACAGAAATTTTAGGCTCAGTTGTGGTTGTAAGTCAAGGATTACCTGAACTAGCACAAAGTTGTGCTGTCTAGCACTATGATATACAGCCATCCCTGGCTGGCGTTGCTAAATCAATTTCTTTGTCCAAAGCCCCATAGCTTAAGATGACGAGCAGCTGTAGGTCACTCTCTTTGTGCACCAGAAGCACAGAGTCATCATGTGCCCCATCAGGTCATTGCTTCAGATTTATTTCCTTACTTAAACAGAGAAGTAGAATGAGCAAGGACAGCCAAAAAAGCAATGAGAGCAGGAGGAACTTCTATCTTCCTGCCACATTTTCCATTGAGTTATGGGAGTCTGGCAGAGAACATTGTAAATCTCCCTTCCCTTCCCTTCCCTTCCCTTCCCTTCCCTTCCCTTCCCTTCCCTTCCCTTCCCTTCCCTTCCCTTCCCTTCCCTTCCCTTCCCTTCCCTTCCTTTACCTGTAGGGAGGCACTTCATGCTTTCAAGCAGTGAAGATCAAAGAGAGAGCTGACAAATCAGTACCTGATGTATACTCTCTCCTTTAGACCCTGGACAGCATATGACAACATGCAAGTGAAGAACAGATTGAATAGAAGTGGGATTAGCCCACACAACCCTGTGTTACTCTATTGGAAATGGCAAATGTAGCTGTAAAGTACATGCCATTCCAATACAGAAAAGTTGAAACATCTCAGGATGATCCAGAGATCATCTCTGTTTGTAATGTCAAATGCCTTTGTCAGGTCGATGAAGACAGAGTAAAGAGGCTTGTTCTCTGATATTTACAGGACTATTCAGATCCAGTTAATAATAGGAAGATATTAGAAAAGGGACACGGTGGCTCAGTGGGTTAGGACGCTGAGCTTGTCGATCAGAAGGTCGGCAGTTTGGTGTAGCAGAAATCTCCATTTCCTGGTCATTTAATTGGAGACTGAAGTAGCCCTCCTTTTTCATTTATATATTTTGGAAGAATTTAAGAAACAGGTATTTATTTATTTTATTTTATTTTATTAAACTTATATAGTTAGTAGAAATAATGAATTCAGGCACAGAAAGCATAATATAGATGGCTGAGCAACAAATCTAAAATATCACAAAACTTATAAAATCCCACATATCATTAGAATTTACAGTGTTGTGTCATATTTTATATACATTTTCCACTCAAAAAAAACCCATATTCCTCTTAAGCTTTGAGTTAAAAAGTATTTGGTTAACTTTGTTCAATTCAGTGAAAGAAAACTATAAGTAGTAAATAATGCATAGCACCAATTCCAGTCCTGTCCATATATTCTGTTGTAATTTGGGATAATTGGATTCTATAGATTTTATTTTATGAATGTGAAGAATGAACATGATATATTTTAATGCTTTTAATTGTGTTCTATCTCTGTAAACCACTTGGAGGATGCAACTAAGCCATGTGCACATTTTTGCAATTGATCACTCTTATTTTTCCACTTCAGTGAAGTGGGGATATCTGCACTAATGAGAATTTTCTAGCATACCGGGGAATTTTGGACCATAAATCATTATGGTTGCTAATGGTTGAACAGTAATTTGTGGACACACAGAGAGGCCATTTCTGATAGCCAGCAAGAAAAGAGCTATTGTAATTCTATGAGGATGCATAAAAGCAGGGAGCCACTTGAATCTTCTCCCTAAGTTCTAAATGGTAGGCTATGTGTGATGCAATATTTAATTACTTATTAAATTTATAGGCCTCCTATCTTACTATTTAGAACACCACCAGTGAAAGACAGCAAATCACCTCTTCCAAACCACCTCTTCCAAACCACCTCTTCCGAATCTGCCTTCCTGTAACTTTGTTATTCTGTGTCCTGAACTTTAGAATGTTGGAGAATGGGTCTTAACTGTCATCTGCATGACCCTTCTTTTAGGCATATTTGAAGCATCTACAGCTTTCAAGGTTAAATATGCTTTGAATATTCTTCTTCAATTACTCTTCACAGGATTTGCCTTTTTGGTGCATTTAATTTCAGAGCATTGTGATGTCCAGATGCAGAATGATGTGCTTCACCCAAGAAAGTTGGACACTTATCAGTAGAATTGCCAAATTAAGATTGCCTAAGTAAGGAATACTCTGGAGTCCTGGAATCTTGGATTAACAGCTGTGCAAGGTACCATAGCCAAAGACTCAGCTGCTCTTTGAGCAAACGAATTACAAGATACAATTTGTCCACTCATCTGCAGTCTCTTAGAGCAATCTTGGCATCTTATACAAACCGCAATCTGTTTGATGCGTCCTGAAAAAAAATCACCAATCCACAACATTTGTTCAGACATGAGAAGGATCCATTGAGCCTTGCAAAATTCTTGGATATTTGATATGAGCTTCCATTTTGTGATCAGGTACTTTAAGACATGAGTTTCGCTTTTGTAAAACTATAGAGGCCAGAAAAGAGGAGATCTTATGAATTCAGCCCAAAAATCATATTGTTGTTACTTCTGAGGGACTCAAGGTAAGAAAGGTTGACCAATATGAACCCATGGCTTCCATCTGGTTCTTCATTAGCATCTTGTCATTACAGTAAAATCAACATTTACAGGTACAGGTAGAGAAATCTTGTTAGAACTGAAGCAAGCTGTCAGAACAGTTTTAATGCTTTCTTCCCTTAATGTGCATTCCGGCATCCCGGGACATTCAAAATGTTCCATCTCTTTCTATGGGGGGTGAGTTCTTACCCCCCGTGGATAGGGCTCGCAACTTGGGAGTCCTCCTAGACTCACGGCTTAATCTAGAAGATCATATAGTAGCCGTGACTAGGGGGGCTTTCGCCCAGGTTCGCCTGGTGCGTCAGTTGCGGCCCTATCTGGACCGGGATGCCCTGTGCACGGTCACTCATGCGCTCGTGACCTCTCGTCTGGACTACTGCAATGCTCTCTACATGGGGCTTCCCTTGAAGACCACTCGGAGGCTCCAACTGGTACAGAATGCGGCCGCGAGAGTTGTCTTGGGAGTTTCCCGGTACTCCCATGTTACACCTTTGCTCCGCGAGCTGCATTGGCTACCAGTTGTCTTCCGGGTGAGGTTCAAGGTTTTGGTGATGGTTTTTAAGTCCTTACATGGCATGGGTCCGGAATACCTCGGGGACCACCTGCTGCCAGCGTCGACTCCCCTCCGCCCTGTGCGTTCCCACAGAGAGGGCCTCCTCAGGGTGCCTCCAGTCAGAGAATGTCGGCTGGCGGCCCCCAGGGGGAGGGCCTTCTCTGTGGGCACCCCGGCTTTATGGAACCAACTGCCGGTGGAGCTCCGGATGGCACCGGATCTCCGCTCCTTCCGGCGCGGGTTAAAGACCCATTTATTCGAACAAGCCGGCCTGGCCTGATGGGGGAATGTCTGGGTTTTTATGGGTTTTTATATTTGACTGTTTTAATTGGGCAATTTATTTAATCTTTTTTTAACTTTTTTATCTCTATTTATATGCCCTGTTCACCGCCCTGAGTCCTTCGGGAGAAGGGCGGTATAAAAATCCAATTAATAATAATAATAATAATAATAATAATAATAATAATAATAATAATAATAATAATAATAATAATAATAATAATACATTTTCTGGTTATACTCACTGTTCTACTTTGGCTATTTGGCTTAGGAGAGAACACCAATGACAATGAAATGTTCCTTTCTGGTGATTACATAAATTAACAGAATAACAGAATTGGAAGGGATCTTGGACATCTTCTAGTCCAGCCCCCTGCTCAGGCAGGAAACCCTATACCATTTCGGATAAATGGTTGTCCAATCTCTTCTTAAAAAGCACCCACAACATCTGAAGGCAAGTCATTCCACTGATCAATTGTTTTATCAGGAATGATGAAAAATTTGAATCCTCTGTTTTTTGTGATTCCTTTGATTAAAAAAAATGTCATTTAGCTGTATTCACATAGCACGACAGACTAAATCTGCTGTTGCTCTCAATAAAAATTTATACAGGGATCCAGCAGCAGATAACTGATGAAAAGAGCAACTCGGTACAATTAGGTTATAGCACATGGCAACATGTACCTGATCTTGGGGCATCTTGAAAAGACTAAGCAGGGTTGGGCCTGGTTAATGCTAGAATGAGAGCCTTTCCTCAATAAGCAGGACTGTAGGCTTCACTGAGAAATTTTTAAAAAATGAAAAAGAGCAGAGCCAAATATTTTTTTTATTGCTAACAAAAACCCAAAACCTACATGGTAGCATAGACTCACCACAAGTCAGGCTTATCTCATAGAAAGTTTACTTTTTGGTATGTGTCACAGCCTCCTTTATTGCTTCTTAGATTTGGTAGTTTTTAGGAGTTGTGGTTTTCTTACATTTTAAAAATATCTGCTGTGCTTAATCACGGTCATTTCTATCTACCCCTGTTACTTTCTTTATCTTTCTTTCCCTCTTGCACAAACACATGGAAGAATGAAAAATGAAAAACCGTTAAAAAGAGTGCTTAGACCAGCCCATTTTTTGTACAGCTACTCTAGTTTCCTGTCTTTATGATCAAAATTAACCCTGCCTTCTGGATTTGTCCAACACAGCTCAGTTCAGGGTGAATAACCTATAACTTCCCCAAGATGTTTGCAAATTACTTGGATTTGATCCTAACTAGGTTCCTGGATTTGCAGAAATGCTGGAGCTTTAAATTCAGGTGAGCATATCATGTGAATGTTTTCCACAAATAAAGATTGACAAGATGGTCAAATGCCTTCCTCACCAACATTCCTACATTTCTACCAATCTCTATCCTCTCATTTTCCTGCTATCTCTTGTTTCCCCTTCCATCTCTTTCCTTCATGTAGGTCAGGATTATATTGGTTTGTTTTCAAATGCCTTTGGGGAAAGTTGAATGAAGAAATATTTGAACCAGATATATTTACATCAAGTCAGACATGGCTACCTCCTCTCGTTTGCCTTTCTTTTCTAATAAAAGGTAAAGGTAAAGGTTCCCCCGCACATGCGTGCTAGTCGTGCTCATCTCCGTTTTAAAGCCGAAGAGCCAGTGCTTGTCCGAGGACGTCTCTGTGGTCATGTGGCCGGCATGACTAGATGCCAAAGGCGCATGGAACGCTGTTACCTTCCCACCGTAGTAGTCCCTATTTTTCTACTTGCATTTTTACATGCTTTTGAACTGCTAGGTTGGCAGAAGTTGGGACGAGTAACAGGCACTCACTCTGTTACACGGCACTCGGGATTCGACCCGCCAAACTGCCGACCATCTGATCAACAAGTTCAGCGGCCTAACCCACTGAGCCAAGTGGCCATAAATAATTAAATAAAGTTTGGTATAGCTCTGAAAGAAGTGTTTTAATATTTTATTTTTAAGTTGTTCTGCTCTATGAATATAATAGTACATGATTATTATTCATGTAGCCTAGAACATCTAAACCAAAAGAAAAATTCCCAAGTGTCAGGTGCAAGAAACAGAACATGAAAAGGCCAAAGTAGTTTTTTATTGTTGATCACCTATATTACAAGACTCACTACATTCTCTTGAGAAACAGCACATATGGCTTCATTTGTCCAGTCCATGACATTTCCTCAGTGTGACTCAGTGGTTAGAATGCAGTATTGCAAGTTACTTCTGCTGAGTGCCGGCTGCCAGCAGTTTGGCAATTTGAACCTCACTGGTTCAAGGTTGACTCAGCCTTCCATTCTTCCAAGGTCGGTAAAATGAGGAACCAGATTGTGGGGGGCAATATCCTGATTCTGTAAACTGCCTAGAGAGGGCTATAAGGCACTGTGAAGTGGTACAGTTAGAACAATTAATCAGTGGAAGAATCTGCCTCCAGAAGCTATGAATGCTGCAACAATGGAAGTTTTAAAGAAGAGACTGGACAGCCATTTGTCTGAATTGGTATAGTGGTATAGGGTATAGGGTATAGGGAGTTGGACTAGAAGACCTTCAAGGTCCTTTCAAACTTTATATTACTACTACTACTACTACTACTACTACTACTACTACTACTACTACTACTATTATTATTATTATTATTATTATTATTATTATTATTATTATTATTATTATTATTATTATTATTATTATTATTATTATTATTATTATGCATCCTTCAGTCTCAAGAGACTATGGTATCGTGCTCTGGAAAGAGGTCCTAAAGCAGCATCTGGTGTGGCTAAAAAGGCCAATTCGAGAGTGGCAGTCCCTTCCACACTGAGGGCAGATACAATCTGTCCCCTGTCCAGCCCCCAGATTTCGCTGGTTCTGGGACTGCCTCTTTGCCTCAGCCTGCTGCACAAGTGTCTCTTTGAATTGGAGAAGGCCATGCTGCGTCTTTAGCCTCCAAGCTGAGCGACCAGAGGTCAAGGTTTCCCAGCTGTTAATGTCCATTCCCAAGGCCTTTAGATCCCTCTTGCAGATATCCTTATATCACAACTCTGGTCTCCCTCTGGGCCGCTTTCCCTGCACTAGTTCTCCATACAGGAGATCTTTCAGAATCCGACCATCATCCATTCTCATGACATGCCCAAGCCAGTGTAGACATCGCTGTTTCAATATTGTATATATGCTAGAAATTCTAGCACATTCCAGGACTGTGCTATTTGGAACTTTGTCATACCAGGTGATGCCAAGAATACGTCGGAGACAGCACATATGAAAGGTGTTTAACTTTCTCTCCTGCCATGCGTAAAGGGTCCAAGACTCACTGCAGTACAAGAGTGTACTCAGGACGCAGGCTCTATAGACATGGATCTTTGTATATTCTGTCAGCTTCTTATTAAGCCATACTCTCTTTGTAAGTCTGGAAAATGTAGTGGCTGCTTTACCAATATGTTTATTCAGCTCAGTATGTAAAGAGAGCTCAGTATCTAAATGGTTGAGCCGAGGTCCACAAAGTCATGGACGACCTCCAGTTCTTGTGCAGAGATTGTAATACAGGGAGGTGAATCCATGTCCTGACCCATGACTTGTGTTTTTTTCAGGCTGATTGTTAGTCCAAAGTCTTGGCAGGCCTTGCTAAAACAGTCCATAAGTTGTTGAAGATCTTTGGCAGAGTGAGCGGTAATGGCAGCATCGTCAGCGAAGAGGAAATCCCGTAGGCATTTCAGCTGGACTTTAGACTTTGCTCTCAATCTAGAGAGATTAAAGAGTTTTCCATCTGATCTGGTCTGGAGATAGATACCCTCTGTTGCAGTTCCAAAAGCCTGTTTCTTCCTTGGGGCGTTTTAATTTGCTGCTGACAATTGCTTGGTATTTTCATGAATGCAAATAGGATTAGTAGCTTAAACTAGGAAGATAATCCCAAAGACTTTAAGACATTTGAAACACTGGATAAAATCTTGTTTTAATCATGTTAATTGTGAGGAATTATTATCCCTAGTTTACAATTACTTGCATAAAGTAATCTCATTATAGGGACAAAAAAAACTCACAATCCAAACAGTACAAAATAAACAAAAACTCAGAAATTAGTAAGGGGATTGTAGTTTTCAAAAATAAAACATAACGGTCATTTCTGATGCATCAGAAATGAATTCGCATTAATATGATGTAACGGTTATCAAGCTGGATTATCAGTTGAAAGACCCAAATAGTCCTTGACATACAACAATTCATTTAGTGACCATTACAACAGCACCGGAAAAAATGATTTATGACCGTTTTTCATACTTATGACCGTTACAACATCCCCATGGTCATGTGAACAAAATTCAGACACTTGGCAACTGACTCATATTTATGACCGTTGCTGTGTCCCAGGGTCATATGATCACCTTTTGTGGCTTTCTGACAAGCAAAGTCAATGGAGAAGCCAGATTCATTTAATAGCCGTGTTGCTAACTTAACAACTGCAGTGATTCACTTAACAACCATGGCAAGAAAGGTCCTAAAATGGGGCAAAACACACTTAACAAATGTCTCAGCAACAGAAAGTTTGGGCTTAATTGTGGTCATAGGTCGAGGGCTATCTGTACAGAAGTAGCTGCTGTGGGTGACTTTAGACCAGTGAATCTAATAGGGTTACAGAATACAGAATGTCAGAGTTGGAAGTGAACTTGAAGGGCTTCTAGAGCAAACTGCTTTAAGCTCCTGAAGGAAGGAGCTTAATTTACTGCAAATGTAGTAAATTAATTAGGTTTTCAAAATGGCAGACAGCTATGGATTCCATCTTGTCGCAATAGTCTAGCATGTACAGTAGCTGATGCAGGCAATATTTGGAGTTGATAAAGAGCTTCATCTTGTCAGATCATGTTGAGATATTTGGTTAGAACATAGAACAATAAAGTTGGAAGGTACTTCAGAGGTCTTCTAGTCCAACCCCCTGCTCAAGCAGGAGACCCTATATCATTCTAGACAAATGGTTGTGTAGTCTCTTTTTGAAAGCCTCCAGTGATGGAGCACCCACAACTTCTAAGCTATTCTATTAGTTGATTGCTCTCACCATTACAAAATTTCTCCTTATTTCTAAGTTGCTTCTCTCCTTGGTTAGTTTCCAACCATTGTTTCTTGTCTTGCTTTTTGGTGCCTTGGAAAGTATTTTTTATACATTTTGTGCTATCCAAAGTTGTGCATAAACTTCATGTACCTGTATCTCACTCAACAAAGATAAATCCCATTTACAACTTATGTTTTGTACAACCAATTTTACAGATGAAGGTCCATTTATCTCAAACTCTCCATTGTGATGCATGTTTCCCAAGAGAGTTTGCCTGCTGTCAGTTGAACAATGGCAGGAAAAAAGGTTGTGGATTATCAGAAAAACAGAAATCCGTGCTGTGTCTTCTCACTTCTTTCTGCTGAGCCAGGAAGTGTCCTTCTGAATCTTGTGCCCTCACAACAGTGTCTAAAACAATAAAATGTGTTATATCATGCAAGACTCCTTTTGAGGTGTTTTTGTTTTGTTGCAACAAAACAAGACATTGTTGTTATGTCTTTGGAAATCTAGATGTATTCCTAATTTATTTATTTATTTTATTGCATTTATAATAAAGATGGAAGGGAATTTAGACCAATAATCTGTTCAAGAATGAACCAATCTCTTCAACTAATGCTTTGACAAAACAGGAGCTATTAAGAAATACTCTGGCCTTTATTCTACTCCCAGTTTGTATCTGGGAATGATGTTGTCACCGTGAACTCCCTTCCTATGGAGATTCTCAGTCATCCAAGTCATGGTTGTCCCAAAGGTGCTTTTTCAAGAGGCAACTGGACTTCCTTGCTTTTCTTTGAAGACGTTTTACTTCTCATCCAAGAAGCTTCTTCAGCTCAGACTGGATGCTGTGGAATAGAGGGATTTATATTCCTTGCAGACAGCTGGTCATTTGCATTATTTTAGAGAGTCATTGAGGCTATTTGTAGGCTTTTTGGTTTATCCATGTTCTTAGGTCGTGCAAATGTATGTGGAGTGTTCTTGGGTGCCGGATGTTTTCTGCCCTGTGTCCTTTCACTGTTGAAGACAGGTGCCAGCTGTTGGGGTTGAGTCTGTGTTGTCTGTGTCTCAAACTGAAGCGCAAATGGTTTACCTGACTATCTTCTTTGTATAATTGCTCATAAAATTCCTGGGCTATAGTTTTTTTCTCCTCTTCCTGATAGTGTATTCTCCCTTTGTCATCACATAATTTGCTAATCCAGCTTTTCTCCTCTTGTTTTTTCAATTTATATGTGAGCCATCGGCCCGGTTTGTTTGCATTTTCAAAAAAGTTTTGTTTTATGCCTCTCATTTGTTGTGCTAGTTTCTCTTTATCTAGAATATTAAGCTTATGTTTAATCAAATCCATTGATTGTCTGATATTCTTTTTTTGTGGATCTTGTTGGAGTATTGTTTCTAAACTTTTATATTCCCCTTCTAATCTTTTCCGTTGTTGTTTTTCCCCCTTGTTCTTATTTATCATATATGCCATTGCTACCCCTCTCATTATTGCCTTGGCTGTGTCCCAGTTATTTTGTACAGAGGTGTCTTCAACTTTGTTTTCCTTGAAGAAGAAATCTAATTCTCTCTCTATCTTTGATTTAAAATCATCTTCTTTTAGGATTGATCTTTGTAAGGACCATCTAGATATTTTATTTGAACCTTTCCAGCTAAATTTCATGGGGTTATGGTCTGCCCAAGTACCTGTCTCAATACACACCTCTTCAATTTTGGAGTTGATTTCTTTTGTCATCCATACCATATCAATTCTAGACCATGAATTATGCCGATTAGAGTAATATGTATATTATCTTGCCTTGTGATTTTTCTCCCTCCAAACATCCTGAATGTTTAAGTCTCTAGCCAAATTAGAAAAAGATCTCGGTAAAATTCTTCTTTTCTTTTTCCTAATCATCTTGCCCATATAATCCAGATTCATATCTAAGATAGCATTAAAGTCTCCTAGCAAGCAGATCTCATCATGATCAATGCTACATATCTTATTGTGTAGTGTTTTGAAGAACTGTTCTTGATTGCGATTTGGGGCATATATCTCTACCATCATCACCTTCCTATAGTTTATTTCAACCTCAACTATCAATATTCTACCCTCTTTGTCATTATAAATTTGTTTGGCTGCCAATTTCTGATTTACATATAATGCCACCCCTCTCTTTTTCTTTTGTTGGTTAATGAAATGAATAAGTTCCCTAATTTTGGTTGGGCTAGCAAATGTTTTTGTTGTTCCTTTATATGGACTTCCTGGATTGCAACGATATCTAATTGTTGGCTAATGAGCTTATTAAAAAGTTTCCGCCTCTTCACTGGCGAGTTTAATCCGTTGATGTTTAGAGACAAAATTCTACACTCATCTCCCTTTGTTTTACTTATTTCTAGTTTTTGTAGATCTCGTAATTCGGGGCACTCTCGCATCCTTATCTCTGACTCCATGTAGCTCTGTGGACTCTCCAGGTTTATTCCTTCTATCCTCTACTCCGAAAGCTTTCCCTTCCATAACTATCCATCTTGTGTCTCTTTCTCTTACCTCCCTGCCGTCTTGATCTTCTACTTCTACTTCATCCTGGCTATTAAAGTGGAGTTTATAAAAATCTTCTGCCTTCTCTATCGAATCCAATCTGTACCTTCTATCCTGCCATGTAACTAAAATACCTTCTGGGATTAGCCATCTAAAGTTCACATTTTCACTAATCAGTTTCAATGTTAAAAGTTGATAGCCGCGTCTCAAATCCCTCATCCTTCTAGGTATCTGTTTAAGAATAGTTATTTGTTGTCCTCGAAATTCTAATGGCTCCTCTTTTGATCTATGCAGAAGTTCATACCGGATTGATTTTTTAACCAGTCGTACATGTACTTCTTTAGGGAGGTTGTGTCTCCTCGCATAGTTAGTTTGAACCCTGTATGTTTCGTCAATTTCCGCCAACATTTCCTCCTTCCCTAAACCAAGTGCCTTTGCCATTAATTCTGCCATCATATCCAGCAAATCTTCCCCTCTTTTTTCTTGAACATTTTGGAAACATAGGTAATGAGCAGCTTTTTCCGCTTCCAGAAAAATAACTGTTGTCTCTAACTCCTTATTTGCCTGAAGTAATGTTTCATTTAGATCCTCAACTCTCTTCTCCTCTTTTTCTATTCTAGCTTCCACATCTTGTAACCTTTGTTCATTTTTAATTAATTGTTGTTGAATCCCTTCAAATTTATCATCTTTCGCCTGAATTTTCCCCTTAAGTTCACCAGTATCGTTTCTTATTTGACCTATTTCTTTCTTCATCTCCTCATGATTTTTGGTCATTGCCTCATGCATATTTTGTAAGAGGGCATGTAAATCTTTAAAAGAATTTGAGTTTGATCTTTCCCTTTGCAACATGTCCTCTATGGATTTCTGACTGGAAGGGCTTGAGGACATCCCTTGCCCCTGTGTTGTCGCCTTCTTACCTGCGCTAGACTTAGTTAGACCCGGAATACTTGTCATATTTAACCAGGTTGCTTAATCACAAACGCGCTTTACAAGTATTTAGATCCTTTAACCTTATATAAACCTTTTAACTATATAACAAAGAGTTATGTATAACAATTACAGCCAGATACTTATTACCAACTAAACAGATTATATAATAAAATTATGTAATATATTTATCTAGATATGTTCAAAATCACGTTCTTATTTCATTTCCGGCTCTGAAATTGGCACCTTTTATGTCTTTCTCTGCCGCCAAAGACCAGTAGGTGTCTCACTATCCAGACTTCAGTTGCTAAGTTGCTATGTCACTTACTCCATCTTAAGTCCATTAACCACCCGTGGCAAGTAGAGCAAAGTTTCAAAAGTTCAAAATTTACCAGGACAGTCCAAACAGATCACTTTCCATGCCCGATTTTTCAAAGGCTCAGTCTCCGAAGCTCCAAAGGTAATCTTTGCCCTGTTGCTTTTCTGTCGTTTAGTCTGATTTCATGGCTAGTTTACAGTTTACAGCAGTTTTCACAGCTAGTTTACAGTCTAATAACTTCCTGGCTTCCTCTTCTTGACGCTCTCGCCTAACGCCTTCTCTCAGCGCTTCTATCGCCGCTTGTTCCCTCTCCGTGAGGCACCTACTTCAAGCCAGTGTCTCTTTCCCAAGCGCTTCCTAATATTTTCAGATATAAATATTCGGATATACTTTCCGTCAGCTCCGTTCTACCGTTGTACCGCTAGTTCCGTGCTGGCTCCGTCCCTCTGTCAGATCTTCATGTCGGCCATTACTGGCCTCCTTCTCCACAGTTCGCTTGCATCAGGCTTTCTCCGGATCTCCGACATGAACCGCCGCACATGTAGGTTCTCCGGGACGCCTGCAACTTCGGCTGTCCCTACAGGACCTCCTAGGGCTCTGAAAAGCCCCTGCGAACACTGGGTGTGAGGTTGTGTGTGACAGAGAAATCCGTTCACACAGCCGCCCGCTCTGACAGCTGGCTCCGCCCCCCTATTCTTGAAGGCGAATTGGATTAGACACATCACCTCCGTGCCCTTCCACCCGTCGACTAATGGGCAAGCTGAATGGATGGTAAGGACGACCAAGGACGCACTCCAGCGCATCATCAACAGGGACTGGCATCACAGGCTGGCAAAATTTTTACTGGCACACCACACCACACCGTGTGTTGCTACCGGGAAGAGCCCAGCAGAACTATGATGGAGACAGCGCCTCATCACCGAGCTTGACAGGTTGCACCCTGATCGGGTGGTGGCAGACACTGAGAAGCCACCTGCACATAGGGTGCTCAATGTGGGGGACCCGGTTTGGGTAAGGAAATACGGGGCAGGACACACATGGATTCCGGGGACAGTGGTTGACAAAACGGGGCCTCTATCATACATCGTAGGGGTGGAGGGGGATCGACACATCAGGCGACATATTGACCAGCTCAGAGGAAGGGTTCCTGAGTGCACCACACACACCCAACCTGACAATCACACCCCAGAAGAGGCCAGACCAACTGGAAACCACGCGGACCCTGAACTTGAGGAAGATGGCCTCCGGCAGCCAGCCCTGCAGCAGCAGCCGGGCATCATCGGTGGCAGGAACCTGGCAGCTGGACTTAACCCAGTGCAGGAGCACCGCGAGCCAGATGGGCTGGGCCAGGGAGAAGCCACACCCAGACGGTCCACCAGACCCCACAGGACACCTGCGTACCTAGCAGACTATGTGTGCAAGTGACCCCAACCAACACATTGTTATACATTATGCATGCATTGTAAATAGTTATGTGTGTTATAATATATGGAGGTTCTTCTCTAAGGGGGGAGGGGTGTTATGTATCCAGGTGCAGGCATCTGCATAGCAGCAGCCACCAGGGGGTGTTGGCCTGGACGGTTTTGGCGGGAAACCCAGTTTTGGCGGGAAACCTAGGGCCAACCCCATTGGCTAGCCGCCTACCTGGCCAAGTATATAAGGAGGCCAGGTAGCCCTTGTTCTCCAGTACGAACCCTCCCCCCCACAATAAAGAGCTGAACTCGTACTCCGGCTGGCATCTCTTCCTTGTGTCGGACCCACTACATTACAATAATTCTCTAGACCAATATTTCTCATCCTCAGAAACTCTTAAGATGTGTGAACTCCCAGAATTTCCCAGACAGCATGTTGAGGCTGATGTATTTTTAAGATGCTGAAGCTGAGAAACTCTGGTCTACAATCATTCTAAATTATTCTGATGAATTCTCCCTCTGTCTCTGCAAATCCACACACGTAATGGATTTTTAAAACTTGGTGCAATGTTCATGGACCTGGCCCTAATTTTTCCCCCCTGAGTGCTTTGCACAATAATAAAAACATGATTGTGTTATCTGATTATTTCTGTTATGTTAGTGGAATATAGATCAAATGCTTTCCTTTCAGCTCATATCTAAAAAATGAATTTGGCCAAAAGCAATTCACAGCAATTCACAGGATGAAGCTATTCTTACTGTCTCTTCTCTTTTTCTCTCTCTCCAAAACATCTCTAATTAATTAATTAATTAATTAATTAATTAATTACTCAGTTAAATTTGTTTGCTGCCCATCTTGCTATGAGGTGACTCTGGGCACTTTACAACATTAAAATTACACAAGCACATATATTTAATATTAATAAAAATACAAAAATATTTGTACAGAAGGAGCAGAATGTGCAGGAGGGGAGGTGGGATGTGCTGTTGATCCATCAACCACCTCCAACATGAAACTACTCCATTGGGGCCCCAAGCCAACTGGCAGAGCCATTTCTTCAGGCCCTTATGGAAAGTTAGGAGAGTGAGAGCAGACCTCATTTTGGGCAAGAATGAAGGCGGGAGCCATAGCATAGAAGGCTCTTCTCCTGGAATTGGGTATGAAAAGAAGGACAAGGGGAGACATAATAGCAGTGTTCCAATATTTGAGGGGCTACCACAAAGATGAGGAAGTCAACCTATTTTACAAGGCACCAAAAGGCAAGACAAGAAACAATGGATGGAACTAATCAAGGAAAGAAGAACTAAGAAGAAATTTCCTAACAGTGAGAACAATTAAGCAGTGGAACAGCTTGCCTTCAGAAGTGGTGGGTGCCCCATCACTGGAGGCTTTTAAGAAGAGTCTGGGCAGACCTTAGTCTGAATTGGTATAGGATCTCCTGCTTGAGCAAAGGGTTGGACAAGAAGACCTCCAAGGTTCCTTCCAACTTTGTCATTCTGTGAAATCTATGACCCCGCCAGCTGAAACTCCCTGACTGACAGAGTCCGTAGCATGCCTCCTCTGCTGGCATGGTAATCCCATTGGGATGGGACTGTTCCTCAAGTAACATGGAATCATGCCATGAAGGGCTTTAAATGTGATAACTCTTTTGATTCTTAATGTGGTTACACCCAAGGGTTCCCATGATACAAGGTGGCATTTAAATTCCCCAACTCATAAAGCTAAACCCTTTTTTTAAATGATGAAGTGCTGCAGCAGATGTATCTGCTCAAAATTTATTTTTGACACAGAGATGCAGCTGGCATGGACACTTTTATAACTGCTCTGTGATATTTTTTTTTATTATAAAAAGGGCACAATATAAATTTTGTAAAGAAAACTAATGAAACATATGGCTTTGGGGCCAGAGGAGTGGCAGTTTTTAAACCACTCAAAATGATGGACTACAAACGGCTATATAAATTCTTTGCTTACTCTTGCAAGATCTGGCTTACCCTTTTAGCTCTAAAAGAGGCCTCTCCCTCCGCTTAATTCTGAAGACTGGAAAGCTACAGGGCAAAGCGGAAGGCAACAAATTTAAGACTACTTAATTTAAACATTTTTTTCCAAAGGCTTGTTGGGAGGAAAACCACACAACCCTCCCCCCACCCAAAGCCTGCATTTCATTATTCTTTTCTACTGCTTTTTTTTTTTTTTTTTTATTGAAAAGTTTTAAAAATACAGTTTTCCTTTAAAAAACCCCCTTCCCCCTCCCTACCTCCCCTCCCTACCTCCCCCCTTCCCCCCCTCCCCCCCTCCCTCCTCCCCCCCACCTCCCCCTAACCCCCCTCCCCCCCCCGGACTTCCCAGAGCTAAATACAAGGTATATATATATAAAAAGGCAATCATAAACAACCATATACTAACAACTATAAATTCTAAAATCCATCACTCTCTAACTTATATAGGATCAAACAAAACTTAGCATTATTAAATATATATAGAAGACAAAATAAAAAAAGAAAAAAGAAAACGAAAGAAGACTTATTCAAATGCTAGATAAAACTTCTTGACCCTATACTTATTCTGGATAAACTCAATCCATTTTCTCCATTCCATAATATAATGTTCTTGCGAGTAATCTTTCAAATAGGCCGAAATCTTCGCCATCTCTGCCAAGTCGGAAACCTTTAAAATCCACTCTTGTATAGTCGGCAGTTCCTCTTTCTTCCAATATTGACCTATCAAAAGTCTTGCTGCCGTAACTAAATTCAGCATCAACTTAGAGTCCACAACTGTAGCGTCAACAATTATTCCCAACAAAAAAAATTGCGGACAAAACTTTATCCTCCGTTTAAAAATCTTCTGCATATTCCACCAGACTTTTATCCAAAAAGCCTTGACCTTTTTACATGTCCACCATATGTGAAAATATGTTGCCTCTTCATCACCACACCTCCAACATTTAGGCTGATAATTCGGATACATACTTGCAAGCTTTTTAGGATCTAGATGCCATCTATAAAACATTTTGTAAAAGTTCTCTCTTAAACTTTGAGCTTGAGTGAATTTTACATTCCTCACCCAGATCTTTTCCCACGTGTCCATTGTAATAACTTCCTGAATGTTTTGGGCCCATTTTATCATACAATCCTTAACAAGCTCTGTTTCTGAATCGATCTCTATCAATGCAAGATATATCCGTTTAATATGTGCTGGTCCTTGATTTCTAATTTGCTTTATCAAATTTTCATCAGTCGTTGCAAATCCATTTTTTTGGTCTTCTTTCCACCTGGCCTGTAACTGAATATATTGAAACCAAGTCTGAACAACCTTCTCTTCTCGCAAGAAACTATATGATTTCAAGCACCAAATATTCCTTTCCAAACTTAAAATTTCCTTGTAAGTAGTCTCATCATGTTTGAAACCAGCATGTATATTTTCTATTGCGTGTTTTGGGATTGCCCACAATGGTATCTTGCTGCTTAACTTATGTCTATACTTCTTCCAAACTCTCAGCAATGCCTGTCTTAAAATATGCATCCTAAACACAGTATCTACCTTCTTATCATACAACAAATATGCATGCCAGCCAAACAACAGATCATGGCCCTCAAGATTTAATAACCTCGATTGTGTCAAATTAATCCAATCACTTATTCCTACTAGTGCAGCAGCTTCATAATATAATTTAAAATTAGGCATTTTAAGGCCACCTCTCTCACGAGTATCCTGCATAATCTTAAGTTTAACTCGTGGCTTTTTCCCTGCCCACACAAATTTATTGATACCACGCTGCCATTCCTCCAAGTTAGAGTCTTTCTTAAGAATCGGTATCATTTGAAATAAGAATAAAAATTTGGGCAGGACATTCATTTTCACTGCTGCGATCCGTCCCAACAAAGACAATTGCAATTTTTCCCAACTCTCCAGTTCTTTCTACTGCTTTTATGTGTGAGGTGGTGGTGTATGCTTTAGTGCAAGGCTGTTGTTTTAAATGGATTTTGGGAATTGAAATCTCTCCCTCATTATTCCTGAGAGGCAAAATAAAGTTTCTGATTTTTTTGGCTTCAAATTATTAATAAAAATATCTAGCTGTTGAAGAAGGGCAGGGAGACAGAGTGCTGGAAAGCCTTAGAGGCCAACAGTGTGGTTTCATGGTGAAGGTGTCCATCTAGGCAGGGGAGATTTTGATTCTTATCTGGTTGGTTTGGGATGGAGGGGGGCAGTCTTTCTCTCTTAGCCCAACCTACTCACAGGGTGATTGTTGTGAGGCATATAGGACTAGTAATATTGCCCGAGTAAAAGGTGGGATATAAATCTACTAAATAAATGAATGTCTGATGCTTATTTCTCACATTCTCACTTTTGGAAGTGAATTTTATGCACTCACGCCTTAATCTTTTAGCTTTTTTCTAAGGCAGTAAAAAGCTGGATCCCTCAGGCATTTGGGCAAGGAGTTTAAACCCATCCCCCATAGCCCCCACACATCTGTCTGTCTGTCTGTCTGTCTGTCTGTCTGTCTGTCTGTCTATCTATCTATCTATCTATCTATCTATCTATCTATCTATCTATCTATCTATCTATCTATCTATCTATCTATCTATCTATCTATCTATCTATTATCTGATTTATAGGGCCACCTAGCTATCTGATGAAATTCTGGTGATGAATATAAAATATCATCAATAACACAATCAAACAGGAAAATCCTTGGTCAAGGCCCTCTCATTAAGAACACAAAATGTCTACAACATGCAGCCACCTCAGAGTTTCCAAATTAATAGTCTGGTTCTAGTGACTGAGGGAAGAGCCAGATCCATTGCCTTCCAAAAGATCTGTAAGGTGGGAGCTGTTTGTATTTCTGGGGAGAGGCTATTCCATAGGGCAGGTGCCATGACAGGAAAGGCTTATTTCAAAACCAGGCTTCCCTAGGTGATACTGCTGTACTGAGGTGACCCAGAGCATGGCCATTCTGCCAGGCCTGGTACAACAGACAGAAACAGTCAAGGAGACTTGATTCTGCAATTGACCTAGCTCCATGTCATGCAGCCCTTTAAAGATGACAGCCAGGACCTTGAATTGTTCCTGTCGGCCTACTGGGAGCCAGTGCAGTTCATGAAACAGCGATACTAAGTAATTGTGTCATATGTGCCTGGTACTGCTTGTACCATTGCATTTTGAACCAGCTTAGGCATCACCCTGTCAACAAAAGTGCGTATAGTCAAGGCTATGGTCTTCCCAGTTGCAATGTTTGGCAGTGAAAGTTGGACCATAAGAAAGGCCGAGCGCCAAAGAATTGAGGCCTTTGAACTGTGGTGCTGGAGAAGACTCCTGTGAGTCCCTTGGACTGCAAGGTGATCAAACTGGTCAGTCCTAGAGGAGATCAACCCTGACTGCTCTTTAGAAGGCCAGATCCTGAAGCTAAAACTCAAATACTTTGGCCACCTAATGAGAAGGAAGGACTCACTGGAGAAGAGCCTAATGCTGGGGAAGATTGAGGGCAATAGAAGAAGGGGACGACAGAGAATGAGGTGGCTGGATGGAGTCACTGAAGCAGTAGGCGTGAGCTTAAACGGACTCCAGAAGATGGTAGAGGACAGGAAGGCCTGGAGGAATGTTGTCCATAGGGTCACGATGGGTCAGATACGACTTTGCAGCTAAGAACAACAACAAATAATCACTCATTCACTCGATCCGTCCTGGATGCAGAAGATTATTGTGGAAGACTTTCATAGGGTGGTTCTAATGTAGTGTTTCCTAATGGGTTTTTAATTGGCTCTAAATTCCATCCAATATTTTTTTCAAAGGAGAGCTGGAGATCCTTAAGTCATGTCCCCATTTACCTCCTTGGGATGTCTTGCAACTGTCTGGATTTTTTGAACAGGACCCTCATTTAGCCCAAGAGTTGAAATCATTTGGATGCAAGGCTATGTAATCTCCACCTTTGGTTTCCCACTGTACATCTTTATTGATGCAGGATTAATGTGACATCCTTGCTAACTGGAGTAACCAAGTATTGGCATCCGTGAAAAATATCGAAGAAGACTATATGTCAATAAATGGTTATGTAATACAAACCATTGCCTGTGCAGTTCAGAAAAACTATTTCAGGCATTCATATATGTCTTAAAAATTCTAATAAAATATATTCCATACTCCTTGTGTGATAGCCTGTTATACCATGAAAGCCAATATCTTCAATAAGCTTTAGATGTGAGATGTTTTCCAGCTAAAATTTCATGTCCTTATAACCTTAGAATGATGTATAAAGCCTCACATAATTTTGATTCAAAGTGATTTATACTGTAGTCTGTTTCCATAGATCTTCCATGACACTTTTCATGGGAGAGACTATGGATGAGTCCAGGGTTAACAATTTTGGTTTTTATGGTGGGACTTCTGCTATTGCAATTTAATAAAGGGCTGATCTCTGCCCAGGCCAGTGGTTCAAGTCTTGACACTGTTTGTTGACTTAGCTTAGAACAGTATTATTTTTAGCCCTGCCATCAAAATGCTGACACATTCCATGTTACAGAAATCTGCAATTATGGCAAATCTGCAAAACATCCAGCATCAGAGACAGGAAAAGTAGATACAAAATATATTCATTAGAAGAGTACATTTGCATGTAGAGCTTTTTTTTAAAAAAAATTCACAAGTTGATGCAGAGGTTCAGTGGGCTGTTAATTTCCCAGAGAAATTCAAGATGAAATTTTCAAGATGAAATCCAAAGGACTAGAAATTTCCTAACAGGGCCTTAATGGTTTAGGTTCTATGAACATGCTAACTTATACATTGTTCTCAATGATTATTAAAATCAGCATAAGTACCCTGCCTTGACTTGTCTAGTGAAATCTTTGGCTGATGATTCCTGATAGCTGTCAGTGAGTTCTGAAATATCTGGAAATACTAGATTGAAACCCATGTTTGATGGCTTTTAACCATTTATTGTACTCTTGGGATGTTGTGTACCTTTCCTAAACACCTTCCGTAGTTGCTGGTCTATGAATGCTTAAATAAATAATCACTCTTGATGTGTCTAAAGTGGCAATACCTTTCCTTGGTAGCTACAGATAGTATCTGTTTAGTGACCATTCAAAGTTACAATGGCACTGAAGAAAGTGACTTACAACTGGTCCTCGCACATACAACTGTTGCAGCCTCCCCACAGTCATGTGATCAAAATTCGGGTGCTTGGCAACCAGCATGTGGTTGCAACATCCCGGGGGTGATGTGATGGCCATTTGTGACCTTCCCAGCTGGCTTCCAACAAGCAAAGTCAATGCGGGAAGCCAGGTTCACTCAATAACCATGTGATTCACTTAATAACTGCAGCAATTCACTTAACAACTGTTGCAAAAAAGGTCATAAAGTCAGGCACAGCTCACTTAACAATGAATGAACCTTTATTATCAAAGTACAACATGTGTACAATGAGATTGCCTGAGCCTCCCTTGGTGCCTCCCCCCCCCAACTCACAGTGACAACAAACCCCATCATCTTGTTACACTATGTGAGCTAATTACACAGCGTGCTGGCCTCACAAGTCTATTACACATAAAGTTATTTCCCGTTCAGGAGTCTGACAGCCCATGGATAGAAACTGCTCTTCAGCCTGTTGGTGCGGCTGGCTATACTTCTTGCTTAGCCATGGAAATTCTGGTGCCATCTGTGTTTGCATGTTGAGGACTACCTCTATGTGGCTAGAAAGGTTAGGGAACCTTTTAGTGCCGTGGGAATCCTATAACATTTGGGATTGTACCTTATAGGAATGATAAGAAATCTTGTGCAAGCCCCTTCTTCTTTTGATAATATCAGGACACAATATCCTTGAGGGAGATGAGAAATACAAGACATAAATAAATAAATAAAATATTCCATATGGTGGATGAGAAACTTCTTTATTACATATATTACATATATCTTTGTATACGTACTGTCATGGTTCCGACAGGCAGAGATGAATAAAGCAGAACTCTGAGGCTTGCAAATTCCCCAAAGAACATGTTTATTAGTTACAAAGTATCAGCACGGTCAAAAGGGAAACCAAGTAACAATTGCCCAATTACAAAGTTAAAGGTACTACCCACAAAACTACGCAAACAACTACTCATTTTTTTGTGCAGTGAGAACACCTTTCCTCCCCTCCATTTAACACCTGCATATGGATGAGTACCGTATTTTTTGGACCATAAGACACACATTTTTCCCCCAAAGTGGGGGGAAAAACAAGGGTGCATCTTATGGTCCGAAGGTGATCCGTATGGCCAGCCCCAACTTCCGCAAGTGAAAGCAAGGGAGATTGCAATTGGCTCCTGCAATCTCCCTGCGGCCCGGCTTTCTCTTGCAGAAGGCAGGCTGAAACGGAGCAAGGAATGCGAATCGGCTGATCTCACGCTCCTGCATTCTCCTCCGCTCGGTTTCAGCTTCTCTTGCTACAAGAGAAAGCAGGCTGAAACAAAGCAAGGGAGATTCCCTCACTCCGTTTCAGCCTGCTTTCTCTTGTAGCAAGAAAAGCTGAAACCGAGCGGAGGAGAATGCAGGAGCGCAAGATTGGCCGATTCACGTTCCTTGCTCCGTTTCAGCCTGCCTTCTGCAAGAGAAAGCCGGGCCGCAGGGCTGCCTCTGTAGGTACTGCTCTAACGCGGAGAGGGAAGGACAAAGAGGGAGGGAAGGAAGAAAGAAGGAAGGAAGGAAAGAAGGAAGGGACAATGGGAGAGGGAGGGAGAGAGAGAGGGAGGGAGAAAGAGAAAGAGAAAAATAGGGAGAGAGAAAGAGGGAGAGAAGGAGAAAGAAAGAGGGAGGGAAATAGAGGAAGAGGGAGAAATAAAGGGAAAGAGAAAAAGAGGGAGAGAAAGAGGTAGAGAGAGGAGAAAGGTAGGGAAATAGAGGGAGAGAGAGAAAGAGGGAGAGAAAGAAAGGGAGAGAGAGACAAGGAGAAAGAAAGAGGGAGGGAAATAGAGGAAGAGGGAGAAATAGAGGGAAAGAGAAAAATAGAGAGGGAGAAGGAGAAAGAAAGGGAGGGAAACAGGGAGAGAGAGAAAGAGGGAGAAAGAGAGGGAAAGAGAAAAATAGGGAGAGAGAGAGAAAGAGGGAGAGAGAGGAGAGAGAAAGAAAGAGGGAGGGGGAGAGAGGGAGAGAAAGAGAAGGGGAGAGAGAGAAATTAAATTAGTAACATGATTGTTAAGTGAATCTGGTTTCCCCACTAACTTTGCTTGTCAGAAGGTTGCAAAAGGCAATCACATGACCCTGGAACAATGTGACCATCATAAATATGAATCGATTGCCAAACATCCGAATGTAAATCACATGACCCTGGGGATGCTGCAACGGTCATAAGTGTGAAAAATGGTCATAAGTCACTTTTTTCAGTGTCGTAACTTTGAACGGTCACTAAGTGAATCATTGTAAGTCAAGGACTACCTGTACTTTATCATTTTTTTCCTTTTTTAGGGGGGGCTTCAAGTTTTTGACACATTGCTGGGTGACATGGCCTTGTCCTAAAAGTGGTACAATGGATGGAAAGGTTGAAAAGCCCTGTTTTAGTATACTGGTACTATTTGGTTCAGAATATTTTTTTTCTTGTTTTCCTGCTCTAAAAACTGGGTGCGTCTTATGGTCAGGTGCGTCTTATGGTCCGAAAAATACGGTAATTGGAAATAGTGCCTAGATTCATATAATTCACTAGGTTTTGGGCAGTGGGAGGATGCAGCTGTTAGATGCAATTTTCCAGCAAAGGGCAGGAAAGTAAAGGTCTCTAGGATTTGCTCTACCTTGCAACACAAGCCCCTTTTCTAATCAATATGGGAGTCTAAAGTTTTCCCGCTTCAATGGAAATTGAAGAGCTTTGAAATAATAAATCTTTTAAAAATATTGTCCTGGTTACAAGGCAAGCAGAGAGAGCTTTCTAATGTAATTACTACTGAGCCTCATCTGGGAGATGAAATCTTCCATTGGAACAAAACAAAGTTACTAATGTTCAATGCCTCTCTAAATGTCTGACTAGCATTTCTATCACCTGGGAGGAATAAATAGGGAGAGGAGAGAAGAAAGACTGCTTAACTTATGTCCAGATGGGGTTTTTTGAGTCGGCTTCAGCTGTTACTCAAGTAAAACTAACACGGTGTTCCCTGTGCATTCAAATAGTTCTCAGTAGCAGACAACCTTCGTGAGAATAATGTTCCATTGGTGAAGCATTTGATGCACAGGTAATTGTACCCACTAGTATATTGAGGAACACCAAAGCGAAAGATTACCTTGGTAGGCTCAATCTTAGGTAAATTTCCTATAATCTTATTATTATGTAGACAGCAAAGGTGGATTTACAGTATGAATTCAGTGTATTGGATGGCACACAAAATCCATCTGTCAAGGATGAAACTTTGGCAGCTAAGTGCCTTTGTGTTTCAACTTGCCTTTAGATTATGAGGGGGAGATGTTACTTTCAAGTGGGTTAGATGGAAAAAACAAAACTTCTGTGATTCTTCTGAAGACTGTGAGAGCCTGAAACTTTTTAAAGGACACCAGAATAGGTGTGGGTTTGAAGCAGATGGTTCCCATAACAAAGTGAACTTGTGTACATGGACTGCATAAGACATTGGGGGTTTGGCTTGGAAAATCATTGTTTTTTTTATGAACTGGTGTTGGAACCTCAGAGTTAATTTTGATTTGACATTACCATGCAGTATATTCAATTGTTTACACTGTCAATGGGAGAGAGCAATGTGAGAGGTCCCTCTGGCTTGGTGTCATCCATGATCAATTTATATGTAGGAGATAACCACATTGAGCCTGAGTGGTCAAACATGTCATCAATCTTGAATCCCTTGATATCCACAAGAGAGCCAAGTCTAGCCCACCTTGAATTCCATTGACTCTTGTTAGTTGCGAAGTCGTGTCCGACCCATCGCGACCCTATGGACAATGTTCCTCCAGGCTTTCCTGTCCTCTACCATCTTCTGGAGTCCATTTAAGCTCACGCCTACTGCTTCAGTGACTCCATCCAGCCACCTCATTCTCTGTCGTCCCCTTCTTCTATTGCCCTCAATCTTTCCCAGCATGAGCCTCTTCACCAGTGAGTCCTTCCTCCTCATTAGGTGGCCAAAGTATTTGAGTTTTAGATTCAGGATCTGGCCTTCTAAAGAGCAGTCAGGATTGATCTCCTCTAGGACTGACCGGTTTGATCGCCTTGCAGTCCAAGGGACTCGCAGGAGTCTTCTCCAGCACCAGAGTTCAAAGGCCTCAATTCTTTTGCGCTCAGCCTTTCTTATGGTCCAACTTTCACTGCCAAACATTGCAACTGGGAAGACCATAGCCTTGACTATACGCACTTTTGTTGACAGGGTGATGTCTCTGCTTTTTAGTGTGCTGTCTAGATTTGCCATGGCTTTCCTCCCCAGGAGCAAGCGTCTTTTAATTTCTTGACTACAGTCCCCATCTGCAGTGATCTTGGAGCCCAGGAAAATAAAATCTGTCACTACCTCCATTTCTTCCCCATCTATTTGCCAGGAATTGAGAGGGCCGGATGCCATGATCTTGGTTTTCTTAATGTTTAGTTTCAACCCAACTTTTGCACTCTCCTTCTTCACTCGCAACAAGAGACTCTTCAGTTCCTCTTCACTTTCTGCCATTAGAGTGGTATCATCTGCATATCTTAGGTTGTTGATATTTCTTCCAGCAATCTTAATTCCAACTTTTGATTCATCTAGCCCTGCCTTTCTCATGATGTGCTCTGCATATAAGTTAAATAGGCAAGGCGACAGTATACAGCCTTGCCGGACTCCTTTCCCAATTTGGAACCAATCAGTGGTTCCGTGTCCAGTTCTCACTGTTGCTTCTTGGCCCGCATATAGGTTTCTCAAGAGACAAATAAGATGTTCTGGTACTCCCATCTCTTTAAGAACTTGCCACAGTTTGTTATGATCCACACAATCAAAGGCTTTAGCATAGTCAATGAAGCAGAAGTAGATGTTTTTCTGGAACTCTATAGCTTTCTCCATGATCCAGCGTATGTTGGCTATTTGATCTCTAGTTCCTCTGCCTCTTCGAAATCCTGCCTGTACTTCTGGTAGTTCTCGATCCACATACTGCTGGAGTCTAGCTTGTAGGATTTTAAGCATAACTTTACTAGCATGAGAAATGAGTGCAATGGTGCGATAGTTTGAACATTCTTTGGCACTGCCTTTCTTTGGAATTGGAATGTAAACTGATCTTTTCCAATCCTGTGGCCACTGTTGAGTTTTCCAAATTTGCTGGCAAATTGAGTGTAGCACTTTTACTGCATCGTCTTTTAAGATTTTGAATAGCTCAGCTGGAATACTGTCACCTCCACTAGCTTTGTTGTTGCTCAGCTTTTCTAAGGCCCACTTCACTTCACATTCTAGGATGTCTGGCTCGAGGTCAGTGACCACCTCATTGTGATTATCAGGGATGTTAAGCTCATTCTTGTATAGTTCTTCTGTGTAATTTTGCCATCTCTTCTTAATCTCTTCTGCCTCTGTTAGATCCCTGCCATTTTGGTCCTTTATCATGCCCATTTTTGCATTGAACGTTCCCTTCATCTCTCCAATTTTCTTGAAAAGATCTCTGGTCCTCCCTATTCTATTGTTTTCTTCTATTTCTTTGCATTGTTCATTTAAGAAGGCATTCTTATCTCTTCTAGCTATTCTCTGGAATTCTGCATTCAATTGGGCGTATCTTTCTTTTTCTCCCTTGCCTTTTGCTTCCCTCCTTTCCTCAGCTATTTGCAAAGCTTCCTCAGACAGCCATTTTGCTTTCTTGCATTTCTTTTTCTTTGGGATGGTTTTGGTTGCTACCTCTTGTACAATGTTGCGAACCTCTGTCCATAGTTCTTCAGGCACCCTGTCTATCAGATCTAATTCCTTAAATCTATTTGTCACCTCTACTGTATATTCAACGGGGATATGATTTAATTCATACCTGACTGGCCTGGTGCTTTTCCTTACTTTCTTAAGTTTAAGCCTAAACTTTGCAACAAGAAGCTCATGGTCTGAGCCACAGTCAGCTCCTGGTCTTGTTTTTACTGACTGTATAGAGCTTCTCCATCTTTGGCTGCAGAGCATATAGTCAATCTGATTTCTGTGTTGACCGTCTGGTGATGTCCATGTGTAGAGCCGTCTCTTGGGTTGTTGGAAAAGAGTGTTTGCTATGACCATTGTATTCTCTTGACAAAATTCTATCAGCCTGTGCCCTGCTTCATTTTGTACTCCAAGGCCAAACTTGCCTGTTATTCCGGTTATCTTTTGGCTTCCTACTTTAGCATTCCAATCCCCCATGATGATAAGGACATCATTTTTTGGTGTTACTTCTATAAGGTGCTGTAGGGCTTCATAGAACCGGTCAATTTCATCCTCTTCAGCACCGGTGGTTGGGGCATAGACTTGGACTACTGTGATATTGAATGGTTTGCCTTGGATTCGAACTGAGATTATTCTGTCATTTTGAGGATTGTATCCCAGTATTGCTTTTCCTACTCTTTTATTGACTATGAAGGCTACTCCATTTCTTCTGAGGGATTCTTGCCCGCAGTAGTATACCTGATGGTCATCTGAATTAAATTCACCCATTCCTGTCCATTTTAGTTCGCTGATACCTAAGATGTCGATGTTCAGTCTTGTCATCTCTTGTTTGACCACGTCCAGCTTGCCTTGATTCATGGATCTTACATTCCAGGTTCCTATGGAGAAAAAATCTTTACAGCATCGGACTTTCCTTTCACCA
This sequence comes from Vipera berus, assembly GCF_964194415.1. Classification (NCBI taxonomy): domain Eukaryota; kingdom Metazoa; phylum Chordata; class Lepidosauria; order Squamata; family Viperidae; genus Vipera; species Vipera berus. Next base: position 18,797,245 of record NC_138202.1, read on the forward strand.
CCAGACATATCCACAGCTGAGCGTCCTTTCAGCTTTGGCCCAGTCGCTTCATTCTTTCTGGCGCTACTAGTACTAGCCCTCTGCTCTTCCCCAGTAGCATATTGGACGCCTTCCGACCTGAGGGGCTCATCTTCCAGCGTCATATCATTTTGCCTTTTGGTACTGTCCATAGGGTTTTCATGGCAAAGATACTGGAGTGGGTTGCCATTTCCTTCTCCAGTGGATCACGTTTTGTCAGAACTCTCTGCTATGACCTGTCCGTCTTGGGTGGCCCTGCACGGCATAGCTCATAGCTTCATTGAATTACGCAAGCCCCTTCGCCACGACAAGGCAGTAATCCATGAAGGGGGATTGACTCTTATCTACCACCAATTAGACACACAGAAGGCTTGGCACCAGCATATTTATATTTGTATTATTTACTTCCTTTATGCTTTCAAAATATATAACAAACTATAACATCAAGCATGGAAATCCAGGCAGTTCAAATGAATATAAAGGTTTATGGCAAGCTTAAGTTCTCTACAAGAATCTGAACTTCTGATGGCCAAAGCAAATTGGTGGTAGATACATTGACTCTTATCTACCACTAATTTGCTTTGGCCATCAGAAGTTCAGATTCTTGTAGAGAACTTAAGCTTGCCATAAACCTTTATATTCATTTGAACTGCCTGGATTTCCATGCTTGATGTTATAGTTTGTTATATATTTTGAAAGCATAAAGAAAGTAAATAATACAAATATAAATATGCTGGTGCCAAGCCTTCTGTGTGTCTAATTGGGCACCCTCTTACCCAGGTGAGAGTTGGGAAGAAGAGAGAAGAAGGTTGGGTACCACTTGTTGGCTAGTGAGAGACACCAGCTATGGACATGCAGTTGGATGGGGTGGGGTTTAGGACTTAGGGCTTCCAACAGTGCTGAAAGGGAGATCCAAAGCACTGTAGGGCTCACAGTTATCCGTAGTCCATTAGTAGGATTTCTGAAACATCAGAGTGGGTGGAGGGATCCATAACCAGGAAAGCAGAGAGGCCCGAGTTGGGGGAAATATAGGGTCTGGTGGACTTTGGGGTGCATCAATCTATTCAGGTGATGATACACATGGAACTTTTTCTTGGGAGACAGAGGACAGGTTACTCTCAGGGAAGAGATTCCCAGTGTTTGAGACAAGTGCAATGTTCTAGCCCTCTCTATTCAGGCCCAAGGCTCTGGTCAGCAGACTAACAGAGGCTGAACTTCAACTGTTGTTGCTCAATACCAGATTGGTTAATAATAAAACTCCTTTTATTTGCGACCTAGGTCAACCTGACTTGTATTACTGAGACTGGCTAGGTCTGGAGGGGGTGATGGTTTCCCTCTCTGAAATGTGCTTGACCAGGTTTAGGGTATGCCACCTCCCAGGGAGGAAAAGGGGGATAGCCATTGTTATTCAGGAATCTTCGGAGACCGTGCTCCACAAGTTGCTGGTTGTGTGACCCTGTTTTTGAAGATAGGATCATGCAATCAGTTGGAACTATTACTACTGTACCAGCCTCTTTGCTGTGCAGGAACCTTCCTGGTTGAGTTGTTGGAGACCATCGCAGGGTGTTCCCCAGGCCGATGGTCTTAGGAGACTTCAATTTGCTCTCCCAAGGGTGGATCTTGGAAGCAGTTCCAGTTGTGCACCAATTATGCCTATTCCTGAAGAGGAAGCTCATCTTTCTGCCACTCATGCCCATATGGAGTTCTGCAATGTACTCTACAAGGGGCTACCCTTGAAGACTGTCCAGAAGCTGATGAATGTGATGGCATAAGCAGTTTTGGGATTGCATATAAATCACGTCTGCTGCATGACCTTCATTGAGTGATACTTTTCTTCCTGGTCCAATTCAACATGTTTTATGACTTTTATAGCCCTTCATGGCAAGGGATCAGGTTAGCTGAGGACTCATCTTGCCCCTATTTCATTGACCCATTCCACCCAATCAAACAGGGAGAGTATGTCATAGAGCCCATTGGTTAAAGAATTTTGACTGTTTAGGAAGAGTGCCTTCTCTGCTGTTACTCCCACCCAGAGGAATTCTTTCCTCTGGAGGTTAGGCTCCCTCCCTTCTGGCCTACTGGAAGGGCATCTGGTCCTGGCCCTGTCAGTTGGAAAGTGGGTTCAAGAGTGCCACACAATCTTGGGGGTGTTCCTCCCTCCTTTTTTAAGTCTTGTAAATTTTTTTTACTTTTTGTCCTATGCCTGATTGCTTAAGTCATTTTTTTGTATTTTTTTTCTTTTCCCCTTCATAGAATTTCCTCCCTTGCAGAGGGGAGAGATGGTTTGAACAAGCTATCTCTTTCTAAACTGCTTTTCTTTGCTGTGATTAGTTAATTAGCATCTCTGCTGCTGTCTTAAATTGGCATGATCCTAATCAATTTCACCCTGAAGGCTTCCTTTTGTATCCTAAGTGGTCAGGAATGCATTTAAGCAAATAGCCATGCCATTCCTTTCGATGTGTATTCCCCATTGGGTGCTTGCTTACTCTCTTGCAATCTCTTCCTTTCCAATGAGTGTAAATGCAAACAATTGATTTTCCCCTTGCTAATTATCCCAGAACTGAGGTAAGGATTCCAAAAGGTGGGAGAATGGGGAAAGGTGCCAGCTTGGTCTAGTGGTTAAGCCACCAGGCTGGAAAGTGGAACACCATAAGATAAGTCCCACCAGTCAAGGAATTACAGTTAATGGAATCCAGTAAAAGAGCCTTTCATGGTTCTCACCCTTTGGAACATCATGCCTCTTAAAGTGAAGGCAGGCTGGGTGACCTTGGGGCAGTCATTTTCTCTAAGCCCAACCCCCCCAACCCCCCCCCCCCAGGGTTGTTGTTGTTGTGGGAAAAACTAGAGGAGGAAGATGTGTCAGATATGTTCACTGTCATGAGTCAGGAGGGTGGGGGTGAATCTCACTTCAAGGGGCATGATGTTTCAGAGGATGAGAACCACAACAGAAAAGGCTCTTTTACTGGATTCCATTAACTGTAATTCCTTGACTGTTAGGATCTGGAATATACCCTTTCTTCTGGAATGATGGGGGAGGGGCAATCCGTTTGGGGTGAGAATTCTGGGTACCACAACTTGAGAAGGTTTCAAAAAAATTAGGATAGATTGACAGAAGGCCAGTGAGGAAGATATGGGGACTGAAAAGAAAGAAAGATTGAACGACCTGGCATGTTTAGCCCTGAAAATGAGAACTGAGGGAAAATATGACGACAGAACTCTTTACAAAGCCCTACATGGCATGGGTCCGGATTACCTACGGCAGCACCTGCTGCCGGCATCAACTTCCCTCCGTCCAGTGTGCTCCCACAGAGTGGGCCTCCTCAGGGTGCCTCCGATCAGAGAATGTCGATTGGTGGCCCCCAGGGGGAGGGCGTTCTCTGTGGGCGCCCCAGACCTGTGGAACCGCTTGCCGGTTGAGCTCTGGATGGCTCCCGACCTTCCGGTGCAATTTAAAAACTTATTTATTTGAACAATCTGGCCTGGTCTGATGGGTTTGGGGTTGGATTTAGTTTTAACACAGTTTTATTATTGTATTATATTGGGCATAATTATTTAATTCTTTTTAACTCTTTTTTAACTTTTGTATTTACATTTTGATATTTATTGCCCTGTACACCGCCCTGAGTCCTTCGGGAGAAGGGCGGTATAAAAATTTAATAAATAAATAAATAAAATAAATAAATCCCTGAAAAGATACAGCACAGAAAACTTTTTCTCTCTTGTTCTGTCATGAAAGTCCCAGGATAATGTGTTTAGTGCAACAAGGCAGATTCTGACCAAATGTTAAAAGCAATGTTCTAACAGTAAGAGCAGATCAACAATAGAACCATTCCCTGGAGGAAATGGCGGGTTCTTTATTGGAAGAGTTCAAGCTGAGACTAGACAGCCATCTGTCAGCGATAATATTTGGATTCCTGTACAAGGGTGGAGAAATGGATTTGATAAACTAAGTGGTCCAATGTGTGGCCAGATGGGATTCTGTTCTATGATTTTGAAGAATTTAGTAAATGAAGATAATGGTAGAGCTGGCATTTGCTTTTTAACATGTCAATTTATAATTGATTTATTTTGGTTTTCATAAAATCATAGTTTTAAAAGCCAGCTAGTTTTTTTTTTTAATTAGAGAGCCCAAAAAGTACAAAAGAAGCTGTTTGTGTGGGTTTGTGCTCATAGTCAACATGTTGTCTGCCTTGAAATAGACATTTGAGGTTCTGAGGTCCTGATCACTGTGTATTCCCATCCACCTTCTCTGCCAGCCAGCTAACATCTAAGTTTCATCACCATTTACAAGATGTTCTCTATCACGTAGGTACAGAAAGAGATCCTGGAGCTCCTATTTGCTGGAGTTTAGAAGATACGAATTTTTTGAAAAAAAAAACAGGCAGGAGGAAGCAGAAGAGAATTTGTTGAATCAAGGAAGAAACAAGTGGAATTTAACCTTTCCCTACAGCCTCAAAATTGGAGTTTCCAGAGAAGAGAAAACCTATGTAAACCAAAGCAGCATACCAACTATTTCAAAGGTGTTCTCTTCTTACTTTAACTTAATTTGACAATTTAATTGATCTTTACCAGCTCACAATTGACTCTGAACAACATATGTACCAGCTCCAGGTTCTTCCTTCGAAATGGTGCCATCTAGTGGGTCCTCAGAACATCCCTTTTCTGTGCCTGCCCTGCCTTATGGAACAACGCTGTCCACTTTTTAAAAGGTTATGGGTTCAATCTCATGCTAGAAAACTATTCAAGGTGCGGATCTAGTTATTTTGTAGATCTACCAAGCTAGGATTCAACTCCCAGTAAATCTCAGCAAGTTTATCTTTTGGATGCCTAGCAAACACATAGCCAGAGTTGGATATACGATGGGTGGCTATATAAATGTTTTAAATAAATAAATAGTAGTTCATTCAGAACAGAATAGAACAAAATAACAGAGTTGGAAGGGACCTTGGAGGTCTTCTAGTCCAATCCCCCACTGAAGCAGGAAATCCTATACCATTTCAGACAAATAGTTGTCCAATCTGTTCTTAAAAACCTCCAGTGTTGGAGCACCCACAATTTCTGGAGGCAAATTGTTCCACTGATTAATTGTTCTATCATGAAGTTTCTCCTTAGTTCTAAGTTGCTTCTCTCTTGATTAGTTTCCATCCATTCTTCCTGTCCTGCCTTCAGGTGCTTTGGAAAATAGGTTGACTTATTCAATATTGCTCTGGCTCATTCCCCCCCCCCAAATGAATCTGGTTCACTTTGAATGAGACCATAAATGGCATTCTACAGATTTATTTATTTATTCAATTTATATGGCCTCCCATCTCAAATTGATGACTCTGGATGGCTAATGATATAAAATATATTAAAAACCCAGAAAAAACAGAAGGAAACAAAGGGACAACACATGTAAAACAGCACCTGGGAAAATCCATAAGAATTAGCATAATTAATAGATGGGCTCTGATCCCCAAGTCTGGTGACAGGTCTTTAAGAATTTACAGAAGTCCTGAACCAGCTGTAGCTTCTGGATGTTCTTCAATGGAAACCTTATATAGAGCACATTGCAGTTGTTCATTCTAGATATGACTAGAGCATGACTGAATGTGATCAGAGCTTCACGATCCAAGAAATGGTAACAAAACATAAAACTGTGTCAGGGGTCTCCTGGCCATGGCTTGAACAGGAGTTGTAAATCCAGGAGGACCCCCCAGATAGCACATTAGTCTCTAACCCCAATCACCACCCTGAACTAAAGGTGGAAAATTCCCGGGACCAGGAGGTCCTAATCTCCAAAACCACTCAGTTTTGCTAGGATTGAGCTGAAGCCTATTGTTCCCCATCCAAACTCCCACAGCCTCCAGACACTCTCCATTACTTGGGCAGCAGTGTTGGAGATGCAAAGTTGGGTATCATTATCACACTCCGGATACTTCATTCCATGCCATTGAGTACATTACCCAGCAACTTCATGTAGATGTTAAACAGGAGAAGAGAGAAAACTGAAACTGGAAGGACTCTGCAAAGCAGTGGTCTAGAGCTGGACCTCTCCTCTCCTAGCAACACTGACTGGAACCAGCTCTGGAGAAAGGAAGAGAACTAGCACAATACAGTAGTCCCCACTCCCAACCTTGAGAGTCAGTTTTGAAAGCTGCTGAGCAAGTGAAGATGGATGAATTACCCTTATTCCACTCCCACCAGAGGTCATCTACAAGTGTGATCAGTGCTGACTGAATCCTGAATCCGAATCCTGACCAAAAGGACCAAAAACCTGACCTTTGGCATTCTTTGGAGTTGCTGCACAACCGTCTTCTCCAAGAAAATTGTATAGCTAAAGTTCTGAAATGGATGCTGTCTCTTCTCTTTTTATGTTGGTGTCAGGACCCACCCCAATCCACATCTTAGGAAAGAAGAACTTCCGACCATTGGTGGGGTTTCATTCAGGGGGAAAACTCCCTTTCCATGGGGCTTTTCTCATCCCTTGCCTCGTTGTTAGACATTGTATTTTTTGCAAAGTCCCCCGGTAAGGTTTTTCCTTCCAGGTTGACTCTTAATGCAGATCCTGTCTAATGTCCGGACCCACCCCAATACACATCTTAGGAAATAAGAACTCTTGGAGACAGGATTGTCCAAACAGGAACTTTTACTAAAACATGGTTGACAGTGGATAATCTAGACAGGATCTGGAAATTGTCTCGCAGGTCGATACTTTAAAGTGTCCTCAAGTAAACCCTTCCACTCAGTCCATTTGGTCAGTCCCGGATCAGTTAAGTTTCAGGTGTCAAACTCCTCATGGGAAAAGAGAGCCCCAGTATCATTTGCAACATTATTACTTTCTTCCCTTCACATTCCCATCAGAGATACAACCCAGAGTTCCACCCTCTCCCTCTTTCTTTGTTCTTCTTAGTTCAAAGGGTTTCTTTCCTGCTGTTTTGTAATGACCTCCAGGCAGGCTGAATACACAAACCTTGCATCTGAGAGATAGAGATGGCTCTTAACAACCCTGCCCTCTCTTCCTCTCCTTGGAAAAATGGCAGAATCCAGTAAGGGGGTGAAATTTGGATTTGTACAGTTAGAAATGAAATATAAATGGATTCTGACAGTTGGTATAATTTTTAGTCATGGGGAGGGAGAATTGTATTCTGCCTCTCATTTGGTCAGGAACCAGTAATATTTATTTATTTATTTATTTATTTATTTATTTATTTATTTATTTATTTATTTATTTATTTATTTATTTATTTATTTATTTATTGGATTTGTATGCCGCCCTATCTCCCAAAAGACTCAGGGCTGCTAACAACGATAAAAACACAAAATACAAACATTAAAAGATATTAAATCAAATTATCCCATAAATAGTCCAATTAAAATCACAATAAAACAAAATTAAGAAAACCTCCCTTCCATCAGTCCAGGTCGGCCTGTTGAAAAAGCCAGGTTTTAAGGTCACGACGAAAGGAACGGAGATCAGGGGCCATCCGGAGCTCCACTATTTACAATCAACAATTAAAACCAAATAAAGCAATAACAAGTTGCTTCTCTTTAAAAAGCTAGCTCAGCAAAACTCCTCCATTACAGAATGATGGTTTTGATACATATAGCAGTAGCAATAGTAATAGTACTTAGACTTATATGCCACTTCATAGTGCTTTACAGCCTTCTCTAAGCAGTTTATAGAGTCAGCATATTGCCCCCAACCATCTAGGTCCTCATTTTACTGACCTTGGAAGGATGGAAGGCTGAGTCAACAGTGAGAGGGTGAGGATCGAACTTCTGGCAGTCAGCAGAATTAGCCTGCAATATTGCATTCTAACCACTGTGCTACCATGGCTCATATGTTATCTCTTTTTTCTTCCCCTTTTTAAAATCTGCTTAACTGCCCACTGTCTTTCTCTTTTTTAATCTTTTCTCTCCCTCTTTCCTTTGTGGCTGTCTTCTCTATAAAAAAAGTACTTATCTAAAGCTTCTGGTGGGGGATTTTTTTTAAACAGAAAGTAGAGGTGATTTAAGGTCACTTAACAAAGCCTTGGGATGATTTATTTATTCATTCAATTTATATGGCTGTCTATCTTGCCATAATGCCTCTGGGTGGCTAAGACCACATAAAAATGAACAAAAATATACAGTTTAAACAACAGTATAATGTTGACAACCAAGGATGAAATCCATCCGATAGTAAAATAATAACACTTCATGGACTCCAATTAACCTCCCAATTGCCATTCTGAAAAGCTGACAAGACTGGGGCCAGTTGTCAAGCTGCGAAGAATGCTTATACTCCTTCAGACTTTACTGCTTCTTAGTTTGCCTAACAGACTCAGAGGGGAGAGGGAGGTATGGAAAGTGGACTGCAGGTTCCGAGCTGCTAGGCCATGAGAACCAAGGTCGCTCAAGAATTGTTTATGGAGAACTGAAGACTTTTTTCTCATAATAACTGTCTGCCACTTTATTGGACAATTTGACCTGCACTATTAGGGGAAGTTCTATAGTTTTAATATACTGATTTTGGTGCCAAGTAGCCAGAGCTGGTTTTCCATTCATCTGTGCTGAAATGCTGTATTCAATAAAGTTTTGTATTAGAAACTGGATCGTCTCAGCTGTGCTTGCTTTGTTGAGTTCGTTAGTAGGAACCTTGACACCAACCCAACCTCAGGGAGATGATATTCCAAAAATCAGCTGCTGAGACAGAAAAAATCCATTTTCTGGGTTCTGCCAGATGACAACCTTTCATGGAGCATTACCTGTCATTGGAACATGTGTAAACAATCAGACAGAGGCAGTCCCATGAATAACCTGGCTCCATTCCAACCAAATTCGATTGTTGATTGATTGAGATCTATTCTTTAATCTTTTAAGAATATCTATAATCTGCACTATGCTGATGGAGCTATATTTCTAATAGTAATTTTATTAAAAATTATAATTATAACAGTAAAAGCCAATACAATCTGAAAAAAGAGAAGAAAAGAAAAGGAAGAAAAAAGGGAAACATAAAGAAGCAATTCCCCATTTACATCACAAATATAAGCAATTTTTGTAACTTATCACCTTTTAAAATAAAACAAATGATCTCCTTTCTCTATCCTATCTCTTATCTATAAACAAATCCATAATGCATTGTCATTTCAATCCTGATGTCAGCAAAATTCTATTGACTTCTTTACTTTTTTTAAAAAAAAAAGAACACTTATTCCCTCCCCCATTTCTTTAAAGTTCTTAAACTTTTGAGTTAAAACTTCTTTCACTAAGGTTTGACAGAAAATCATCCAATGCTTTAAAACTTATCAATCCAAAGGTTCTTAATAGCTGAAAAGCAATTAACAAGCAATTTCCGAAAGTGTTTTTGAAAGAGTATTGATGCTTTTGAACTCGGTGTTGGAAAAATACTTCTGAGAAAACTGTGGATATCCAAGAAAGCAAACAAATGGATCATCAAACAAATTAACCCCAGAGTTCTTATTCAAAACACAAAATGACCGGGCTCAATTATCCTACTTTGAATACATTACATAAATAAGAGAAGGGCGAGGGGTGACATGATAGCAGTGTTCCAATATCTCAGGGGCTGCCACAAAGAAGAGGGAGTCAAGCTATTCTCCAAAGCACCTGAAAGCAGGACAAGAAGCAACGGATGGAAACTAGTCAAGGAGAGAAGCAACCTAGAACTAAGGAGAAACTTCCTGACAGTTAGAACAATTAACCAGTGGAACAACCTGCCTCCAGAAGCAGTTAATGCTCCAACACTGGAAGTTTTTAAGAAGAGACTGGACAGCCATTTGCCTGAAATGGTATAGGGTTTCCTGCCTGAGCAGGGGGTTGGACTAGATGACCTCCAAGGTCTCTTCCAACTTATTATTATTATTATAAATACCTAGCTCTCTAGAATAGGCTTTAAACCAAGGAGAGGTAGAAGAAGAGAGAATAAGCAAAGGGGACAGTTACAGTGGTCCTGGGTGCACTGTTGAAAGTCCTGAAGTACTAGATAAAGGGCAGATTTTTGTGGAGAAAATCTCTCTATGAACTTGCTAAGAGTTGAACTGACTTGATGGCACAAAATTAATATTTTAAGAGATATATGAATGTTATACAGGTAGTCCTTGACTTATGACCATAATTGGACCCAAAATTGATGTTGCTAAGTGAAACATTTAAGTGAGTTTGCCCCATTTTATGACTCTTCTTGTCACTGTTGTTAAGTGAATCAGTGCAGTTGTTAAGTTAGTAACATGGTTGTTAAGTGAATCTGGCTTCCCCATGGACTTTGCTTTTCAGAAGGTCACAAAAGGTGATCACATGACCCTGGGACATTGCAACTGTCATAAATATGAATCAGTTGCCAGGCATCTGAATTTTGATCATTGTGATCATGAGGATGCTGCAACCGTCATAAGTGTGAAAAATGGTCATAATTCACTTTTTTTCAGTGCTGTTATAACAGTGCTGTTAATAACAGTGCTGTTATTAATTCACCCCTGTCATGGACTGATCATCATCTCCTGCGGATGGTCTTCCGTTTTACCACTCCCTGCCGTGGGGTTGCTGAGCCAACAAGATGGTTCCGCCCTAGACGCCTTATGGACCCTGAGCGGTTCCAAACGGCGCTTGGGCCCCCACCTGCCTCCTTTGCTCACAGCTCGGTCGATGCCCTAGTGGAAGCCTGGGAAAGGGCAGCCACAGAGGCACTCGACCAAGTTGTACCCATGCGGCCCTTGACCCGACGCAGATCCCAACGGGCCCCATGGTTCTCCATGGAGCTCCGTGAGAAGAAGCGTCGGAGACGGGGCCTAGAGAGCTGTTGGAGGTCCAGCCGATCCGAATCCGACCGGTTACGACTAAGGTCGTTTACGAGAACTTATCTCGCAGCGTTGAGGGTGGCAAGGTCTAACCACTTTGCCACCCTCATCGCGTCCACAGATAATCGCCCGGCCGCCCTGTCTAGGGTAACTCGCTCTCTTCTTAATCAGGAGGTGAGGGAGGAACCCTTGCAGGGTCGAGCCGAGGAATTTAGCCGATTTCTGTCGGACAAAATCGCTCGGATCCGGACCGGTTTGGACTCCGACTGGGCAGAGTCTGACGAAGAGGATACGAGCGGCCTTGTCGATTTAATCTGGGAAGAGTTCGATCCTGTGACTCCTGAAGAAGTGGACAAGATCATGGGGAAGCTGAGCTCCACCACGTGTTTGTTGGACCCGTGCCCATCCTGGCTGACTTATGCAGCCCGGGATGGGACACGAGGCTGGCTCCAGGCAGTGATTACTGCCTCTTTGAGTCAGGGTAGTTTCCCCTCCTCAAGAAGCCTGCCTTGGACCCAGCAATTTTAAACAACTATCGTCCGGTCTCCAACCTTCGCTTTTTGGCGAAGGTTGTTGAGAGCGTGGTGGCGCAGCAGCTCCCTTTGTTCTTGGATGAAGCTGACTACCTAGACCCGTACCAATCGGGTTTCAGGCCCGGGTACAGCACGGAGACGGCATTGGTCGCGCTGGCGAATGATCTCTGGCGGGCTCGGGACAGAGGTTGCTCCTCTGTCCTAGTCCTTTTAGACCTCTCAGCGGCTTTTGATACCATTGACCATGGTATCCTGCTGCGGCGTCTCAGAGGGTTAGGAGTGGGAGGCACAGTTCTCCAGTGGTTCTCCTCTTACCTTCTGGGACGTTCGCAGTCGGTGTTGGCAGGGGGGCAGAGATCGACCTTGAGACCTCTCATTTGTGGAGTTCCTCAGGGATCGGTTCTCTCGCCTCTCCTGTTCAACATCTATATGAAGCCGCTGGGTGAGATCATTCGTGGTTTTGGAGTTGGGTATCACCAATATGCTGATGATACCCAACTTTTTATTTCTACCCCAAACCACCCCAGCGATGCCCTCGACGTGATGTCCCGTTGCCTGGAGGCGGTCCGGGTCTGGATGGGGAGGAACAGGCTTCGACTCAACCCTGACAAGACTGAGTGGCTGTTCGTGCCGGCATCCCGGGAAATTCCAATTATTCCATCATTGGCCATGGGGGGTGAGCTATTACCCCCCGTAGATAGGGCCCGCAACTTGGGGGTCCTTCTAGATTCACAGCTCTCTTTGGAAGAGCATATTGGAGCTGTGACTAGGGGGGCCTTTGCCCAGGTTCGCCTGGTGCACCAGTTGCGGCCCTATCTAGACCGGGATGCCTTGCGCACAGTCACTCATGCGCTCGTGACCTCTCGTCTAGACTACTGTAATGCTCTCTACATGGGGCTGCCCTTGAGGTTCACCCGGAGACTCCAGCTGGTACAGAATGCAGCCGCGCGAGTTGTTTTGGGAGTTTCCCGATACTCCCATGTTACACCTTTGCTCCGCGAGCTGCATTGGCTACCGGTTGCTCTCCGGGTGAGGTTCAAGGTGTTAGTGATGACTTACAAAGCCCTTCATGGCATGGGTCCGGATTACCTACGGCAACACCTGCGGCCGGCGTCAACTTCCCTCCGTCCAGTGCGCTCCCACAGAGAGGGCCTCCTCAGGGTGCCGCCGATCAAAGAATGCCGATTGGTGACCCCCAGGGGGAGGGCGTTCTCTGTGGGCACGCCAGACCTTTGGAACAGCTTACCGGTTGAGCTCCGGACGGCCCCCGACCTTCGCTCCTTCCGGCGCGATCTCAAAACTTTCTTTTTTGAACAAGCTGGCCTGGTCTGAGGGGATGGGGTTGGGTTTTTATAAATAGTTTTAATTGTAATATGTATTAATTTTAAGGGCATAATGTTTGATGGCTTTTTAATTTTTGTATAATATTTTTATTGTGTATTGCCCTGTTCACCGCCCTGAGTCCTTCGGGAGAAGGGCGGTATAGAAATCAAATTATTAAATTAAATTAAATTGAACAGTCACTAAATGAACTGTTGTAAGTTGAAGACTACCTGTATTAGTAATATTTCTTCTGTAAAAGTTTCAATGTTGATTTTTGACAGATTAATTCAGTGCATTAAACAAGCTTTTATTACCAACATTTTGCATACAGTGAAAAGAAAATTAATTTGGAAGGCAACCAGCGGAGATCATTGATGTGTCACATCAGTGCTCTTAAAAAATCAGTTTCTCAGACAGTTTTAACCTTCTCCATTGCTGCTGTCACAGCCCAAGCAGGTTATAACTCAGAAGAGAATAATGTCCTGGTTAGAAAAAGTCTGTGACAAACATATTCAGGACCCTGGGCAGATATTAGAAACATCTTCAGGACCAAGGATAGCAAACTTGCAATCAAAGTAAAAATTATCTCCATCCCTATCTAGAGCAATTGGCAGAATTTAAAATCTAGTCAGCTGAATTTTTTGGTAGATGTACATTCTCCTATCTTTTATCAGAACTGTGAAAAAGAAATATAAGGTATAACTCAAGGCTGTTTGTTATATAATCTCTACTTCTAGCTATATGTTTATGTCTAGGTAAAGTCTCCTGGCTGGGCAGCCCAATGAATATGATGTCCTCCATTTATTCGAAAATGATATCCACCAAAATCCACCATAAGAATATAGTTTTTCAGGTGAGTTAAGGAACCCAGGGTGAGTCACTGTCTAAGAAGGATCAGGAAATACAAGTTGTCCTCGACTTACAACAGGTTGTTTAGTGACAGTTAAAAGTTACAACAGCACTGAAAAAAGTAACTTCTAACAATTTTTTCACATTTATGACCACTGCAGCATCCCCATGATCACATGATCAAAATTCAGATGCGTGGCAACTGACTCATATTTATGACGGTTGCAGCGTCCTGGACCATGCGATCACTTTTTGCAAACCTTCTAACAAGCAAAGTCAATGGGGAAGCCAGATTCACTTGACAACCCTCTTACTAACTTAACAACTGCAATGATTAACCTTACAACTGTGGCAAGAAAGGACATGAAACAGGACAAAATTTACTGTCTCACTTAACAACAGAAATTTTGGGCTCTTGTGGCCGTAAGTCGAGGATGACCTGTAATTTCATCCCTCTAGGAAGCTGGGCAACAACAATACTATTTTAAAGACTCCAAGCCAAGATTCTTTGGAGTAGAATAACAATATCTCTCCGATATGCTCTTTCCTAGCAGCTTATTCCAGAGCTCCAAAGCATGGCTCAGGGTAACTTGTATCTAGGCAACCTGCTATGTGCTTCTAGCTGTCTGCCCTGATTACTGGAAACCCACTTCTTCTTGTGCATTTCTTCCTTCTCGTCTGCATCCTTAGGTATGACTACAGGGCAGCTTTAGCCTCAAAATAACACTTTTACAAGCTAAATTATCCAGAAAGAGAAGACTGAGGAATCCCAGAACAAGTATATCCACTCTGTATGCAAATCGCCTTTGCTTTCTGCTTTTCATTTTCTTCCACAGCTCAAAGCACTGATCCACATTACAGACTAACAGGCTGCTCATATTCATCTTCCAAGTGGATGGATGTTTTGAGTTATTCAAGCATAGCACAGATATTGGAAATCAGAAAAGTGGGAGTCTGTCCACCTTGTAAACACTGCCAGTCCTGTTAACATGAGTCCGTTCCAGGCAAACGGCAGGCTTTTGTCATTAATTTCCAGGTCTTCCCTTCATGGTACTGCTGCCTTCTCTGCATGCTTCAGATGTTCTTGAATTGGTTTGGAAGACAGACTGCAAGAGATACCTATAGGATAAACTACTGGAGCTGCAGAAGCTCAGTGTGCATTGGGTTCCAGAAAAGAGCAGCATCCTGTAAGAACTTGATGCTCATGTGGCCAGCTGAAGGTGTTCTTGTGGATGCTATAGATACTATTGAGTGATTTCTTGTATTGCTCATCCATGGATGAGCCCATCTTAATGAGTAAGGAAGTTCTTGACCAGTTTCTTTTTTTCAGCATTTTCTAGATTTTCAAGTTTCCAAAACAGTGGCTAATTCTGTCTCAGTAAAGCACCCGTTCCCACATACATGTGACTGCACATGTCATGAAGCTCTCTCTCACAGCAGCAAACATCAATTAATCCACCTTTCCCTAGTGTGATTTCTCCTATTATCATTCTGAGATATACAGTATAATAGATTTAGAATAGAATCACAGAGTTGGAAGGAGTCTTGTAGGTCATCTAGTCAAACTCCCCACCCAAGCAGGAGACCCTACACCATTTCTGATAGATGGTGGTCCAGTCTCTTCTTGAAAGCTTCCAGTGATGATTTGAAAGCTAGCCTTTTTAAAAATCCTTTAATATTTTATTCTATCATCTTATTAGCTCTATATTGAGAAATCATGCACTAAGTGATCTACTGCACAAAGGTAGGATTAATTGACATGTAAGTCCTATGATGACAGAGGTGGTACTTTCTTTGTTCAGACCACCATATTGAGACTTTTTGCTTCCTGCTTCTTGTTAGTTTTTGTATCCTGGTCTACTCACCTATACTGGCAGGTAGAATGTAACTTTGCATTAAGATCTTTTACTCCTGATGAAAGAATGATGAATGATGAGCACCAATAAAACAGAGAACATTCAGGACTCCTCCAAGTCAACCTGGCATAAACTGCTTTAGAGGTGAAGACCTTGTTTATCGCCAAGATGGGGCCATGGTTGAGATTGTTGGCTTGGTATGACATAGTCTTGATAAACCCATGCCAGCTGTGCCAGGCAATGCATTGTTTTCTAAATGATCACAAATATGTGTATTAATAATCTCTCCTTGAGTTTTGCTCAGTACTGACACCAATTGTTCTGTAATTACAGTTAGGAGACAGAAGCAAGATTTCACCTTGTTCATTCCTCTAATAAGATGATTATCTTCCATGATTTCTCAAATATCACAGAAAGAGATTTCTTGCAGAAATGCACCATCAAGCTCCTTCCTGCTTCTTGAAACTTCTTTCACTGGTACAAAACCTTCTGTTTTCAACCTTATTTGCAGAGTGTTTTAGGATGCTTTCAAAATTTCCTTTAATAGTGCTTCTGAGATATGAGATGATGCCAGACACCCCTGTCGAGGACAAGTGAGGAAACATTCATTACAATGCAATAACAAAAATCTTATGCCTGATCTGAGATGCACAGAGTTGGGGTTATGATGACAGCACAGCTATGTGGTAATTTCTTCATCATCTTGGTTATCTGTGATGCCTCTCTGAGGTGGCCAAAATTGATGCAGAGTTCTTTCTTCTGTTTCATACATCTTCATCCCTCTGCAATCCTAATTGGCTTTGTATCCAAATTTAAAAAAAAAAGCCCAATGGGAGAAATTCCCTTGTGACACCATTTGGGATTTAACTCAAGTAGGGGAGTCAATATGGTGTAGTGGATAAGGAGTTGGATTAGAAGCAGGGTGACCCAGATTCTAATCCACTCTCACTCATGGAAATTCCCCGGATGACTTTGACTCAGCCATTTCCTTATAGTTCAACACAGTCCAATCTATCTCCTCAGACAGTTTATTTATTTTATTTTATTTATTTTATTACATTTATATACCGCCCTTTCCCGAAGGACTCAGGGCGGTTTACAGGGTAATTAAAAACCAGATACAAAAGTTAAAAACAAGTTTTAAAAAAATTACATTTGTCCCTGTATAAATAAAACCCCAGTTAAAATAAGATTAATCCTCAGCCTGGGCCAGAGAGCTCGAAGAGCCAGGTCTTCAGGCCCCGGCGGAATGAACGGAGGTCGGGGGCAGTCCTCAGCTCCACTGGCAGCTGGTTTCAAAGGGCAGGCACCCCTAGTTGTGGAAAAAAGAAATAATAATAATAATGTTGATAAGAAAGACAAAAAGTCAGTATAGTGGATGTTGCACTACCTGGAGATAGCAGAACAGAAGAGAAAGAACTGAACACAATCACAAAATGCAAATAGAAGTACAGTAGAATGGCTGTGGCAAAAGAAAGCAGAGATAGTACTGACAGTTATTAATAGATACTTTGGATGCAGTCCCAAAATATCTGGAGCACCATTTGAATATTTTCAGCATTCACAAATCACCTTCAGTCAATTGCAAAAGATAACTTTACTTGGAATATCTTATATCCTGCAAAGATACCTTTAACCCCATTAAACAACAACATACTGCCTCGTTCAGGTCCTTCAGAAGGACTTGATAGGTGGACAAAAATACCAATTGTAGTCTAAACATCTGGCTGTTTCTGTGATCAACCATAGTTTATTAAATTTACAATCTTCCTGACAACCTGTGACTTCTACTGCACTTAAATACATGCACATACCAAATAAAAATACTAATTACTAAAAGTCAGGGAGGCAGAATATATGAAGAGAATATTCTACAATGAAAGACAGGACATTCATGTTCAGTTCTTGGCCATCTCATAACTAAGTAAAGGGCAGAACATTTTACAGAAGTGATATCGTTTGGAAAATTAATTAAAAGCCATCTCATTCCTTTAAATTGAAGGGGAATAATTAGAAAAAAACAGAAGAAAATTTCAATATGACATTGCAGACAGAGCTAGTAAAATTTCATTCTGCTCTTCTAAAGAAGCAAGGTGAAAATGCACATGCTCACTGCTCCTTAAAGTTGTTCCCAGCATAATCCTCTAATAAAGGCGGGAAAGCTCTGTATTAAACCCACCAAAGATCATACTGAGCAGACTGACATGTTCCCAGAGCAGTTAATCTTAACTTGGTCCCAGAGATTTTTATATAATTGAAAATCTTTAATTAAAATCCACTTTTTTGGAAAAAAATAGACTTTTTCTTCAAAAAGTTATTAACCCAAAAAGTTGAGCTATTGCTGGAGAAACCCCAGCAAAGCAAATAAGAGATCCACAGCTATCAACTGTTTTGATTTTGGCTTCCCCTTCCTGTATGTTGATGTTGCCTTATTTGTACATTTCTTATTTTGGAAATACAGAGTGCGACAGTGGAATTATGCCTGCCAGTCAGGTGACTAAAAAGGAGATAGAAATAGTTCCACAAAATGCCTCCAAACTCTCCAAATTTGTTTTGTTACTCTGAAGGAACATATATATATCACTCACTGTCATGTGCAAAGAATCAGGAAAATACATTAAGGTCCAGTTGGAAGATTTATGGCTCAAGCCTATACACAAGAATCTAGTTAACTGTTAGTACTAAATTGGTGCTAGAAAAGAGTCAACAGATTTAAAGAATAGAGTGTCAACACTGTGAAAATGGCATTTATGGATACATAATGATTCTAAGTTGACTCTTCTCTTGACTCCACCCCTAGGCTCTGCTTCTTCTTCTCCTACACTCACTTCCCTTCTGGGTAGATAAAATACCTCCCCATTGAGGTTCTGTTCCATTATCTGGCATGTAGAACTCTCTCTGCTAACTCAATTAATGCAACTCACATTTTGCTTTATGGTAATAAAAGGATTCAGACATGCTGAGAAGTACACAGAGACCAAACATGAAAACAGGTTGAATTTTGGCTAGACATGTGTGGTTTTTCCCCCTTTCATTTTTGTTCTTCAAAATTAAGGGTGGGACTGGTAGCAAGAGGTTACTGGGAGGCAAATTCCCTTGAAACCTATCCTTTAATCCTTAAAAAGATAACAATGGACCTCTGGACTTGGTTGTAGACATCTGCAGATGCTTACAGCTTTTAGTGGAATGATGACAGCACAGTTGCAATGGCATGTGGTAACCTTTATATTTCTTATGTTTAAACCCATCCCAACAAATAAGAGCAGAACACTTCCAAAGCTCCCTTTTTAAAAAAAATGTTTTATTAATGTTCTTAAAAGCTACAAATGAAAAGAAGTAGGTAAGTAAATAATTTAATGAATAAGACTCCAGGCCATTTCAAGCTAAGGTTCAAGTTACAAATGAGAACTAGAAATATAGAAATAAACCAACAATTGTACTCACAACTTTCAATATTTGTTCTATTCATAAATTTGGATATTTTTTATTTTCTAATTTGCAGTACTACTCCTTCAGGTGATATCATTACACGAGTAAATGGACTCCTGTGGTCCTTGGAAGGTCAGAAGACAGAATTCAAGTTTCTCATCCTAGAAATTTTGCTCACTTCTATCTTCAAACAGAAGAAGTGAAAATAAAGGTCCATTGTTGGTTTTCAGCATCTGTGCTTACATGGATATCAGTTGGCAGAACCTGGAAACATTTATCTCTGAGACCAGGTTAGATCTGCCAAAGAAGAAATATCTGGGCAACTCATCAGTAATCTGACTAAATGTATGTATGCTTCAGATCATCACAAAGGATGTTCAAGAACCATAATATGAAATATTTTCAATCTTGCATGTTTTTATCACACAATCTGTCCACAAAGAGAAGTATGGCAAGAATCGTCACTGTGAAGAGAAAATAAGATTGTGAAACATTCTTTTTTTAAATCCCATTTATATCCCACCCTTCTCCGAAGACTCAGGGCGGCTTACAATCTAAGAAGCACAAATCAATGTGCTTAGCAATAGCCTTCATTCTATGTATATGCCTGCTTATTAGGGCTTTCGCCCCCCCCCCCCAAAGTGGCATTTTTACAAAGTCAGCTTATTGCCCCCAACAATCTGGGTCCTCATTTTACCTACCTCGGAAGGATGGAAGGCTGAGTCAACCTTGAGCCTGGTGGGACTTGAACCTGCACTAATTGCAGGCAGCTGGTGTTACTTAAGGAGGCACTAGCCCACTGCTCCACCAAGGCTCTAAAAAGGTTTGAAATCCTGTCTTCTGAAATGATCTCTCTTTACATATGATTGGTTCTAACCATGATGATCTTTAGAAAGGCATAAAAAACCATGTTATTCTTCCCTGGGTGTTGGGGCCAGCATAATAAGAATTCCTATCTGGACAGGTGCAATGTATATTATAGGTTCACAATTGCCTACTAATTGCTTTTGTTGTGATTTTAATTGTGATTTGTATTTTTGATTTTTTTTTCTTATTAATGTAAGCCACCCCAAATTACATTTGTCTGAATTGGGTAGCCATATACTGTAATTCTTATGTATAAATTAAAATAAATTAATTAAATGAGAAACAATTTTATCCAGAAAGGAAGCTCTTTGGGTAAGTTTTATTTTCCCATAGTTTAACTCCCAGGAATTTATAAAGATAATTTTGAGTGGAAAGTCCCATAAATTACTTACGACTCCTTAGGAAAAAAAGTTGGAATAGCAAATGGGGAAATAGAAGCGTTCTGAACTCCCAGCAAGTACTAATTGATTAATGATGAAGGATGCTTGAAGCTGCTTTTCAGGAACTCCTTGAAAACCACAGGTTCTTAATTCTTTTTTTTTATAAAATCTTTTTTATTTTAAATTTATTACAATGTATCCCCAAATCCCTCCCACCCCAACCCCCCCACTTCCCCCCCCACTTCCCAGAGCTAAATACAGGATTATAGTTACAACAATCATATTCTAAATAAAAATTTACACAATATACAATCAACCAAATTCGTACTGCGCTTTAACTCTCTCTTAGCATAACTACTAACAATAACAATATTCCACTAAATTCTACTCATAAGCTAAATGGAACTTTTTGGTCCCATATTTGTTTTCAATATAATTTATCCATCTCCTCCAAACTGAAATATATCTCTCCTGTGAGTGATCCTTTAAATAAGCAGAAATCTTGGACATTTCTGCAAGATTAGAAACTTTAAACACCCATTCTTCTACCGTGGGCAGATTGTCCTTCTTCCAATATTGTCCCACCAGTAACCGTGCTGCCGTTATCATATTCAACATCAGATTAGTCTCTTTGACATCACAATTTACAACGACACCCAGTAAGAACAATTGCGGGGAAAACTTTATCTTCCTCTTAAAAATCTTTTGAATGTTCCACCAAATTTTAATCCAGAAGGCTTTTATGTTTCTACAAGTCCACCACATGTGGAAATAGGTAGCTTCTAAGCTACCACACCTCCAACACTTAGACTGCAGATTAGGATACATGTTGGACAACTTCTTGGGATCCAGATGCCATCTATAAAACATTTTGTAAAAATTTTCTCTTAAATTTTGAGCCTGGGTAAATTTAACATTTCTAACCCAAATTATCTCCCAGGTGTCCAACGAGATTGGTTCCTGAATATTTTGTGCCCATTTTACCATGCAATCTTTAACCAATTCCGTTTCCGAATCCAATTCAATTAAAGCATTATATATCCTCTTTATATGTGCACATTTTGAATCTCTAATTTGCTTTACTAAATTTTGATCTGTAATTGTGATACCAACCTTTTGATCTGACTTCCACCTAGCTTTCAATTGGGTATATTGAAACCAAGAGTAATTTATGTTTTCTTGTCTTAACTCCTCTGCTGATTTAAGTTGCCAATCATTCCCTTGCAATTTGAGTAGTTCCTTATAAGAAACCATATCCATACTCACTCCCATAGATACACCCTCTATCGCGTGTCCAGGAATTCCCCAAATCGGTATTTTATAATTTAACTTATTATAGTACTTTTTCCAGACACGCAGTAAAGCACTTCTAAGAATATGGGATTTAAAAGCCCTGTCTACCTTCTTATCATAAAGCAAGTATGCATGCCATCCATATACCAAATCCCATCCCTCAAGATGAAGTATTCTCTTGTTAGTTAAATTAAGCCAATCACTAACCCAGGTCAAAGCAGCCGCATCATAGTACAATTTCAAATTCGGCGCCTTGAGTCTCCCTCTTTCCCTGGCATCCTGTAAAATCTTGAATTTAACTCTTGGTTTTTTCCCCGCCCAGATAAATTTGTTAATACCCTTCTGCCATTGATCAAGGTTGGCATCCTTTTTCAGTATAGGTATCATCTGAAACAGAAAGAGGAACTTTGGTAGAACATTCATTTTAACAACTGCAATTCTTCCCAGTAGTGATAATTGTAATTTTTTCCAATTATTTAAGTCCCTTTGTACCTTCAACCATAGTGTTTCATAATTATTCTTATACAATTTTACATTTGAGGCTGCAATATGCACTCCTAGATATTTAACCTTCTTCACTATTTCAAAACCTGTTAAGTTAGATAACATATCCCTTTCACTCGTAGATAAATTCTTGGATAATATCTTAGTTTTATTACTGTTCACCTTAAACTCAGAAACCTTACCATACTGAGTTATAATTTCCATCAAGTCTACAACCGACTGTAGCGGTTGGGATACTGTCACAACCAAGTCATCAGCAAAAGCTCTCAGTCTATAATCATTCTGTTTTATTTTAATTAGTAAAATCTCTAATGTTAAAACAAACAATAATGGTGATAGGGGGCAGCCCTGCCTTGTACCTTTTTCAATTCTAAAAGTCTCTGTTAGTCCCCCATTAACTATAATTTGTGCAGTTTGTTGTTGATATATAGCTTTAATAGCATGTAGAAAACCTTCTCCAAAATTCATCTCCTCAACAACTCTTAATAAAAACTGCCAGTTCAATTGGTCAAAGGCTTTCTCTGCATCCAAAAATATCAGTGCTGCGGAGACTTGGTTGTTCTTATCCAAATATTCAAGCAAGTTAACAATTTGTCTTACATTATTTTTCATATACCTCCCAGATATAAATCCCGATTGGTCACTATGAATCATTTGTTTCAAAACTTGCATTAATCTATTAGCCAATACTTTCGCAAAGATCTTATAATCTGTATTTAAGAGCGATATAGGTCTATAATTTTTAGGTTGGGTAAGATCTTGATCCTCCTTTGGGATCAATGATACAAAAGCTGTCCTCCATGATGGAGGAACTGCGCCTCCAGTCTGAATTTCATTAAACAAAATCTTTAAGGGTTCAATCATTTCAGGCAGCAACTTTTTATAATAAATTGCTGTTAATCCATCTGTTCCTGGAGTTTTGCCCAATTTCAACTGTTTAATAGCTAAAGAAATTTCTTCTGGTGTAATTGGGCAATTCATCTCAAGTTGTTGTTCTTGTGAAAGTCTTGGGAAATGAGCTCCCTGTAGATACTTATCTATATCTAGAGCTTGTATATTCTCTTTAGAATATAATTTCGAGTAAAAATCTAGGAAACTCCTCTTAATCAAATTTTGTTGGTAGACTTCTTTTCCTTTATATTCTATTTTGTCTATAGTACGTAATTTCTGTTTCTTCCTTAATTGATAAGCCAGCCATCTACCAGGCTTGTTGGCGTTACAGAAAGTATTGTGTTTGGCATAACGCAAATTAGTTGCTACTTGATCAGCCAATAGCATATTAAATTGTTCTTTCAATAAATGTATTGAGATCTTTAAATTATTATCCAATGGATTCAAAATAAACTTTTTCTCTTTAATTTTAATCTCTTCCTCAATATCTAAACGTTTTTGCACTTGCTTACGCCTATAAGCATTATTCATATAAATCAAAACCCCTCTCATATAGGCCTTACTAGCATCCCAAACCATTTCCATCGAAGTACTTTTATGCATATTCGTGACAAAAAATTCTTTCATATGTTCTCTACATTTCTGCAAGAACAAGTCATTTGTAAATAAGTTCTCATTCAGCCTCCAGGATCTCCTACTAGTGTCTTCAGTAAAGAGCTCCAGCCAAACAGGACTATGGTCAGACATTGTCCTAGGGAAAATCTTAACATTCTTAACCGAGGAGGAAAGGTCAGTAGTAATCAAAATGAAGTCAATCCTGGAAAAAGATTTGTGTCTATCCGAAAAAAAAGTAAAATCCCTGTCTCTCATATTCCTTTCCCGCCATACATCTCTTAATTCCAGATCTTCCTTCAGATCAAAAAAGGCTTTAGGCAATTTTGAGTTACAAAGGGTTTTAGAAGACCCCTTCTTGTCTTAATTCTCAAGGTAAATGAACTAAAACAATACAGGCAGTCCTCGAGTGATGATAGTTCGAAGTTATAATGAATATATCTTTGGGCTACTTAGCTGGATTTGAAATTCTGAAGGGGTTGGGTCCCTTGGCAATCATGTGATTGAACTGGACAACATTGGCCACATTTATTTGCAGGATCCCACACTCATGTGACCAGGTTTTATTTCCAGTTTTTGGCAAAACCACACTATACTGAGCAATGGGTTCATTTAATGACTGTGGCATATACTTAATGACTATGGTGTTCACACTTACAACCAACATGTTCACTTAAAGGCCACTGTAAAAAGGTCATAAAATGACCATCATGACTTATGACTGTAATGGGCAGGCTACATTATGGTTGTATGTTGAGGACTACCTATAATGGAAAACGTAAGAGTTTTACTCTAGTGATTTCATCTCCCCTTTACTCAGACCAAAAACCAAGCCAAACCTCCTACACCTGACGGAAGAAGCTAGAACAAAAGAGATGCAACCTTTTGAGCACCAGGGACTGGTGCCATGGAGAAAGGTTTTTCAACAGACCAGAGGGGTTGTGTGGTTTTGAATGCTGCCTGCATCGTAAGGATGGAGTTTTGCATGTTTGTGTGGACTGGTGCCGGTCCACGGACTGGGGGTTGGGGTATCCCTGCAGTAGATGACATACCAGTAGTCCTCGACTTACGATTATAATTGTGCCCATAATTTCTGTTGCTAAGCGAGATAGTTAAGTGAATTTTGCCCCATTTTACGACCTTTCCTGCCACAGTTGTTAAGTGAATCACTGCAGCTGTTAAGTTAGTAACATGGTTCTTAAGTGGACCTGTCTTCCCCATTGACTCCACATGTCAGAAGATCACAAATGGCAATCACATGACCCCAGGACAGTGCAACTGTCATAAATGTGAACCAGATGCCAAGCTTCCGAATTTTGATCACATCTGGGCCCAGTGCTCTTCAATATCTTCATTAACGATTTGGATGAGGGGATAGATGGGGAACTCATCAAATTTGCAGATGACACCAAGCTGGCAGGAATAGCCAATACTCCAGAAGATAGGCTTAAGATACAGAAGGATCTGGACAGACTCGAACACTGGGCACTATCTAACAAAATGAAATTCAATGGTGAAAAAAGTAAGGTTCTACATTTAGGCAGGAAAAATCAAATGCACAGGTATAGTATAGGTGGTACCTTGCTCAATAGTAGTAACTGTGAGAGGGATCTCGGAGTCCTAGTAGACAATCACTTCAATATGAGCCAGCAGTGTGCTGCAGCTGCCAAAAAAGCCAACACAGTGCTAGGCTGCATTAACAGAGGGATAGAATCAAGATCAAGTGAAGTACTAATACCACTTTACAATGCTTTGGTAAGGCCACACCTGGAATACTGCATCCAGTTTTGGTCACCACGATGTAAAAAAGATGTCGAGACTCTAGAAAGGGTACAGAGAAGAGCAACAACGATGATTAGGGGGCTGGAGGCTAAAACATATAGGGAATGGTTGCTGGAATTGGGTGTGTGTAGTTTAACGAAGAGAAGAGTGAGGGGTGACATGATAGCAGTGTTCCAATATCTCAGGGGCTACCACAAAGAAGAGGGAGTCAAGCTATTCTCCAAAGTACCTGAAAGCAGGACAAGAAGCAACGGATGGAAACTAGTCAAGGAGAGAAGCAACCTAGAACTAAGGAGAAACTTCCTGACAGTTAGAACAATTAACCAGTGGAACAACCTGCCTCCAGAGGTGGTGAATGCTCCAACACTGGAGGTTTTTAAGAAGAGACTGGACAGCCATTTGCCTGAAATGGTATAAGGTTTCCTGCCTCAGCAGGGGGTTGGACTAGATGACCTCCAAGGTCCCTTCCAACTACTACTACTTCTTCTTCTTCTTCTTCTTCTTCTTCTTCTTCTTCTTCTTCTTCTTCTTCTTCTTCTTCTTCTTCTTCTTCTTCTTCTTCTTCTTCTTCTTCTTCTTCTTCTTCTTCTTCTTATTATTATTATTATTATTATTATTATTATTATTATTATTATTATTATTATTATTATCATCACCATGGGGGTGCTGCATTGGTCATAAGTGTGAAAAATGGTCATAACTCACTGTTTTCAGTGTATCTTTGAAGAATCACTAAACAAATGGTTGTGAGCTGAGGACTATCTGTATTTACAAGTTAATGGAAAGTAAAGAAGGAACTATTCTTTTTTGTTTAAATCCCACTTTTGAAGGCTGCCTTGTTTTCGAGTTAGGCTAACTGTTTAGCACAATACCCTGTGATTTCTGTCAAAAGCTCATTGCAAAAGGACCCACTAATCACAGTGTGCTTCTCCTTCCTGATTTGCAGTCAGCGTGTGCCATCTGTCATGGTGTACTTTGCAGCCAAGGAGACCCAGGCAGGATCCTGTCTGCTGTGTAATTGAACGCCCCACAGAGAAATGTTTCCTGTGTGTCGATTGTAGTTCAGTGTTATTATTATGCTTTTGTGTGCAAGAAGGGCTGAGAGGGCTTATAAAAATGAGCTGGCACTCAGAATCACCCAGGAGAACCAAGAACCTGCATGGATTTTCCTTCTCAGTTTAAAAGAGAATATCTGAAGGAGCTCAGGGCCACTGGCTGCACCTGCATTTTTGTGGGGAACACAGCCTTTAACTGTTGTGGCTTGGGATTATAACTGTTTGATGTTGATCACTGATCGTTGATTTTTTTTAAAATGTCCCATTGTTCAATACTCAGATCCTTCAAAGTGTTCAGAGAAAGAAAGCCTTTAATGTTAGGGTGTAAAGAGGCTATTTGAATGGCAACTAAATCAGAAGAAATGCAAGGATTGCTAAAAAAAATAAAAAAAATGGATTTTCTGCCATGAGCTTTACTAGAAGATCACACAAATCCACAAAGAATAGGACCATCAGTGGTTACTATCTCCAGAATCAAAGGCCATGCTTGAACTAGCAATGAACAAGTGGGGTTTACTCTAGACAGTTTGGCAGACTAAATGCCATTCAATCTCATCTTAAAAACCTCTGGTGATTAAGCACCCACCACTTCTGAAGGCAAGCCATTCCACTGATTAATTGTTCTCACAGGAAATTTCTCCTTAATTCTAAGTTGGATCCAGTGGTGGGATTCAAATGTGTGAACAACTGGTTATCTGTGTGGATGCTGCTTCTGGAAGTGCATTCTGGGCCTGGGCAACAAAAAAATAGCTACCGGTTCTGCTGAAGTGGTGCGAACTGGCTAGGTGTATCACTCTTTGATAGGTTTTCACTCATTACTTCTTGCATTGCACTGGAAGATAGGTGCTTTGGAAGATAGGTTGATCCTCTCTTCTCTATGACAGCCCTTCAAATATAGGAAGGCTGCTATCATGCCACTCCTAGTCCTTCTCTTCATTAGACTTTGCTTCATTTTTCCCCAGAGGGTAAGATCTTGCTTGTTTCAACAAATCTCTCCAGTTGATCCATCCAAACAAGTAAGCAGGTTTTCTCAAGATTGCTGAACAAGCTTCTTAAGATTTAGAGAGGAAAGCAGCAGAACTATGCAACTGTTTACCTATGTATGAAATAAAATTAGATCCAGAAAAATAATATTTATTACTTACCAGTCATGATTAAGGGGTGAGTGATGTTTTAAAAAAATACAAGATTAAGTTTTAAAATTTGCAGTGTAATTAAAGCAATATAAAATATATGAGGGTGGAACTGGCAGAGAAGAAAAGATGGGGAATAAAGGTATAATAGCAAAGGATTTAGCCCATAGGAAGCAAATTGACATTTTTTTAGAACAGCAAATGCTTTCCCCATCATCTAAGGAAGCTGAGGATATTCAAGGAATAGCATCAGAGGCACTTCATCCTGCTCCAGAGTTGGTTGCTAATGAAAAAGTGAAATTAATTGCATGTAAAAGGTGGCCCTTGACTTAGATGGAGGGAGGAGAGGTGGAACGTTTGCACTGCTTTGTCCAGGCAGAAGGAGAAGTGGATAGGAAATCAATTAATCCTCAATAACATTTGCTCTCTCTAGTGTGAAACAGGTCTTTAATTAGCTTAGTGTGAGTGGTTGTTGCTCATTGGAAGGAGCTGTGAAGAGACCTCAAGGCAATGGGAGAACCTTGATGAAAGTTTCTTGCTTGCCATAAATTGCCATGGTTACTCTATTTCCCCACTATTTGTTAAGTCTGGCTGGTACCTGCAGAAGGAAACATCGTAATGGCAGGCCCAGATACCTTGAGCAGAACTGTGTCAATATGTCTCTTTTTGATTGATACAATATGCTAGAGTTTAATCAGGTTTTATATATAGGATTGTGCAAGAGTCTGCCCAGATGAAATGGTATATGGGAATGACCTTGAAAGACAGGAAGAAAAGATCCAGTCAGATAAAAGGAAACTTAGCCCACAGCAGGAATGTGGAGAGGGAAAATGGCTCAGAACAGATTCTCTCTAGTTTCTTGGGCTATAAAGGGGATGAGGGAGACATATACTTTTAGATTTGCAAGAGTCTATTAACGTAACCTTAAAATAAAGTACAATTGGCTCATTTAGTTATGCTTCTTGTCTGGCCTACCGCACAAGTCTGAAGTCAGGTGATTTTTGATTGGCTGTGAATGTGGAAATATCCCCAACCACCCAACCAAATTTCCACATCCATCTGGGGTATGGAAATATTCCAATCCACAAAGGTCTTTGTGACCTGATGATGCACTCAAGAAATATCACAATTTGCCAAGTGTTAGTCTGGAAGATGGTCAGTAAAGGAGAAAAACAAAACCCTTTTCCCCATGTTTTACTATAAGAAATATGATCAAAGTAATAAACAAAGAGCTGTCAGTGAATGAATCTTTATGAATAATCATAATGGGATGACCATTATAGGAAAGAAAAGAACACTCAAGATTCTTCCTGTAAAAGAAAATACAGCATCTAGGCCAGTCAGGAAGATAAGAAGTAACTCCGAAATCCTTTTCTGACTGCTTGTAACAATGGCACAGGGAACAATGAGATGAGCTGGTGATTAGAGTAAGAATTCTCTGACTTGTCCTCTCCTCACCCATTCAAGGAAGACACTTTTGGAACCCTGGTGGTTGTCTGATTACCAGGCCATTCCAATTTGAAGGAAAATCTGTCACACTGAATCCCACACTCCCCACTGAATAAGGGCTTTTCATGCAAAAACACTCCCACACCTTACACACACACACAAAATGATGACTTGTTTCTTTTAGTTTCCTCTTGGTGTGCAGTAAAGCTTTTTGATCAATCTATTGGAGGCTGGACTTCACCAAGAATCTGATTTGGGGACAAAGCAAATTATAGACATTAGTTCTTTCTTAAATGAGTTAAAGGTTACTCTGAATGACCTGAAATCTATGCAATATTTAAGGTTTGTGCCAAGTATAAGGACGGGCTTAGAGGGTAGCTTTTGTACTTTTTCAAATATTATGGAGCCTCATACTCACTTATGCTCAGCATTAGCGGCTCAGGGAACAATTAGAGGAGGACAGAGGAAGGTAAGGTTGTGATTTATTTTTTATTATTATTATTTTGCCGTGGGCTTTCCTTTGAAGATCCATGGCAAAATGAACATTAGAAGGAACAAATCCCGACTGTTGTTTGACATTCCCACCTAGAGCATTAAAGTTCATTCCTGGAAGTGCGGTAAAGAATAAGCAACTTCTTAAAGTCCTTTGCTGATGAGAGTGAATAAGATGGTTATTGCTGTGAAAAGAAAAATAATGAAAGTCCCACAACTGTGTATATTTTCAAATGTAAATAAAATCCCTCTTGCCTTTAACTGGAAGACTGGATTTATATTAAATTATTCTAATTATAATACACACATAAATATGCTGGACATAAATTCTCCAGTGCAGAAATCTGCTCTGTTAAATGGGCAGTAAAATAGATCAGGTTTCTAGCAAACTATATGCTGATGATAATTGTTGATGGAAAGCAAGAGGGACCATTTCTTTGTGAAGAGGCAAAACAGTTTTGACCCTGCAAATGTCCCATTGGTGCAAGCAAGTAAACAAAAGCAGTATGAGCAGCTTCTGAAAATCATGCACTGCAAAATTCTTATTCCATCCTTTTCAGCCAGATGACTCTGTAGTGTCTTGATGGCTTTTTGCTGGGCCGATTCTTCAATCCATCACTGGGAGCCAAATGTGGAAAGCAGTTAGCATTCCTCATTAAAACAACTTGCCATTCCTAACAGGAGGAACCATGTATTACTCAGAGCAAGAATGACAGTGAAGCCAGAATGAAATGTGAACATCTCAGGGACAAAATTATGCCTAATTTTTCATCTATGAAACAATGCTAATACTAGCCAGCCAGGTTGGCATGAAAACATACTGGTGACTGTGCACCTTCTATTGGTCTATTCAGGTTAATGTTATTTTTTCCTTCCTTCCTTCCTTCCTTCCTTCCTTCCTTCCTTCCTTCCTTCCTTCCTTCCTTCCTTCCTTCCTTCCTTCCTTCCTTCCTTCCTTCCTTCCCCATCTCACTCTTCCCAAAGAATACCCACCATTATTGCCAGTTCCTCATTATGCAAGAAAGATTCAGGCCATTGAAGAAGTTGGTAAAAATGAGAATAGTGCCAGTGTAAGCTGAAAACACCATCAATCAAAACATGCAGACATTATGACAACCCAAAGAGTGCTAACAACTCTTTGGCATGCATCATTTCTGGATGATAAAAAGAGGTGTCAAAGTAATAACTTGAATTAATTATAACTCTCAAAATTATAATAATCAAGATAATCAAATACTATGTCAGCAGTGCCAACATTTCTGGATATAAAAAGCAGCACCAGCATAATCAAAATAGCAGAACTGACAGTCACATACACATATGCAATAAATAATCAAAGATTATAATATTAACATCAGTTCAGTGATTTAAAACAAAACAAAACTTTCAAAATATATTCAGTAAAGTCACTCCCCCCCACTTTTTAAATTAAGAAAATTAATATTGAGTAAGGGAGGATTCTACTGTTTATTTCTCTCTATTGCAAAAATCTGTCTATTTCTTTCTATCAATTGCTCCCAGTTCTTTTACCAGCTGCTAACCCATAAAAGGGAATTCTCTATTGATTCCATGTAGTCCAACTTTGCTTGGGGAGCTTTGATAAGGGAGCTTTGTAAAAAGTCTTTGGAAAAGCCAAGGAAACAAGGAGTAAAAGAAAAACACGTTTCCATATGCTTTATGACACTCCCCAAGAATTCTAAAAGTATTTACTTTTGCAGAAGTCAAGTTGACTTTGATTCAGCAAGTCATGTCCCTTTTGTATGCTTACTATGTTTACTTTTAATGAAGCTTTGTTCCAATATTATTGGAACAGATGTTAAGCTAAGTCTGACTTGTGATTTTCTGGATAGCCACAGATCCATTTTAAAATTGGCATCACATCAGCCATTCTCTGGTTGTATGATGAAGGGAACAATATTAGAGGCATTATATATTTTTGTTGGGAGTACTCCACAGTGTCACCTTTCACCTCCATCTTCTCTAGAGCTTATTGAATGCTATTGAGAGCCAGGTTTTTATTTACTTTCAGTTTAACAACCAGGCATTATGGTTTGCTGATTGTCACCTTATTTGTTTCAATTTCTCAGGCTCCTAGGCAAAAAAATCCACAAATATTTGCAGCTTCTTGTTAGGAGAATTTAACATCCTTCCTATAAAGCAGTGTTTCTCAAGCTCAGCAAGATGAAATCCACACATCTTCAACTTGCTGAGCTTGAGAAACGTGGCTATAAACTATTGTGATTGAAAAGTCCAATTAAAATACTTCATGTCTCTTCCCAGAATCATCTTGGAGGTCTTATACTAGCACTGCTTATTTATTTATAGTCCAAGATGAAGTCACAAAACTTAAATACAATACACTATTAATGTTTAAAAAGGTAAAGTTTTCCCTGTCCAGTCATGTCCAGCTCTAGGGCACAATGCTCATCTCCATTTCTTAGCCAAGGGAGCCAACGTTATCCAAAGACATTTCTATGGTCATGCAACCAGCATGGTTCTATTTCAATGGCTCACAGAACACTGTTACCTTCCCATCGAAGTGGTACCTATTAATCTACTTGCATTTGCATGCTTTCGAACTCCTAGGTGGGGAGGAACTGGGGCAAAGAACTGGAGCTCCCCCCATTGTGTGGCCCTTGGGTCTCAAATCTGGGCTGTCAGCTAACAAGCTTAGCATCCTTAACCATTGAGCCATCATGCCCCTTTAATGTTTATATATGTAATAATACATATTACACCAAGATAATACGTACATATAGAAGAGGAAGAAAATTAGCAACTCATTGGAGGCATCAAACAGTTCCTATAAGCTAAAACTATAAATACAAATGTTGCTACTGTCTTCAAAACAGCCAGACATTTGTCATTTAGTAAAGATACCTCAATCTCCTTCTAAATGAGCCGAGTCTATCAGGTTCTGGAGAGGGTGTATTAGCTTTGATTGCCAATGAGAGTACTGTGGGAACTTTAGAAAGATGTGTGAAACAGACCCAATCCCTATGTTTGAGTAAATACACACGCAATTTTCATATGGAAGTTTGGTATGTTGACCAGCTGTCATCCTAGTAGGGAGAGCATCCATATGGGCTAGTGAGGAGACTCTTCTATGTGGGGCATACAGAATCTAATAACAACTAAGATGATCAGGGGCCTGGAGACTAAAACATATGAAGAACAGCTGTAGGACTTGGGTTTGGCTAGTCTAAAGACAAGAAGAAATAGGGGTGACATGATAGCAGTATTCCAGTATTTGAGGGGCTGCCACAAAGAAGAGGGGGTCAAATTATTCTCCAAAGTACCAGAGGGCAGGACAAGAAACAATGGTTGGAAACTGATCAAAGAGAGAAGGAACCTGAAATTAAGGAGAAACTTCCTAAGAGTAAGGACAATTAACCAGTAGAACAGCTTGCCTTCAGACATTGTGGGCTCTCCATCACTGGAGGTTTTTAAGAAGAGACTGGACAGCCACTTATCTGAGATGGTATAGGTCCGTGGTGATGAACCTATGGCACACATGCCACAGGTGGCACGCAGAGCCCTCTCTGTGGGCATGCGTGCTGTTGCCCCAGTCCTAGGCCTTTAGCTGGGTTTTATAAAACCTTTTAGGCCTCCACCGCCGTGTGCAAAAAAAAAAGTTCAATCAATCAATCAATCAATTTCAACTTCTCATGGGGAAAAAAACAGATCTCGCAAAGTTGGAATTGATTGATTGAACTTTTTAGTCCCAGCCAGTCTGCTGTTACCATCGCAGCCACACCCACCCTATTTGCCACACCCACCCAATGGGCCATGCCCACCCGGCACCCAACGGTACATAAGTTGGTTTTGGGTTGCAGTTTGGGCACTTGATCTCTAAAAGGTTCACCATCACTCCTGCTTGAGTAGGGGGCTGGACTAAAAGATCTCCAAGGTTCTATTCTATTCTATTCTATTCTATTCTATTCTATTCTATTCTATTCTATTCTATTCTATTCTATTCTATTCTATTCTATTCTATTCTATTCTATTCTATTCTATTCTATTCTATTCTATTCTATTCTATAATTGGAGAGTGTCCAAGTGGAGAGAATAATTTATTTGTAAGGAAGATGGGAAAAATTGGCTTTGTCTATGTCTAGGGTGAAAGACCAGGACCACATGTGAAGTTCTGATTAAACTGGTTTATTATTACTCATACCTATGCACAGGAATCTATTCAACTAATGGTTAGCACTATTTTGGAACTAGAAAAGGGTTGACACAATTCAAGAGGGACTTAGTCCGTCTGAGGCTAGGTAGTGACTCTAGGCCGATTCCTCTTTTGACTCCATCCCAGGTTCTGTCACTGCTTCTCCTACAGTCTGCCTGAACATCTAAATCTCATACCATCTGCTTAACTTCTATCAAGTTTTTTGCTAGGCCCAAAGCAAGTAGGGCTCATACTGACACTCCACACTGGCTCAGATCATGGTCTGTTTTTTCAAAGTAGATGTATATCATGTGGAGATTGTCCAAATGATTGTTTTGCCCAGAATTTTAGCCAACCTAATCTTGCTTGGGCCTCAAAAGAAGCACAGCCTAGCTCTAATCTGGAGATGGAGTTGAGTAAGGAGTATGTGCTATTGACTTTAAGAACATTGTTGGATTTATTCAAGGGCTGAGAAGTTTTTGTAAATACTTACTGGAGATCCAGCATCATGCCAAGAATTTTGGCCTTGAATTATCTAATTGATGCAGGGACAAAATTGTTCCCTCACCAGCAAGCAAATTTCTTGGTCTCTAACTTATGCATGCTTAACATTTCAGAAATGGTGTTGCTGACTGAGAATTCTGAAAATTGAATTTGACACATCTGGAACTTGATAGAAATTCTTTTGTTAAGAATTTGAAGATAAATTCTTGGACACCTCTCAGCTGAACTATAGTAATGTGTTCTAAATTATAGTCAGTAAAGACCACTCAGAAGTTATAGTTGCTTTAGAATGTAATGGCTTGAGTAGGTATGGGGGTGACTCATTTCAACCACAGGACCGGTTTTTTTGGAGTTTCTGAGCTTCTGAATGCAATTCAAGTTGCTGTTTTCCATCTTTTAACCCTACATGGTTTAGCATATGTCTATTTTAGAGACTGTCCACTTCCAGTAGTATCTGCTTATCCATTAAGATCAGAAAGAGAGCACTTATTCTGGGTCCCAACCCTCTTGTGGTGCTGCCATAAAGACCCATGGAAGCAAACCTTCTTTATGGCTACCTTTTTCTCTGGAACAGAATTCCCTTGATGCTGATAGGATTTCAGAATGCCATTAAGACTTGTTTTTTTTAAAGAGATGATTTTAGGAATGATCTGTATGGTGCCTTCCTGGAGAAGAGAGATTGGAGTGGTGGTGATAGTTTGTTTTGGTGCTACACATTGCCTTATATTGAACATATTTTTTAGAAATGTTTTGTGTAGTGAGTTCATTAGAGGCAGTAAGCAAGACGAGAGGTTGCAAACAGGAACATTGCTTTATTGAGGCAAATAGGAACAGAACTGAAACAGAGGCTTCTGCGCAGCTACTTATACAGTTGACCACTAGATGGTGGCCAATAGGTTTAAAGGAACCCATTCCCGCCCCAAATCATCCAATGATCTTCTTGGAGACAGCAAGTCTGGCTAGTCAGTGACCATTACACAGACACACCAACTGAGCAACCTTAAGCAGCATTCAAACAGACATGTGAAACAGTTCAAATAAAATCTCAATATATTACAAAATGTATTTTGATATTATGACTTTTTTAAAAAAAGAATGCCTATTGGAGCTGAAACTGTATGGTACTTGGAGTTGTTTGGAGTGGAGTGGCGTGTAAATCTCAGTAGTAAATAAAATATCAGTGTTCTCAGATTAGTAATGATGCCTCATCAGATTCTGTTTTGATTCAGTTTATAGGAATCTCATTTCAAAATATCCACATCAATTTGTTCCAGTTTGGGATTCAGCCACATACAAAACACAGATAGATGGAGAAGAATTCTATCAGGAGCTTTGAACACAGAAGCTGCATTGCCCTTCAAGAGCTAATCTGCAGCTCATACTGGCTAGCAACCTAGTAGCTACAGTGTGTGACTAATCCACTGTGCAAAGACAACTTTAATGCCAGGGGAAGATAAGATAAAACAAGACCAGGAGGGAGCTGATCCATGCCTGGATTATTACCACTCCTCTATGAGGAGAAGAAAGCATATGTATACCCTAATAGGTTGCCTATCACCAATTTGGGATCTTTTAGTGATTCTTATTAGTGACAGGGATAAAAGGCACTAAGATTGCTCTCTTGTCAATGCTTCCCATTGCTCCTCATCTCACCTTCAAAATAGTGCTTTTAATGAATTACTAAGATGTGAAATCAAGAAGAAAATGTGCTTAGGGATATTGCAGCCCTTTCACAGAGGAATCAGGAAAAGTGAAGAAGCAGATCCTAGTTCAGTCAAGTTGCAGACTTCCCTGAAAATGAAAAATCAAGCATACAGGTAGTCCTCAACTTACAACCACTCATTTAGCAACCATTCAAAGTTACAATGGCACTGTAAAAAGTGACTTATGACCAGCCTCACACTTTTGACCAATTGCAGCATCTCCATGGTCGCAGGATCAAAAAAACCATTTACAATGGTTGCGGCATCCCTTTATGGACCTGCTTTGAAACCTCTTCCCAAGAAAGCAGGACTCTTGGAATGATTTCATGCCAAAAGGAACTTTTATTAGGAGAAGTTGACAGCAGGCATAGAAGGCAGGATCTGTGGGGTTCCTTCTCAAATCAATAGGTTAAAAGAGCAAGAAGCAAATCCCACCCCAATAGTTCATCCAGTCAGTTCAAATGGACCAATCCCCAAGGTGGTGGATCTGCTGTGGGAACGGGGCGATAAGGCGCTGTTCTCAAGGCTGTGAAACCGTTTGTTAGGTCTTCGCACCTAGTCTTCCGCAGCAAGAGATAAGCCAGATGGCCGGAGGCACATTCCTTTCTCATCCCCAAGTTGGCATCAAAGGGAAACAGTTCAAAGAACAAGCAGATAGAGGAAGCAGAGAGGATACATTATAGTGGCTGAAGCAAAGTGAAGAAAATACATTGCAGTTCCCATGCTTCCCACCTCCCCCCAGGAGAATGACAGAACCTGCAGGAAAGAAGAAGAAAGGATTTAACAGGGGAGAAAGCCCCCCTCCCAATATGTGGGTTCTGACAATCCCAGAGTGACGTGGTCACCATTTCTCATCTTCCCAGATGACTTCTGACAAGCAAAATCAACGGAGGAAGCCAGATTCACTTAACAGCCATGTGATGTCCTTCACAACTGCAGTGATTTGCTTAATCATGGCAAAAAAAGAGAAGAAGTTGCAAAATCGGGTGTGACTCACATAACAGTCACCTTGCTTAGCAACAGAAATTCTGATCTCCAATTGTGGTCATAAGTTGAGGACTACCCATAGTTGAAATCTTGTGAATAGTCATTGTGAGGTGGCTTCAGTTCCCCTCTTCCTCCTCTTCCTTTCCACGTGAATTGTTTGTCAAGCTGTTAGGACAAAGTCTTTTTTTCTTGGGAGGGAAGTTTAGGAGAACATAAAATAAGGCACCAGGGTGAGAATTCAATCAAAAAAGGTGAAATCATTACATCTTGCCTGAGTTCAAGCAGAACCTTCATTTATTTTAATTTTGGGGGATGATAAACACAAAACAAGGAAAGGCAAACAAAAATGGGATGGAGATAGGAAAAGAAAAACCAGGAAGGAAACAAGAAGAACAAGAGAAAAAGTCACATTTTAAGGTGATTGCAAAGCAACCCAATTGGAAGCTCACTTGCTAACACCATGTAGAAAAAGCTCACAAATATTTTCAGCATCAATTACTGCTTTTCAACATTTGCCGGGATGTAAGACTGTTTTATGTGGATGAATAGCTTGTTCACCTTGAAGCAGGCTGGAATTTAATTAATGTATTCAGGGCGTACAACTGTACCGAATGATCACCGGATAATCCATAAAACATAAATTGACAGCAAAAGAAACTTCTTAAGAATTTAGGTGGAGAGGTTCTTTCATTAACTCCCTACACATGCTTCTTTTGGTTTAGGCTTAGAGGCAGGCATTGCTTTAACTCAAATTGCTACTATTTGCACTGTTGAATATAGCCCTTTAGGCTGATATGTGCTGGGAAAGGGGAAAGGAGCAGAATGGATAACTGCATAAAATTTGCCCCTTTATAGAGTCTCTTTCCCCCTTTAAAATAAAGTTTAAATATGGTGACTTTTATGAATAATGTGACTGGGGGCAACCCATCTATCTTTGAAACACAGAACATGGAATCAGGCATGTTATGCTATCTTGCAATCACGAAGGATGGAGATTATTATTATTTATTAAATTTTTATACCGCCCTTCTCCCGAAGGACTCAGGGCGGTGTACAGGGCAATAAATATCAAAATACAAAATACAAAAGTTAAAAAGAATTAAATAATTATGCCCAATATAATACAATAATTAAAACTATGCTAAAACCCAAACCCAAACCCCAAACCCATCAGACCAGGCCAGATTGTTCAAATAGATAGGTTTTTAAATCGCGCCGGAAGGAGCGAAGGTCAGGGGGCCATCCGGAGCTCAACCGGCAAGCGGTTCCATAGGTCTGGTGCGCCCACAGAGAACGCCCTCCCCCTGGGGGCCACCAATCGACATTCTCTGATCGGAGGAGATATCTCTGTTATCACTGACTATAAGACTAAAAGCTTTGTTCTGTGACTCTGTGACAATGGGGATATTTCCACCCTCCATGCCTGTAAGATATCATGCTATTTGACTTCTCTGCCTTTGAATGCCAGTTGTGAAGAAAACTATTGTGCTTGTGTTCTACTGATAGCTTCTCGAGGCTTTCACATGAGATTGGAAGAACTTTCTGTTTCTTCAGGCATGGTTCTTCTTATGTTCTAAGGAGCAGAATGTACTACACTGAGCATTCTCAGTATACTGTACTATACTCAGCATTATACTGAGGATAAAAAGGTAAAGGTAAAGGTTCCCCCGTACATGCGTGCTAGTCGTTTCTGACTCTAGGGGCTGGTGCTCATCTCCGTTTCAAAGCTGAAGAGCCAGTGCTTGTCTGAGGACGTCTCCGTGGTCATGTGGCCGGCATGACTAGATGCCAAAGGCGCACGGAACGCTGTTACCTTCCCACCATAGTGGTCCCTATTTTTCTACTTGCATTTTTACGTGCTTTCGAGCTGCTGGGTTGGCAGAAGCTGGGACGAGTAACAGGCACTCACTCTGTTATGCGGCACTCGGGATTTGACCCGCCAAACTGCCGACCTTCTGATCGACAAGCTCAGCGTCCTAACCTACTGAGCCACCACTGAGGATATGTCAGACCAAAAAAAACAACAACCCAGTTAATACCAGATAGTTACTAATCTATCCTACCTCACAAATATTCTCATCTGGGTTTGAACTTCAATAGAGACTGTTACCTTGAGCCTTATTGATTCCCTGAAGTGCTAGAGCTTTGCATAAGCACCAATCATCTCTGGATTATTCTTGGGGGAAAAAATGACAGGGGTCATCTGACCTGTCTTCAAAAGCTTTGGTTGCTGGCCCAAAAAATCATTGAGTTTATTTCTGGGGAATATATATATATATACAACAACTTCTCTCAAGATCTTTCCCCAAATCTCCTGCTTGTAGTCCTCTAGCTACTTTATCTGAAACCCAGAGAGCAAACTTAATATGTTTTAGTTTCTTAAATGGAAGCTGAAAATATGTCTTTTGGGTTTAGTCTTTTAACTCAATTGATTTTATGCCAAAATTTTTAGGTGTGTAATCTATAGATTAGCCTCATGATATCTGGTGATTAATTCTTTGAAGGAACTGCTCTTTTAAATGCAATGAAGGTTGTTAAACACAAATGTCATATTGTTAGCTAGATAAGGAGGTTCCTTAACCCCACCTGTAACCAGGCAGGAAAGTGCTTTTCCTTCAAAGAATTGCTGGTGCTGATTACATTATTTTGAGTTCGAGACTTCTGTACAAATCTCTTCAGCTATCTCTTTCAATCAGGGACAAATAACATCTGTTGTTGTGGAAGGCTCCATTTCTTTGACGGAAACCACATATCAGTTGATGGGTAGTTTGAAGCTTAAATTGGACAGGACCACTTACTATCTCTGTTCACCCACTTACCCATTCTAGCTCCTGTGAGTGGCTGCACATTTCTTAAACATGAGTGGTTTTTTTTTCTAAAACCACCACATCTTATTCTCTGTTAATTTTTGCATGGCTTTAGTAAAGTACTTGTTTAATCAAAAATATAACCTGATAAACCAGTCTTTGGTGCTTTTCAGTCTCAATTAAACAATACAATTAGCCCTTATCAGGTAGGGGGCACAACTATATTTTATCCAAATAAATTAAAAAGGGAGAAACTAACATAAAAAAAGAAAAAGCATCTCAGTCTATTTCCTCGATTTCTCTACTCAACAAGTTGACTTGAAAGAGGCATATTGTATCAAAGATGTAAACTGATCACTTGCAGAGAACCTGTCATTAGACAAGGACCTGTGACCTTCAAATTGCCTCTCACTATTTTAAATTTATATTTTATGTGCCTTCTCAAGCATTAAAAAGGGAGGGTTTTTTTGTCTTTAAGCATGGATTTATAACCTTGACTTACAACCTCAATTGGGATTGAAACTCCAATTGCAAAGTGATGCAGTCATTAAGTGAGTTGCACCTGACTTTTGGTTTTTTTTGCCACTGTCACTAAGATAATCACCATAGTTGCAAAGCAATTCATGCAGTCATTAAGCATTATAGCTTCCCCTATTGACTTGTCAAAGGTCCTCTGTGAAAGTTCCAAATGGGAATCTTGTGACATCAGGATGCTGCAACCATCATAAATACATATCGGTTGCCAAGTGTGCTAATTTTGATCAGGTGACCTTGGAGACGACATGAGAGTATCTTTTCCAGTGTTGTCATAACTTCAAACAGTTGTTAAACAAACTGTCAAGGACTATCTGTATTCCATCTATGTCTCACCAGGTGAGAAATTTAGGTAGAAATAATTTCAGTGGACCTAACTGCAACCTCGTCTCTATAATCATATCAAGTCCATGATTAATGCATCTCTCTCACATTATTTTTTTCCGTACATGAAAAGCAACCGTATTTCTCTTCCTTATGCAAAGAGTGAAAGGCCATTGCCATTGGATTACACATTTACATCTGAAAGTTTTGTTGCTCACGAATTTGTGGATACTGTAATTGAATCCTTAACACTGAGTGGATCTCAACACTGTCTGTGCTTGGATAAAAGACAGCTATGGAGATTCTTAAAACTACTTGTAATGATCACAATCTACACCATGGTTCTTATAGATGGAAACTAAGAGCCATATTTGATTTGGGTATGTATTTATATTGAGAACTGGAATGGGAAAGCATTGACATGAGCATGTGTGACATATTTGCCAGGATTAACTTAAAGAGTCCTTTGCTGAAGTGGAGGAACTGATGCCTCTACAGATACCAAGACACTTGGGAAATTGGGAAATCCCCAGCATCTGTCAGGGAGGGGCTGGAGATAAACATCTGTACTAGAGTAGAGGCAGCTGATAAAGAGGAGCTGTCACAATATTTTGAGGAAAATATTAAGAGAAGTTGACAAGAAGCAAGGTGCAGTTGTGCGGTAGAGGATAACACAGGACAGGCTGTTATGGTTGGTTAATCAAGCAGAATTTTTTTATAGTGGTTATTAATTGAATCCCTGTGATTGTTAAGCAAAGCCTTTGTCCACAATGGGCATTCTTTGCTAGAAACCAGAAGTAAATGCTGGTTTCTGGTAAAAAAAGATCTTACACCATGGTCATGTGACATCAGGATGGTATAAATGTGGGCCAGTTGCCAAATGCCCAAAATGTGATCATGTGATTACAATGTGTGTATGTGTGTGTGGCTATTGGAACTTAGAATCCAGTTTGTAAGTAGCCCTGGGTAGGTCTGTCATAAGTTTAAACGGTCACTAAGTGACCTGTTGTAAGTCAAGGATTACCTGCAGATCGTAAAGTTTAGCACCGGGTATATGTGTCAGATTCAAAACAGGAAAACTGTAGAGAGCTATGTAGTTAGCCTGAAATAACGCCAGGTATAGGAGAATTTGAAAATAAGTTAATAAGTTTGATTGATGTAAAATAAAACAATTTTCTGGAAAGTGACAGACTTTATAAAAACATCACTTTAGCCTGGAAAGACTGAAGAGATTGAGTGAGAAAGTTGGGATTGCTCCTTTTTAAATTATCTTTGGAATAAGAGAGATGGAGGGGTAAACTCTCCAGCGCTTTTAAGATTTTGCTAGTATACCTGGCCTGCCTCCAAGGACTGATAACAAGCATGCGGTTGCATATGGAGGGGGAAAAACAGACTTTCATTCTGACTGAAACAGTGAAAGGATGGTTTAGTTATGTTAATTCTGCATTGTTAAAAAGGGCCAGAGGAACTACACATACATTGGGAAAACCAAGGTATAGGTTGTTGTGCCTTCCAAATGTGGGAAGAACATGTGTGAAATAGAGAAGACAGAAGCCTCTTCAATCTCTGTCAATATTAAATAAAGAAAACATGGCAAATTACATTCCTTATGAAGATGGAGTGGGCTATAAACTTGAATGGAATGACAACTTATTTATTTTATTTATTTATTTTATTTAATCCCATTTATATCCCGCCCTTCTCCGAAGACTCAGGGCAGCTTACAATCTAAGAAGCACAAATCAATGTGCTTAGCAATAGCCTTCATTCTATGTATATGCCTGCTTATTAGGGCTTTCGCCCCCCCCAAGCGGCATTATTACAAAGTCAGCTTATTGCCCCCAACAATCTGGGTCCTCATTTTACCTACCTCGGAAGGATGGAAGGCTGAGTCAACCTTGAGCCTGGTGGGACTCGAACCTGCACTAATTGCAGGCAGCTGGTGTTACTTAGGGAGGCATTAGCCCACTGCTCCACCAAGGCCAATAACTTAGCAGAAATTAGACAACTCTTTGGTGGGTGACAACAGCTTTCTTCCCACGCTGATGGCATTTGGAAAATCTTCTCCTTGACATTGCAGGGGATGTAGTGGCCATGGGATCCCTAATCTGGTTTGTGTGATTGCACTTGGAAGACAAGTCAAGGTTGACAAGGCAATACGTCTTCTCAAGACAATGACATACAACACACTTTTGGAGAGGAACTTGCATAACAGCTGGGAAAAATGATTGTTCTGGCTGGTGGGGTCCAGAAGGAGGTCCTTCTTTGTTGTTGCTCCTGCCCTCTGGAACATCTTGCCCCCCCTCCCTGAATGTGAGGTTGGCCCCAACCCCTCTATCCTTTTCTAAGGGCTTAAAGGCCTGGCTCTGCCAGTTGGCTTGGAGCCCCAATGGGAGAACAGCACAGTGGAAGTGGTTGATCAAGTAATAACATATCCCACCTCCCCCTATACCCTCCCCATGTGGCCTTAGGTTTTAATGTTTTAATTGTATATGTATAGACATATTTTTATGAATGTAAGCCATCTAGAGTTACCCTATGGTAAGACGGGTGGCCAATAAAGTTTTAAATAAATAAATAAAAATGAGCACCTAGTCATAAAGCTTTTTCATATCTTAGTCCTCCAGGAACTTTTGTCCAGTCCTCCTTTAAAACATTTAAATACATAGCCATCACTAATTCTCATGGCAATAGGTTCTACATTTCGTCTAGACTCTATGTGTGTTCTGTACCAGCCTGCTACCGGCCCTGCATAAAAGGCAGGGACAACCCCTTTACAACTGGCAAGAGGCTGGAATTACGCCTGCCAAATTTATAGCTACAAAAACAAACAAGACACGAACCAAGAAACAGGAGCTTTAAGAAACATGAACCATCCGAGCGGTTGCCTTCAGCAAACCAGCCCTCCCAGACATTCCCCTTATATAGAGTTCAGGGCGTGGCTTCTCTCTGCCTCCTTCCGAGAAGCCCCATTGCCTTCCTCTGTTTACTCCTAATTGACTGCCTCCTGCGTCGGGCGTCCTTGAACAGGGCCAGCTGTGGGTCATCTTCATCCACACTGTCAGGCTCACACAGCTGGGTCTCCGTGGTGACCAAGTGGGAGGGGCCTGGCTGAGGGCTATCATCAGCAAGATCTTCAACTCCCTCAGCAAGGTCTTCAACACCCCCCTCCTCCTCCTCTGAGTCGTCCGACCCAACTGCCGAACCCACAGGCTGACCATGAATCACAACAATGTGTTGGGTAAAAAGTTCTCCTCTTTATCAACCTTGAATCATCCTTTGCATTATGAAGGACATTTTGTTTCAACACTGGAAGAAGAGGAAGAGGAAGAGGAAGAGGAAGAAGAAGATGATTTCTCTTCACATTATCCATCCTGTGGGTACAGTATTTTTGTAAACTTCTGTTGTTTCCTTTTTTTAAGGTTTTCTCCATGGTATAAAAAATCATGGGGGATTTTAGTTCCCTAAATTTTCATGGTTGCTTTTTGCATCTTTTCTAGTTCTGCAGTACTTTTTCAAGCATAGTGTTTTCTGCTATGCATAATATTCCAATTGCATTTTCACCACAAATCTATATAAAAATGTAACTGTGTTGGCTATTTTAGCTTAAATTCATATGTTAAAAATTTCAAACATGAATTTCACCTTTTTGTAGCACCAATTTCACATACCGTATTCATCAAGTGTTCCATCTGATCTAATATCCCTTTCCTGATCACTATCAACTGTGATCTCACTGATATATATGTGAACTTTGATTTTTTTATGTTAGAATCTCATAATCTTCATAATCCTTTTAAAAACTGTGTTATAGTGAATAGTTTGGTATCATTGACAAGCTTGATGTCAGCCTGCAATCAAGTAGGCTGGACCAAGAATCAACTCTGCAGTAAGGCTAAGACTGCTTTTATTATAGTCTCCAAAGCCTGATTATGCTGTACTCCTCTATTTCTTATACCTATGTAAATTAGGGAGATTTCTTTCTGAGCTGTTTAATGCATATTTTCTGCTTGTTTTGAACTTCAAGCATGTTTTTCTTCTTGTTGCTTTGCTAAGAATCTTGTCTCTCTCTCTCAAGGTCAGCTACCCTTTCCATTCCTAATGTCATAAATTATAAGTTTAAAGTATGAACAACTCAAAATGTATTGATCTCAGCCCTGACTGGGAGACCCTATTTTCAACTGCTGTACAGTACAAACCTGGCCCATTCATTCTGACTTTTTAAATTCCTGTCTAAGGGACAAAATAGATGCCTTCACCTTCAGAGACTTAAGGCAGCCATCAGATCCCTACGGTGGACCAGATGGTTTAATAAGAAGCATAATGGGTACCTTCAGTCTTGCAAAGCTTATGGCATGTTTTTTTCTTTAACTTCTCTTCCAACAAATAACACAACACAACAGTCTGAAAAAATTAGCCTTAGCCACTTTTGGGAGGGTGTGTGTGTGTGTGTTTTGGCAGCAAGAGTTGAAAAAAAAAGTGTTGAAATTCAATTCTCCATTCAATTACTTG
The DNA here is from genome assembly GCF_964194415.1 of Vipera berus. Taxonomy (NCBI): domain Eukaryota; kingdom Metazoa; phylum Chordata; class Lepidosauria; order Squamata; family Viperidae; genus Vipera; species Vipera berus. The sequence goes on from NC_138202.1 coordinate 18,842,031, forward strand.
CTTAGATCAGGTTCATGCTTACAGAGCAGGAAATGACAACCAGGGCAGCTCAGTTGCATGTAGCTCTTCATCCACTTTTCACAGCTCTGGAAATCCTTCATGATCACTCCACCAAATTTTAGCAGAAAAATATAAAGATTGTTTGAGCTATTTTGTCCCCTCTTCAGTCTCAAAATGCAGGTCAAAAATTTGGCCCAGAAATAATCACTGCATGGCTACTAAAACATCTTCAGTTTAGGGCAGCTTCAGTGAAGTCACTGCCTTGCTATTATACCCACTACAGTTTAGGGAAACTTAAAAATGAACAAAGATATTAAAAATATGGCCCACCTATTATGCCAATAAGCTATCTATTATTGTATAAATTTCAAAAATGGTCCTAACCCACTCCTTGGATCTTCCTGGGCAGTGCCAAAAACAACAACAACAACAAAAACCTAGAATAGAATAGAATAGAATAGAATAGAATAGAATAGAATAGAATAGAATAGAATAGAATAGAATAGAATAGAATAGAATAGAATAGAATAGAATAGAATAGAATAGAATAGAATAGAATCTGGAAGGGATCTTGGCGGTCTTCTAGTCCAACTCCCTGCTCAAGCAGGAGGACCAATACCATTTCAGACAAGTGACTGTCCAGTCTCTTCTTAAAAATCTCCAATGATGGAGTGCCCACAATTTCTGGAGGCAAGCTGTTCCACTGGTTCATTGTCCTCACAGTCAGGAAGTTTCTCCTTAGTTCCAGGTTGCTTCTCTCCTTGATTAGTTTTCATCCATTGTTTCTTGTCCTGCCCTCTGGTGCTTTGGTGAATAATGTGACCCCCTCTTTGTGGCAGCCCCTCAAATGCTGGAATACTGCTATCATGTCTCCCCTATTTCTTCTTTTCTTTAGACTAGCCAAACCCATGTTCTGCAGCCTTTCTTCATATGTTTTAGTCTCCAGGCCTTGGATCATCTTAGTTATGTACTCAGCATACATTCCCCTCACAAACAATAAGGAATCCCCGGCAGCCTTTTGGTTAAGCTTAGTTTGACAGCTGTCAGTGTACTGCGCCTGCGCGTCAGTTGACAGCTGTCAGAATCAGCCGGTTTGACAGCTGTCAGTGCACTGCGCATGCGCAGTCCAGCCGGAGCTGTCAAAGCTGCCAGCTGGCCCCAGCAACAACCCGCTGTCAGCCGCGCCTACCTTAGCCGGTCTCTTCCCTATTGGGTGTTATCGTTAGGCGGGAGAACCCCGCCTGTTTATTGGTTATAAACAAAGTTGTTAATGTTGCTGTTGACTATAAATACGGGGGATTCCCGGCGGTGCCTCACGCGGGACCTCTGCCCAATAAACAAGTTCTTTTTGGACCGTGCCTACTGTCTCCTGTCGTCCCTCAAGACACTCCAATCTTAGTTCCTCTTCTCTGAACTTTTCCCAAGGCCTCAACATCCTTTTTGTACTATGATGACCAAAATTGGCTGCAGTATTCCAGGTATGGTCTTACTAGGGTTTTATAAAGCGGTACTAATACTTCATGTGATCTTGATTCTATGCCTCTATTTATACAATCCAGGATTATATTAGATATTTTGTCTGCTGCTGCACATTACTGGCACATAGTCAAGTGATTGTCCACCAGGACTCCAAGATCCCTCTCACACTTACTGTTTTTGAGCCAGGTCTCACCTAATCTGTACTTGTACTTTTGATTTTTCCTGCCTAAATGTAAAACTTTGCTTTTCTCCACGTTAAAGTTCATTTTGTTGGATAGGGCCTATTGTTCCAGTTTGTTAAGACAGTATAGATAGAAGAGAATATTTGTAGCTCAGGATTGAAGTGTGGGGTCCTTGGTGCTCTCTGAGCTTGGTGGTTTTCTTGCAGACATTTTATTACCCAATTAGGTAAAATCATCAACCCTAGTACCGATGATGTTACTAATTTGGATAATGAAACATCTGCAAGAAAACCACCAAGCTCAGAGAGCACCAAGGACCCCACGAACAGAATAGTACAGTATGAAATTGTACCATTTGTTCTCTTTACCATAGAATGCAAAAAATAAAAATAATTAGTAGAACTTCTTTTGGGGCTTTTATGTTTTTGCAGAGTTTTTTTCTGTTTGCCTAAGTACAGTGCCTTTAGTTTTCTATTTGCACCTTCTCTGGTCTGATGCTATTCTGAAAATAAGGCATTTTGCATAACAAGCTGCAGTTAGGAAAACCAATTGCATATTGTGGGAGTGACCTGGCAACTTCAAATAAGCTTGAAAAACCTTTGCAAATGGAGACAGGAGAGGCTCAGGCTGGATGTCACTGAAGCAGCCGGCCCTATCTCACACTTCACAGGTGCTGGGCTGGTTGCCTGATGTGACTATCGCTATTTCTACAATTTTAATTGGACACCTGAACAGAATATAAAATATGCCTGGCAATGTTACCTGTTGGTGGACTGCAGAATAACTAGTCATGAAGAGAAAAGCTTTTGCAGTGATCTGTGGTGAGAACGTCCCTGGAGTCGTCATTCTGCAGAAGGCTTCAGGGTTTCTCCATGTGAAACAGTACCATCTAGGAGAACTTTTCAATTGGTTAACCCAAGGGCAAAAAGGTCACTTGCTAGATCAAGCTAAAGCCCAAATGTGGCCACCACACTGCTCACATAATAGCCAGTCAGGCAGCCTTAGAAGACTACAAGTATTCCTCGAATTCAACCACATTTGAGTCCACATGTTCTGTTGCTAAGTAGCAATAGCAATAGTGCTTAGATTTATATACCACTTCACAATGCTTCACAGCCCTCTCTAAGCAGTTTATAGAGTCAGCAACCCAACAATCTGGGTCCTCATTTTACCGACCTCGGAAGGATGGAAAGCTGAGTCAACCTTGAGCCAGTGAGACTCAAATTGGTGGAGCAGTGGGCTAATGCCTCCTTAAGTAACACCAGCTGCCTGCAATTAGTGCAGGTTCGCATCCCACCAGGCTCAAGGTTGACTCAGCCTTCCATCCTTCCGAGGTAGGTAAAATGAGGACCCAGATTGTTGGGGGCAATAAGCTGACTTTGTAATAATGCCGCTTGGGGCCCCCAAAAGCCCTAATAAGCAGGCATATACATAGAATGAAGGCTACTGCTAAACTTGTAAGCTGCCCTGAGTCTTCGGAGAAGGGCAGGATATAAATGGAATTAAAATAAAATAAATAAAAATAAAAATTGCTGGCAACTGGTAGCCAGCAAAGCTAGCCTGCAATACTCCATTTTAATCACTGTACCACCATCACTCTTAGTAAGACAGTTGTTAAGTGATTTTTGCCCCATTTTACAACTTTTCTTCTAACAATTGTTAAGTGAATCACTGCAGTTGTTAAGTTAATAACACCTTTGTTAAATGAATCTGGTTTGCCCATTGACTTTGCTTGTCGGAAGGTCGCAAAAGGTGATCACATGACCCTGGGACACTGCAACTGTCATAAATATGAGTCAGTTGCCAATTGTCTGAATTTTGATCATGTGACCATGGGAATGTTGCAGCAGTTGTAAGTATGAAGAATGGCCATAAGTCCCTTTTTCAGTGCCATGTAACATTGAACAGTCACTAAACAAATGTTGGTACATTGAGGACTACCTGTATTAGCAGGTCATAGATGCAACCTCATTTTTTTCCACTTATATATTCTGCACCTGGTATTGAGGTCATCTTGGGTCTGATATTGGATTTAATATATAGTTATCACAATGTGATAGCCATTCATATAGTATATAATCCTAACATCCATAAATCTGAGTAACCCTTTTTCAGAACTGTTGAGGTTGACATGACATTTTCTGCTAGAGAATTTCATAGATAAATTTTGTATGGTGTGAAGAATTATTTCTTCTCTTTTGATGGGAAATTCCCATATTTCAATTTCACTGGTTTATTCTTGGTCTTATATTATGAGCAAGGTTTAAAACCTACCCCTAACCCACCTCCTTTCTCACTGAATTAAATTTGGAAGGAGTCAACTAGGCCATTGACTCCAACCTCTCTCTCAGCATGGCCATGTATTCCACCAGATTTGGGGGTGGGGTGGGTGTTATAAGAGGCGAATTCACTCCTCCCTTCCATTGCAAATTCAGTAAATAAAGCTCTAATTAAGAAAAAACAAGAACATTACCAGGTAATGCAGGTAACATTACCAGGTAATGCACAGGTATAGTATACATGGTACCTTGCTCAATAGTAGTAACTGTGAGAGGGATCTCGGAGTCCTAGTAGACAATCACTTCAATATGAGCCAGCAGTGTGCTGCAGCTGCCAAAAAAGCCAACACATTGCTAGGCTGCATTAACAGAGGGATAGAATCAAGATCACGTGAAGTACTAATACCACTTTACAATGCCTTGGTAAGGCCACACCTGGAATACTGCATCCAGTTTGGGTCACCACAATGTAAAAAAGATGTCGAGACTCTAGAAAGGGTACAGAGAAGAACAACAAAGATGATTGGGGGACTGGAGGCTAAAACATATAGGGAACGGTTGCTGGAATTGGGTACGTGTAGTTTAACGAAGAGAAGGGTGAGGGGTGACATGATAGCAGTGTTACAATATCTCAGGGGCTGCCACAAAGAAGAGGGAGTCAAGCTATTCTCCAAAGCACCTGAAGCCAGGACAAGAAGCAATGGATGGAAACTAGTCAAGGAGAGAAGCAACCTAGAACTAAGGAGAAACATCCTGACAGTTAGAACAATTAACCAGTGGAACAACCTGCCTCCAGAGGTGGTGAATGCTCCAACACTGGAAGTTTTTAAGAAGAGACTGGACAGCCATTTGCCTGAAATGGTATAGGGTTTCCTGCCTGAGCAGGGGGTTGGACTAGATGACCTCCAAGGTCCCTCCCAACTTTTTTATTATTATTATTATTATTATTATTATTATTATTATTATTATTATTATTATTATTATTATTATTATTATTATTATTATTATTATTATTATTATTATTATTATTATTCCTGGACTTAGCCCAGACAGTCACTTGTCTGAAATGGTACAGGTTCTTCTGCTTTAACAGGGGGCTGGACTAAAAGACCTCAAGGTCCCTTCCAGCTCTATTCTATTCTAAGAGCACAACTGAGCCCAAAATTTCCATTGTAAGCAAGACAGTTGTTAAGTGAGTTTTTCCCATTTTCCATCAGAATAGAGCTGGAAGCGACCTTGGAGTTCTTCTAGTCCAGGTGTGTCAAACTGCTGGCCCACGGGCCGGATGCATCATAGCGAAACCACACCCACCCCATTGCCAGCAATGGCAAAAAGAGCCTCATAAGAGCCTTGGTGGAGCAGTGGGCTAATGCCTCCTTAAGTAACACCAGCTGCCTGCAATTAGTGCAGGTTCGAGTCCCACCAGGCTCAAGGTTGACTCAGCCTTCCATCCTTCCGAGGTAGGTAAAATGAGGACCCAGATTGTTGGGGGCAATTAAGCTGACTTTGTAATAATGCCGCTTGGGGTGTGTGTGAAAGCCCTAATAAGCAGGCATATACATAGAATGAAGGCTACTGCTAAGCTTGTAACCCGCCCTGAGTCTTCGGAGAAGGGCGGGATATAAATGGAATTAAAATTATTTTTTTTTAAAAAAAGTCACGATACGTCGTGATGTCACGTGACGTTGCGAGTTTAACACCCTTGTTCTAGTCCAATTCTCTGCTCAAGCAGGAGACCCTATACCATTTCAGACAGGTGACTGTCCAGTCTCTTCTTAAAAACCTCCAGTGATGAAGCACCTACAACTTTTGAAGGAAAGCTGTTCCACTGGTTAATTGTCCTAATTTTACAATTAATTGTTAATTTTACAACCTTTCTTGCCACAATTAAGTGAATCTCTGCACTCTTCTTCCCTGTTAGATGCAGTGGGTGAAATTATCTAGGCAGGGTGGTGCAGAGAGACCAAAAAAAAATATATATTCTATGTCTTTCCTTTTATTTCTTCCTTGTTCATGAGCAATCCTGCATTTTGTGTTCCTTTAACTCCTTTAGTGCTGAATTCTAGTTTATTTCTTTTAGCTATTGCTCCAGATTAAACTCTCTCTCTCTCATTTCTCCCCAGGATATCTTTCTAACAGAATAACAGAGTTGGAAGGGACCTTGGAGGTCTTCTAATCTCACCCATTGCTTAAGCAGGAAATCCTATACCATTCTAGATGTTGTCCAATCTCTTCTTAGAAGCCTCCAGTGTTGGAGCACCCACAACGTCTGGAGGCAAGTCGTTCAACTGATTAATTGTTCTGTCAGGAAATTGTTCTTTACTTCTAGGTTGCTTCTCTCTTTGATTAACTTCCACCTATTCCTTCTTGTCCTGCCTTTGGGTGCTTTGGAGAAGAAGCTGACCCCCCTCTTCTTTGTGGCAGCTAATGTTCTTGTATCCAGCTTCCTAGTTCATTTTTTCCCCTAACTTCCAAGTTTTGATTCAATTTTTTCTTTCTGTTGTTGTTGTTAGCTGCGAAGTCGAGTCCGACCCATCGCGACCCTATGGACAACGTTCCTCCAGGCCTTCCTGTCCTCTACCATCTTCTGGAGTACATTTAAGCTCACGCCTACTGCTTCAGTGACTCCATCCAGCCACCTCATTCTCTGTCATCCCATTCTTCTATTGCCCTCAATCTTTCCCAGCATTAGGCTCTTCTCCAGTGGGTCCTTCCTTCTCATTAGGTGGCCAAAGTATTTGAGTTTTAGCTTCAGGATCTGGCCTTCTAAAGAGCAGTCAGGGTTGATCTCCTCTAGGACTGACCAGTTGGATCGCCTCGCAGTCCAAGGGACTTGCAGGAGTCTTCTCCAGTCTTCTTTCTATGTAGTGGTAAATCTCTTCCTTATTCTGAAGTCCCTATTCTAATTTCCTTCCCAAGTTAACAGCAACAACTTTATCTCTATCCTTTTTTCAGATTAAGATTTCTTGTTGATAAACCAAAAAAAATCCAGGCTTTAACTTCCTTGATTCTCCTCACACACTCCCACTGTTTGCATCATTTTTTTTTACTTATCCCTCTTCAACTCTTATGCAGTCAACTGTGTGGCATTTGCTTGCCTTTTCAGTACTTTCTCACTTCCTGAATGAGTGATTGTCAGAATTGTATATTGCGTTGCAAATTTGGCTGTACTTCAGCTTTGTATTGGTGTTTTATTTTCAGTTCCTTTCCCAGTGATACAAAATATGGCATTATTTGTTGCTTCCTCAGTAAATGAATTTAAGAAAGTGAAACTATCACTTCTTGGTTCCAACAGAAACTTGTTATATTTTTAAGTAAACATGAAGTAAATAGGAACTACTAGATAGGATTTTTTTCCCCAATTTCTTTCCATGCATAGTTATTTCCATTTTTATTTGTGTTTTTCACACTAAGAAGTATGTGTAATTAACTAGTAGTACTGTTTTGGAGTTCAAAGAGTGTAATGTGACCCTAAAGACACAAGACGTATTAGACAGCCATGGCAATATCAATCAATCTGTCAATTAAAGTTTGGTCTTTAGACAAATTTATCTATCATAGAAATTCAGTCTAGAATTCTGTGTCCAAGAGAAAAAAAAGTTTAGAAAAAACATAAAGCTGTGCATGTGTTAGAGAACACTTTAAATATATTTATGTCCCTTTAAGGGACGCGGTGGCTCAGTGGGTTAGGACGCTGAGGTTGTCGATCAGAAGGTCGGCAGTTTGGCGGGTCGAATCCCGAGTGCTGCGTGGCAGAGTGAGCGCCTGTTACTTGTCCCAGCTTCTGCCAACCTAGCAGTTCAAAAGCACGTAAAAATGCAAGTAGAAAAATAGGGACCACTACGGTGGGAAGGTAACAGCGTTCCGTGCGCCTTTGGCGTCTAGTTATGCCGGCCACATGACCAAAGAGACATCCTTGGACAAGCGCTGGCTCTTTGGCTTTGAAATGGAGATGAGCACCGGCCCCTAGAGTCAGAAACGACTAGCACGCATGTGCGGGGGAACCTTTACCTTTACCTATGTCCCTTTAAGAGTTATGGTGATAAGACTGGAGTGTAGAATTTACAGTTCTCTGTAAGGCAAACCATAGTATTCCCCGTAATATTTTATGGAAGTGAAACATGGAATAGCAATAGCACTTAGACTTATATACCACTTCACAGTGCTTTACAGCCCTCTCTAAATGGTTTACAGAGTCAGCTTAATTGCCCCCAACAATCTGGGTCCTCATTTTACCAACCTCAGAAGGATGGAAGGCTGAGGCAACCTTGAGCTGGTCAGGATCGAACTCCTGGCAGTGGGCAGTCAAGCTACAATACTGCATACTAATCACTGTGCCACCACGGCTCTTTGAAGAAGTAGGATAGGTATCATTGGTGTTCTTTTGGTGTTGGATAAGACTCCTGAGAATACCATGGACAGCCAGGAAAACAAACAAACGGATCATCAAACAAATCAATCCAGAGTTATCCCCAGAACAGCTGGCTGGGGTATTCTGGGAATTGAAATTCACAGGTCTTAAAGTTGCGAAGGTTGGACACCCCTGCTCTAAGTTGTGAAAATCTGAGCTAAGGAGAGGAGAAGGGAAATTTGACTGCTGAGTTGCATAGAGACAAATACCACAATTTAATTAAGATGCCTGTAATTGATAGCAACATGTCAAATTGGGAAGGTTGCCATCCCTCCCTTCTTATGTTTTCTGAAGACGAGAAGATTGTTTCGGATGCTTCTTTGCAAGTGTGCAAAGCAGTGGAATAACCCTCCTCCCCCTTCAGTTTCATATTCTGTAAACACACAGCAATAGCAGCCAATTCTTCCTGATTTAGATATGTGCAAAGTTGTAGTATTGAGTTTACATGACCTGGGAATCAACAAAACTGTGAAATTTATTGTGGAATCTAGTTTGCTACTGCTGCCTTCTGTGGTGTTTTTTCTTTCTTAGGATTGATTTATTCGATTGCTTATGTGAGATCATGTTGTTGTATACTCAGAGACCACATAGACAGATTTTCTATATAAGGTTCTGACCCTAATTTTACTATTTTTTATTTTTCTTGATTTTTAAATATTAGGGTACTTTGCATTTTCAGCTATCAGGGTAATATCATCAACATAGCACAGAGGACCCAGTTGGTTTCGGTATATTTTTTCCTGTACTGTGGCTTCCTGACCTGAATATGACTTTCTCATTAAAATGTTCTGGGATTCCCATTTTTATTTCTACAGCTTGATGTGATTGACACAATTGGAAGTCTTTCTATAATTGATGAAGCACATAGTGACTTTTTAAAAATATTCTTTGGCTTTCTCAATTATCCAGCATACCTCAATAATAATGTTTCACGTTCCTTGGCCTTTTCTAAAACCGGCTTCAACTCTTTTTCCAAGGAGGCTCTAATCTGCATTGGATGATCCTAAGCATTATTTTTCTGGCATGCAAAATTAAGGATATTATGTGATAGTTTCTGCATTTTGTTAAGATTTCTTTTTTGGTACAGGAATGTAGACTGGTTTCTTCCAATCAGTTCCCCCAGTTTGCTGGCATAGCTTGGTTAGAACCTTGACTGATTCTTCTTCCATTGCTTATCATTCTTTTTTTTTTTAAATCCCATTTATATCCCGCCCTTCTCCGAAGACTCAGGGCGGCTTACAATCTAAAGCACAAATCAATGTGCTTAGCAATAGCCTTCATTCTATGTATATGCCTGCTTATTAGGGCTTTCCCCCCCCCCCCAGCAGCATTATTACAAAGTCAGCTTAATTGCCCCCAACAATCTGGGTCCTCATTTTACCTACCTCGGAAGGATGGAAGGCTGAGTCAACCTTGAGCCTGGTGGGATGCAAAACTGCACTAATTGCAGGCAGCTGGTGTTACTTAAGGAGGCATTAGCCCACTGCTCCACTCTTATCATTCTTTAAGGAGTACAATATGTGAATATGTTACTACATTTAAGTTTTTCTCGGTGCATAGCCGAGGAATTTCCTGCTTGGAATACTCTAATATTAGCTATGCCGATAAAGCAGTGTAATATTGCCTTTTTATAACTTAAATTCACTGCTTTATTTATCATTTATTTTGGCAACACATTTCTGTTTCTATAGGACTTTCCTTCGGGGATTATAAATTGAATATGCGTGCGCGCACACACAGACATATAAAATGCAGAAATGAGATTTTTGTTTCAGAAGCTTCAATAACACAGTTCACTGCACTTCAAATCAAAACCTGTTTAAATACACACATATACATGTTGCTCTCTGCGCATTAAAATATATACCTTTCTGGAAATAGGTTATGCTGGAATGTTGTTTTAAGCTCTAATTAGCAGAAGACTTTTCAAGAAGACATTCTAGACTGCCTAGTACTCATTTTTGGGAAGCTGGGGAACTGCTGATGATCTGTTGCAGGGTTCTTTTCTCAGTGGATATGGTTGGTGCCTAGTTTTCTGTAGCTGCCAGGGGTATTTGATATCTCATTGGATTAGCCTCTTTTTTTCCTTCCTTGGTGTTTCAGTCATCTGAATATCAACTTCATAGAAAATTAACCATAGGTCTACCAGGAAGTCAATATTCCCTTTGGGAATACAAAAGGTTCTACAATTCTTGTTTGACAGCCTGTTTACCTCAATGTGCATAAGTTTTTAAGAGACTGGACAGCCATTTGTCTGAAATATTTATTGATTTATTTATTTTATTGGATTTGTATACCGCCCTATTCCCGTAGGACTCAGGGCGGTTTACAGGGCAGTTAAAACCATGAATACAAAAAATTAAAAACAATTAAAACAATTAAATTAAATTCAAGCCCCAAGAGTAAATCTAAAATCCAGTTAAATTAACAACCCCACAGTCTGGACCAAACTATACCAAATAGTATAGGGTTTCCTGCCTGAGCAGGGGGTTGGACTAGATGACCTCCAAGGTACCTTCCAACTTCTTCTTCTTCTTCTTCTTCTTCTTCTTCTTCTTCTTCTTCTTCTTCTTCTTCTTCTTCTTCTTCTTCTTCTTCTTCTTCTTCTTCTTCTTCTTCTTATTATTATTATTATTATTATTATTATTATTATTATTATTATTATTATTATTATTATTATTATTATTATTATTATTATTATTATTATTTTTCATTAGGGGTATGGAAGTCACATGTTTTTCTCAAGTCCCGTCATTGGAAAAATCAAAACTATATTCCTATGACTAGATGATTTTTTTTTAAAAAAAGGTTCAGTTTCTAGGAAAACACATTAACATTGTTGTGGAATGTGGTCAGAGTTGTAGAATCTATAGTTGTCTAGAATTGACTGAAACCCCCCCCCCCTTTTTTTTTGCTTTGGCCATGCTAACAGGACTGTTGGGAGCTGTTATTTGGCCCAAAGAAGTCCCATCTATGTATTAAAAACCAATTTAAACATTATTTGTGGCAGCAAATATCACTTGGTGTGGTAGTTACCAATATGCATCTATGAAAGCTGGATTTATCTCTCTCCCTCCCTGTTTTCCTTACTCTGTTCAGAGCACTCAGTTACAATCTAATCAAATTTCATATCCCATTTCACTTTAACTTAATAGTGGGTGGTGATCTCTTTGTGTTTTTGTTCTTCTTTTTATAAAGTTGACTGCCCTTCATACAGAATTTGTCAGAAGCTCAAATATCTGCCAAATGCAAGGAAACTATGAAAAATGCTATATGAGTGGCAGAGAGAATCATGGATGATTCATCTGGCTTGGAAACATTTGCTTATGAGACACACTCCTTCGCATTTTATTCACAGATCTCTCTAGCAGGACCTGCTTCATGATTTCGTGGAAATAACTCATTCTCTATTGTGGGTAGTTCTGAAGACTGTGGATAGGACCAAACAACACATGTACACACCCCTTGTTTTGAAGACAAGGATCCCTTAAGAAATATGGATATAAAAGCTTGATAGAATTTCATGGTGGTGCCAGTAGGGAGCCTTAAGATGATAATTCTATCAGCCCTGTGCTACTCCAAGGATTTCTTCTTGGATGACTCATTATTGTTGGTTGTCTCCAGGTAGCATCCCAAACTAGGATGCTGAATCCTCCTTAAAGTTCAAAACTATCTTCACTTAACAAGGTTGCTCAGCTTTTCAGTGTAGGTATATGCAGTTAATTTGGAATGGTTTAATATTAATTGAACCAGAGTAAGCAAAATTGTCATTTCCAGATGTTTGGACATTAAGTCTCACAATCTTTGCTGGTGCAGAAGTATGTTGATGTCCACAATATCTGGAGGGCCTCCCCTTTAATCCAAAGACATGAAGTAGATTGGGCAGAGAAATATACAATCAGATGATGGGGGGAAGGTCAAAACACATCTTAAAGGGTAAGTGAATAAACAGCAATGTGAATAATGCAGACATCTGAGGCATAATATCCTCCAGATGTACTGGGATTCAACTTCCAGAATTTCTGGTTGACGTAGTTTTGTATGAAGAAGGTACCAGATTCAATTTTATTTATTTCCACATCAGGCTCAAGAGCTTCTGCCAGGCAGTGCTCCTAACACTGTATCAGGTAGATTAAGAATGTGATTTGTAAGTCAACTATTCATCTTTCCTAAGTTAATTTGTGTGTCTGATCCTATGAAAACATTAGCAGTGAGCTGCTGGATTAGATCCCTGGTCCATCTAGTCCATCAGTCTGTTCTCACAGTGACCAACCAACTGTACCAGCAAAGTCACTAGCCTCCCATTAGATGGCCATCAAGACTATTAACCATTGACCCCCAAATCCATAACTCCGGAGGAGGAGGAGGAGGAGAGGAAGATGAGGAAGAAGAGGAAGAGGAAGAGGAAGAAGAAGAAGAAGAAGAAGAAGAAGAAGAAGAAGAAGAAGAAGAAGAAGAAGAAGAAGAAGAAGAAGAAGAAGAAGAAGAAGAAGAAGAAGAAGAAGAAGAAGAAGAAGAAATATTTACCAGTACCTTCCATTTGATTCTCTTAAGTGGACACTTTGCTTGGGGTATTAGCTACTATTTTCTGCTTGCAAAGCATGTGCTTTGACACTAATCAGTGCTCTCTACCATAGATTAAACAGATAGATTAAATAGATTAAAAATTGAACACAGGGAAGACAGTTTGACTTCTTATATACAAGCCCACAATACTATTCCTTTTTATGGTAAACAATTTTATACAGGGTGCAGGGAAAGAATAAGCAGTAAACTAAAAATTAAGGACAAGATATTGAAGTACAACCTGAATGTGGTAATATTTATTTATTTATTTATTTATTATTGGGACTTATATGCCGCCCTATCTCCCGAAGGACTCAGGGCGGCTAACAACAATAAAATACAATAATACAGAAGTTAAAAGAAAATTAAATTAATGGCCCCTGTAGAATAAATTAAAATTAAAATTAAAATAAGTTAAAAATTAAAAACATAATTAAAATCCCTGTCAGTCCAGGTCAGCCTGATGGAAAAGGTGTGTGTTGAGGCCGTGGCGAAAGGACCAGAGTTCTGGGGCCATCCAAAGCTCAGGGGGGAGCTGGTTCCATAGGGCTGGTGCTCCCACAGAGAAGGCCCTCCCCCTGGGGGTCGCCAGCCAACATTGTCTAGCCGACGGCACCCTGAGGAGGCCCTCCCTGTGTGAGCGCATCGGGCGATGGGAGGTCGTTCCTGGCAGCAGACGGTCCTGCAAATATCCCGGGCCTAAGCCATGTAGGGCTTTAAAGGTAAGTACCAGCACCTTAAATCTCACCCGGAGGACAACCGGTAACCAATGCAGCTCACGCAGGAGGGGTGTAATATGGGAGTATCGGGGTGCTCCCATCACTACCCGCGCGGCCGCATTCTGCACCAGCTGAAGCCTCCGGGTGGTCTTCAAGGGCAGCCCCATGTAGAGAGCATTGCAGTAATCTATACGGGAGGTAACGAGTGCATGGGTGACTGTACGTAGGGCATCTCGGTCCAGAAAGGGGCGCAACTGGCGTACCAGGCGAACCTGGGCAAATTCCCCCCCTGGCCACGACTCCAATATGATCTTCAAAACTGAGTCGTGAATCCAGGAGGACGCCTAGATTGCATGCCCTATCAACGGGAGGTAACATCTCTCCTCCCATAACCAAAGATGGAACCTCTTGGACTAAACGAGATGCCGGTATGTAAAGCCACTCAGTCTTGGCCGGGTTGAACCGGAGCCTGTTCTTCCCCATCCAAATCTGTACCGCTTCCAGGCAACGGGACATCACATCGAGGGCATCACTGGGTTGGTTCGGGGTGGAGATGAAAAGCTGTGTATCATCAGCATATTGATGATACCTCACCCCGAAGCCACGGATGATCTCACCCAGCGGCTTCATATAGATGTTGAACAGGAGAGGCGAGAGTACCGTCCCCTGAGGCACCCCACAACTAAGGGGCCTAGGGGTTGACCTCTGCCCCCCTGCCAACGGCGTCTGCAAACGGCCCGAGAGGTAGGAAGAGAACCACCGTAAAACGGTGCCTCCCACTCCCAACCCCTCAAGACGTCGCAGCAAGATATCATGGTCGATGGTATCAAAAGCTGCTGAGAGATCTAATAGGACCAGAACAGAGGAATAACCCCTATCTCAGGCCCGCCAGAGATCATCCACCAGCACGACCAATGCCGTCTCTGTGCTATACCTGGGCCTGAAACCCGATTGGTACGGATCCAGATACTCAGTTTCCTCCAGGACCAAAGGAAGCTGCCGTGCCACCATGCTCTCAACAACCTTTGCAAGAAAGCTGGATCCAATGCAGGTTTCTTGAGGAGGGGCCTTACCACCGCCTCTTTCAAGGCGGCAGGGAAGCACCCCTCACTCAGTGAAGCATTGATAACTTTTATTTTATTTTATTTATTTATTTATTTTAATTCCATTTATATCCCGCCCTTCTCCGAAGACTCAGGGCGGCTTACAAGCTTAGCAGTAGCCTTCATTCTATGTATATGCCTGCTTATTAGGGCTTTCATACACCCCCCAAGCAGCATTATTACAAAGTCAGCTTAATTGACCCCAACAATCTGGGTCCTCATTTTACCTACCTCAGAAGGATGGAAGGCTGAGTCAACCTTGAGCCTGGTAGGATAACTGCTAGGACCCAGCCTCGTGTAACCTCCCGAACCGCATAAACCAGCCAGGAGGGACACGGGTCCAACAGACATGTGGTGGCACTTAATTTCCCCATGATCCTGTCCACTTCATCCGGAGTCACAGGGTCAAACTCTTCCCAAATGTTCTCGGCCAAACCCATCGCTTTCCCCTCGTCAGATACTGCCCAGTCAGACTCCAGACCAGCCCGAATCTGAGCAATTTTGTCCACCAGATATTCACTAAATTCCTCGGCCTGTCCCCGTAAGGGGTCCTCTCCCGTCCCTTGATTTAAAAGGGAACGGGTCACCCTAAACAGGGCGGCTGGGCGGTTATCTGCGGACGCAATATGCTGTGTTAGTGGGATGTGCAACAGCATGTTGGCTCGCAAGCTAAACCTTAGGATTAGAGATCCTAGCTTGCACAGGATAGTGTGAGAAAGTTAGGAATACAAGTAGGTTTTAGTTGCATTTGTGGAATACTGGCCATAAAGGCAGCCAGAATTGACCAGGTTTCTGGTGTTACAAGAAGTCCTCAACTCTCAACCATTCATGTTAGTGACCATTCAAAGTTACAATGGCACTGAAAATAGTGACATAACCATTTTCCACACTTATACCCGTTGCAGCATCCCACGGTCACGTGATCAAATTTCGGATGCTTGGCAACTGGCAACTGTATTTATGACAAGTGGCCACCTTTTGCGACCTTCACAGCTGGCTTCTGACAAGCAAATACCAACAAAGAAGAAATATAACAGCTCTCAAAAGAAACCAGCATGGCTACATAAAGAACTCTCTGATAAACTGAAAGATAAAAAGGACAAGTATAAGAATTGGAAAGAGGGACACATAACTAAGTCAGAATATCAGCAAACAGCCCGTGCCTGCAAAGATGAAGTGAGGAAAGCTTAAGGCTCAAAATGAACTAAGGCTTGCGACCAAAGTCAAAAATAACAAAAAATGCTTCTTTCAACATATAAAAAACAAGAAAAAAGTTAAGGAAATGATTGGTCCATTAGTGGGGGAAAGTGGCAAGAAGGTGACAAGCAACAGGGAGAAAGCAGAACTATTTAACTCGTTTTTTGCATCTGTCTTTACACAAAGGGAAAAAACAGTCCAACCTACCAAAACCAGTGCCATAAAAAACAGAATAGAAATGCAAGTTAAGATAGGCAAAAAAATGCTAAGTGAACACCTGTCCAGCCTAGACGAGTTCAAATCACCAGGACCAGACGGATTACACCCCAAGGTTCTCAAGGAACTGGCAGATGTGATCTCAGAACCACTGAACTATATTTTTCAAAGATCCTGGAGCACTGGGGAACTACCAGAGGACTGGAAGAGAGCTGATGTACTTCCCATCTTCAAAAAAGGGAAAAAAATGGATCCAGGAAACTACAGACCTATCAGCCTGACCTCAATACCTGGGAAGATTCTGGAAAAGATAATCAAACAACAAATCAGCGAACACCATGATGCAAACAAAGTCATCACATTTTGGACCATCCCCGGGGGCAGACTCGCGCCCCGTTGTGAGAGGACGGGTTGTGGTGTGCCCCTGGGAGCATCCAACCAAGTGGCAGTTGGTTGGTGGATGGCCCAAATGTCCCACTCCTTTCCTTCGATCCTCCTGTTGGTTTTAATCATTGGACTGCCCTCTCTGGACTTGCTGACTGTATGCATCGATATTCCGATACGGACTTACTCGCCCTCAGGGGTGCCCCCCTCTCCTGGGTACGTCCCGCCTTCTTTTCTATCCCTAGTCTCGATGAGGGGCCCAATTGTTGGGACCCTGAGAGATGGCCGGGTAAGGCCAGGGGTTCTCGATATAAATTTAATAAGAGGCCCCTGGTTAATTTTTTAGTCAAATTTTTTAGGGGGTTGGGGAGGGGGGTGGGGGGTAGTGGTTGTCTGGCGGTGGGGGGTAGCCAAACAACTGTGTTGCAGGCCAGGCCTGGGTCTGACGGCGTTCGGGGGGAGCGGGTTGTGGTTACATCTGGGGCTCATGAGCGGGTCGTGGGATTACCAATTCCCACGACGGGGAAAGGCAGCAGGCGGATAGACAGGGGGCCATATCGTTACCGGGAGGGCCGTCTCCGCTGTCTACAAGCGGTGAGGCACTCCGACCCTCTGGTTCTTCCCCGAGGTGCCGGGAGCGAGGATGTGCAGCCTCCTGAGCTCCGGCTGGTGTACCTGAATGCCAGGTCCGTGGTTAATAAAGCTCCCCTCGTTAGGGATTTAGTTGAGGGTGAGCATGCGGACCTGGCTTGCATCACGGAGACTTGGTTGGGCCCAGAGGGTGGGGTCCCTTTGGTTGACCTCTGCCCACCAGGCTTCCGGGTGCTACATCGGCCACGAGCTCAAGGTAGGGGTGGGGGAGTGGCGGTTACCATTAGGGAGACCTTATGTCCGCGGGAGACCACCGTTCCTCAGATAGTCGGATGTGAGTCTCTCTTTATGAGATTTGGTCCTGGGGCGCAGTTGGGCTTGCTGCTGGTGTACATTTCGCCTAGTCGCACAGCGGCAGCCCTGCCCGAGCTGCTCGATATCCTCTCGGGTTTGGTGGTTGAGTTTCCCAAACTTATAGTTTTGGGAGACTTCAATCTACCATCCCTGGGAGGTTCATCTGAGCTAGCTCGGGAGTTCATGGCTTCCATGGCGGCCATGGACCTGACGCAAGTAATTTCAGAGCCAACTCATGAGGGAGGCCACACCCTTGACCTGATTTTTTTATCTAGACGGTGGTTGGATGATCTAGGTGGGGGCTTTCTATTTATTATGCCCCTGTCATGGACCGATCATCATCTCCTGCGGCTGGTCTTCCGTTTTGCCACCCCCCGCCGTGGGGGTACGGAGCCAATTAGATGGTACCGCCCCAGACGCTTAATGGATCCTGATAGATTCCAAGCGGCGCTGGGGTCCCCACCTGCCTCCACTGCTCACAGCTCGGCTGATGCCTTAGTGGAAGCCTGGGAAAGGGCAGCCACTGAGGCACTTGACCGGGTTGTACCCTTGCGGCCCCTGACCCGGCGCAGATCCCAGCGAGCTCCATGGTTTTCTGCGGAGCTCCGGGAGATGAAGCGTCGGAAACGGGGCCTAGAGAGCTGCTGGAGGTCTAGCCGATCCGAACCCGACCGGTTGCGGTTAAGAACCTATATTAGGTCTTATCTCGCAGCGATGAGGGTGGCGAGGTGTAATTACTTCTCCACTCTCATCGCGTCCGCAGATAATCGCCCAGCCGCCTTGTTTAGGGTGACTCGCTCACTTCTTAATCAGGAGGTGAGGGAGGATCCCTTGCAGGGTCGTGCCGAGGAATTTAGTCAACATCTGTCGGATAAAATCGCTCGGATTCGGACCGGTTTGGACTCCAGCTGGGCAGAGTCAGGCGATCAGGACACGGGCGGTCTTGTCAATGTTATCTGGGAAGAGTTCGATTCTGTGACCCCTGATGAAGTGGACAGGATTATGGGGAGGCTGAGCTCCTCCACATGTTTGTTGGACCCGTGCCCTTCCTGGCTGGTTTATGCAGCTAGGGAGAGGACACGAGGCTAGCTCCAGGCGGTTATATCTGCTTCTTTGAGTGAGGGTTATTTCCCCACCGTCTTGAAGGAGGCGGTGGTGAGACCTCTCCTCAAGAAGCCTGCCCTGGACCCAGCTGTTTTGAACAACTTTCGTCCAGTCTCCAACCTTCGCTTTCTTGCGAAGGTTGTTGAGAGTGTGGTGGCGCATCAGCTCCCTCTGGTCCTGGATGAAGCGGATTATCTGGACCCCTACCAATCGGGTTTCAGGCCCGGGTACAGCACGGAGACGGCATTGGTCGCTCTGGTGAATGATCTCTGGAGGGCGCGGGATAGGGGATATTCCTCTGTCCTAGTCCTATTAGACCTCTCAGCGGCTTTCGATACCATCGACCATGGTATCTTGCTGCGGCGTCTCAGGGGATTGGGAGTGGGAGGCACAGTTCTTCAGTGGTTCTCCTCCTATCTCCTGGGACGCTCGCAGTCGGTGTTGGCAGGGGGGCAGAGATCGGCCCCTAGGTCTCTCGTTTGTGGAGTTCCTCAGGGGTCGGTTCTCTCGCCTCTCCTGTTCAACATCTATATGAAACCGCTGGGTGAGATCATTCGTGGTTTTGGAGTTGGGTATCATCAGTATGCCGATGATACCCAACTTTTCTTTTCGACCCCAAACCACCCCAGTGATGCCCTCGCCGTGATGTCCCGTTGCCTGGAGGCGGTTCGGGTCTGGATGGGGAGGAACAGACTTCAGCTCAACCCTGACAAGACTGAGTGGCTGTGCATTCCGGCATCCCGGGACATTCAAAATGTTCCATCTCTTTCTATGGGGGGTGAGCTCTTACCCCCTGTGGATAGGGCTCGCAACTTGGGAGTCCTCCTAGATTCACGGCTTACCCTGGAAGATCATATAGTGGCCGTGACTAGGGGGGCTTTCGCCCAGGTTCGCCTGGTGCGCCAGTTGCGGCCCTATCTGAACCGGGATGCCCTGTGTACGGTCACTCATGCGCTCGTGACCTCTCGCCTTGACTACTGTAATGCTCTCTACATGGGGCTTCCCTTGAAGACCACTCGGAGGCTCCAACTGGTACAGAATGCGGCCGCGAGAGTTGTCTTGGGAGTTTCCCGGTACTCCCATGTTACACCTTTGCTCCGCGAGCTGCATTGGTTACCAGTTGTCTTTCGGGTGAGGTTCAAGGTGTTGGTTACGATCTTTAAGTCCCTACATGGCATGGGTCCGGGATACCTCAGGGACCACCTGCTGCCGGCATCGATTCCCCTCCGCCCTGTGCGTTCCCACAGAGAGGGCCTCCTCAGGGTGCCGCCAGTCAGGGAATGCCGACTGGTGGCCCCCAGGGGGAGGGCCTTCTCTGTGGGCGCTCCGGCATTATGGAACCAACTGCCGGTGGAGCTCCGGATGGCACCAGACCTCCGAACTTTCCGTCGGGGCCTGAAGACCCACCTGTTTGAAATAGCTGGTCTGGCCTGATGGGGGATTATGGGTTTTTAATTGTTTTTAAATTTGTATTACTGTTTTAATTGGGCATGGGTTTAATCTTTTTTAATTTTTGTATTGTCTTTTTTATATATGCCCTGTGAACCGCCCTGAGTCCCTACCAAGGAGAAGGGCGGTATATAAATCAAATAAAACTCTAAACTCTAAACACTAAAAGTCAACATGGGTTTGTCAAAAACATATCATGCCAGACAAATCTTATTACATTCTTTGACCGAGTGACAAAATTAGTGGACCAGAGGAATTTATTTATTTATTTATTTATTTATTTATTTATTTATTTATTTATTTATTTATTTATTTATTTATTTATTTATTAATTATTGGGACTTATATGCCGCCCTATCTCCCGAAGGACTCAGGGCGGCTAACAACAATAACATATAATAAATACAGAAGTTAAGATAAAATTGAAATTAAAGGCCTCTGTACAATAAATTAAAATTAAAATTAAAATAAATGTAAAAATTAGAGTTAAAGATTAAAAACATAATTAAAATCCCTGTCAGTCCAGGTCAGCCAGGTGGAAAAGGAGTGTTTTGAGGCCACGGCGAAAGGACTGGAGATCTTGGGCCATCCGAAGCTCATGGGGGAGCTGCTTCCACAGGGCTGGTGCTCCCACAGAGAAGGCCCTCCCCCTGGGGGTCGCCAGCCGACATTGTCTAGCCGACGGTACCCTGAGGAGGCCTTCTCTGTGTGAGCGTACTGGGCGATGGGAATTCGTTCCTGGCAGCAGATGGTCCTGCAAGTATCCCGGTCCTAAGCCATGTAGGGCTTTAAAGGTAAGTACCAGCATCTTAAATCTCACCCGGAGGGCAACCGGTAACCAATGCAGCTCACTCAGGAGGGGTGTAATATGGGAGTATCGGGGTGCTCCCATCACTACCTGCGCGGCCGCATTTTGCACCAGCTGAAGCCTCCGGGTGGTCTTCAAGGGCAGCCCCATGTAGAGAGCATTGCAGTAATCTATACGGGAGGTAACGAGTGCGTGGGTGACTGTACGTAGGGCATCTCGGTCCAGAAAGGGGCGTAACTGGCATACCAGGCGAATCTGGGCAAATGCCCCCCTAGCCATGACTCCAATATGATCTTCAAAACTGAGTCGTGAATCCAGGAGGACGCCCAGGAATCCAGGAATGCTGTAGATATAATTTACTTGGACTTCAGTAAGGCATTCGATAAAGTAGATCACAACCTACTACTTGATAAGATAGAAAAATGTGGGTTAGATAGCATCACCACCAGATGGATTCGTAGCTGGCTGACAGGCCGTACTCAGCGTGTGGTCCTCAATGGAACTGCATCTACATGGAAGGAAGTGTGTAGTGGGGTGCCCACGGCTCTGTTCTGGGTCCAGTGCTCTTCAACATCTTCATCAATGATTTGGATGAGGGGATAGATGGGAAACTCATCAAATTTGCAGACGACACCAAGCTGGCAGGAATAGCCAATACTCCAGAAGGTAGGCTTAAAATACAGGAGGATCTGGACAGACTCGAACACTGGGCGCTATCTAACAAAATGAAATTCAATGGTGAAAAAAGTAAGGTTCTACATTTAGGCAGGAAAAATCAAATGCACAGGTATAGTATAGGTGGTACCTTGCTCAGTAGTAGTAACTGTGAGAGGGATCACGGAATCCTAGTAGACAATCCTAGTAGACAATCACTTCAATATGAGCCAGCAGTGTGCTGCAGCTGCCAAAAAAGCCAACACAGTGCTAGGCTGCATTAACAGAGGGATAGAATCAAGATCACGTGAAGTACTAATACCACTTTACAATGCTTTGGTAAGGCCACACCTGGAATACTGCATCCAGTTTTGGTCACCACGATGTAAAAAAGATGTCGAGACTCTAGAAAGGGTACAGAGAAGGGCAACAAAGATGATTGGGGGACTGGAGGCTAAAACATATAGGGAACGGTTGCTGGAATTGGGTATGTGTAGTTTAACGAAGAGAAGGGTGAGGGGTGACATGATAGCAGTGTTCCAATATCTCAGGGGCTACCACAAAGAAGAGGGAGTCAAGCTATTCACCAAAGCACCTGAAAGCAGGACAAGAAGCAACGGATGGAAACTAATCAAGGAGAGAAGCAACCTAGAACTAAGGAGAAACTTCCTGACAGTTAGAACAATTAACCAGTGGAACAACCTGCCTCCAGAGGTGGTGAATGCTCCAACACTGGAGGTTTTTAAGAAGAGACTGGACAGCCATTTGCCTGAAATGGTATAGGGCTTCCTGCCTGAGCAGGGGGTTGGACTAGATGACCTCCAAGGTCCCTTCCAACTTATTATTATTATTATTATTATTATTATTATTATTATTATTATTATTATTATTATTATTATTATTATTATTATTATTATTATTAAATTTGAGGAAGCCAGATTTGCTTCACTACTGCAATGATTTGCTTAACTGTGGCAAAAAAAGATCATAAAATAGGGCACAATTCACTTAACAAGTGACTTGCTTGCCAATGGAAATTTGGAGCTCAGTTGTGGTTGTAAGTGGGGGAGTGGAGGAACAGACCAATGAAAGAACATTTTTGTCTGGTGCTTATTTTCGTCTTTTGCATTGGTTTCTTTTTTTTCTGGAAAGAGCCCTCATTTGCCTGCCTGCAGGAAGCCGTCTTTGCATTTTAAGAGAGGTCATTGCTTTTCAAGAGAGAAAGAGACTCTGAGAAAGAAAGTCCATCTGAACCCAGAAGTTGCCATCTTCTGGGTGGCTGGTCTGAGGAGCCCAGTGGGAAGGATAAGGACAAAAAAGATGGTCGTGCTTTGGCTCAATGTGTTTCTGCTAGACAACCACAGATGTGATTACTGGATTTCTGTGTGTGTATATGTGTCTTTTGTTCAACAATCGATGGTGAAAGGTTAAATAGTTACATTAACTCATTCTTAATTATTTAAAATAGAGATAATTATGTGCGCCATTTACATGAAATTAACTCAAAGGATGTGCCACGATTCCCATTAATTGCTGAATAACTCCATTTCCCCTAATTAATTAGTGTTACTCCTAGAACATTACCATTTAATCTAGGAAAGAAGATCTCTGTTTTAGAACATAATTTCTCTTCAGTGTTAATATCAGGGGAAGACAGACAGGAGGCATTCCTGAGAGGATGGGGAAGGAGGAGAAACCAGCATGTATCACCCTCCCACCCATACATGCTCATTCTAGCACTTACAGAGAGGCTTACCATTACTGAAATACAACATCTGTCTCAGGAACACTAAACACTTCAGCTGCAGATGCCAACGATAAGACTGAACCATTCCTTACAAAATTGATAGTTAACAGGAATGTATGCTAGAGGCATGAATGAACGAAATAAACTCATTTGTTTCAAACATAGAACAGAACAGTTCATGTGATCATTATCTGTAGAAACATTATAAATTTTTGTATACCCAATGGTTATCTATCAAAACAACAAGAATTGTATTCCTTAAGGTTGGCAAAAGAGAACATTACAGGAAAAAGAGGAAATCAGGTAAGGGTACTATGTGGATTATAGAACATAGAAACTACTGTAACTGTTAGTGAATGTTTTTTTTAAATGTAAACCCAGACAACACACTGTTGTGTGTCATTCCGTAGGTCAGCAAGGCTTACTTCAAATACACGACCTTTCAGCCCATCAGAGGCAATTTTTGTTCCCTGAGTCCTGGTAACTAATGTCTTTCCAATGTTTTGAATATTGAACATTGCTGGAGCCTTGACATCATACCAGTCCTTCTTTGAGAAGGGGTCCACCACTTTCTTCTTTGCACCTTTCTTGCCTCCTTTGGTGAGGCGCTTGTTCTTCCCTACCACCATAGCACCGCACCGGGACACAAAGAGGCCGGAAATGTTTACCAAACATTAAGGTGACTATGTTAAACATCAATAAAATATATTATATAAAAAGGAATGTATGCTACAGACATGAATGAATGAAAGAAACTCATTTGAAACTCATGGCATGGGTCCGGAATACCTTGGGGAGCACCTGTGGCCGGCGTCAACTTCTCTCCGCCCAGTACGCTCCCACAGAGAGGGCCTCCTCAGGGTGCCACCGGTCAAAGAATGTCGACTGGTGGCCCCCAGGGGGAGGGCGTTCTCTGTGGGTGCGCCGGATTTATGGAACCATCTTTCGGTCGAGCTCCGGATGGCGCCCGACCTCCGCTCCTTCCGGCGCGATCTAAAGACTTACCTCTTCGAACAAGCTGGCCTGGCCTGATGGGATGGGGTTGGGTTTTATTAATCTGTTTTAACCTATTTTTAATGTGTTTTAACTTATTCATGGGCATTTTGTTTAATCGTTTTTAATTTTTGTATCTTGTTTTTTAATATGTATTGCCCTGTTCACCGCCCTGAGTCCTTCGGGAGAAAGGCGGTATACAAATAAAATAAAATAAATAAATAAATAAATTTGTTCCAAACATAGAACAGAATAGTTCCTGTAGAACAGACATGTCAAACACAAGGCCCGGGGGCCGGATCCAGCCCGTGAAGTGGTTTCATGCGGCCCGCGAAGCCATACTGGAAACAGTGAGGGAACGGCCCCCATTGCCTTGGCCCTGGCCCAGAGACCCTCCTTCTGCCAGAGACCCTCAGATCTGTCCCACTCCTGCCCAGGCCCCCATAGGCACCCTTGATGCTAACGATGTAGAGCTGGCCACGCCCACCCAGTAGGCCATATGCACTCTAGCCATGCCCGCCCAGTAGGCCATATGCACTTTAGCCACACCCACCCAGTAGGCCACGCCCACCCAGGCCACACCCACCCGGCCCCCTGAGGGCAACCGCAATGCTGATGCGGCCCTCAATGAAATTGAGTTTGACACCCCTGATGTAGAACATTCCATCAGAATGTTGCAAGATCAGGTTCCAACATGTGGAACGTTCCATCAATGGCAAAAATCAAAATGTTCTGTCATAGGGAATAGTAGGAACTGAAAACAAGTCTCTCTCTCTCTCTCTCTCTCTAAATGACTATGGAGATTCTCAGTAATCCAGGTCATGGTTGTCCCAAAGGCAATTGGACTTCATTTTTCCTTGAAGACATTTGTCTTCTCATCCAAGAATCTTTTTCAGTATCTCTCTCTCTACTTCCTTCTTCTAAAACCACGGAGTAAGTACAAATGCAGGCTGACTGCTATTTCCTATCCAAATTGTGGAAATATTGATCAAAGGAATTTTTTTTGAAATAAAAAACTAAAACATTTGAAAACTCCTCAAAGCAGAAAATGAAAAGTTCATTTACAGCTTACTTTAATATTTTTTTTTAAAAAAAAATTCAGCATAGATTATCATCCCTTCTTTTTTGTGAACTTAAGAATACAAAAAGAAAAAGAAGAAAAAAAACATACAGCTTGTTTTGAGCTGTCATTGTTCTCATGGCAAAACACTGAAACAATATAAAACAAATCTGGCCCTTATGATCACTAACATCTATGGGCTGATGCAAGATGCCCATTTTTTTACTAATACATTTGATATAATCATTTGGGTAATCAATAAACCAGGGGTCCCCAACCCCTGGTCCGTGTACTGGATACTGGGCCATGGGATGCCAGCAACCGGTCGCCACAAATAAGCAAAGCCCCATCCATGGGATGCAGGCAGCACACAAAACCACACACTCTATGGTCCGGGGAAAATCCTTTGTCCACGGAACTGGTCCCTGGTGCCCAAAAGATTGGGGTAAACAATGATCAGAAGATTGCAGTAAACAATGATCCGAAGCCACACTACTACGTTAGCCAGAAGTTAGCAATCTGACACATTTCAAGTATCCATGATTGTAGTGACATCGTTCTTGCAAACTTCAAAATAATAATAATCATGCTTATTTTGTGAGAGAAATTTGAACTGTTTTTCAGAGTAATAAATCCATAATAGAATAGAATTATGAGATGTGAAAATGTCATTTAATTTCAAAGAAGAACTGCTAGATGATATACGAATGTAGCATAAGGTCTTGTTTAACTTGTGGTAGACAAATACCACAGGGGAATCTAATTTCACTTGCCAACACAATAGCAACAGTGATCATTTCCAGAATTTGTGCAAGAATCTGCCTGAAGTTTCTTTAGAAGAAGATTCATCTTAAAATGAAGGAAAACTATTATCTCAATGGACATTGTGGGTGGTTCTACCATCTAGGCATACGCATCAGATTTTGATAAATCCCAAACAAAACCCTGACAAGTTTAAGTTTCACTTTGAGCAAAAGAAGAGTTTTCTGAATTGTTCTGATTTATTTGTGTCTTCCCTAGCTCTTTGTGAATATATCAGGACAAGATAGAGGGAAATACATATTGATGTATTCCCGTTGTTTTCTTTTTCACTCTTTATTTTATTATTCTATTATTTTAGTTTGGTTCTGTTTTCACTCTTTACTTTTCTTCCCTTTTATTGTTGTAAATCGCCTAGAATAGCCCCCCTGGTGAGATAAGTGGCAAATAAATTTAACAAATAAATAAAATATAGTGAAAAAAGTCAAGGTTGAGAGAACAAGCTGAGAGATATCTTTTTGTAACTGATAGGACTCAGTCTGGCTCTAGTTTTATGGGTTACTTGGAAACTGTGCTTTGGGCTTTCTGCATAAAAAAATGAAATTTTCACTTTGGATTTTGACAATTAAGTGGGTTACTGCTATAGAAATGACTAATAGTTACTATTTGGTATAACTAAAAAGTTGATACTATAACTTTACTACATGTCTTACCGCCTTAGAAAAAAGTCAGAAGTTACAGCTTTTTGTTTCCTTTCTTAAATTTCTTCCCCTCCCTTCACTTTATTTCCTCTAGCCCCTTTCCTTCCTTAATTTTTACACTGTCTTTATTTCTATTTGTATTTTATATTAATAATTTTTTAAATATAATATATATCTTAAAAAAGACTCATAAGCAATAGAATACTAGTCTCCTGGCCAATGTATGGCCAAGTAATCAAGCATTGTCTGAAATTATTCTGCCCCAATTGAATAGGAACAATGAAAGGCCTGTAAAAATATATTAATAACTAATTCTCTTAAAAGTTCCTGGTGGTTTTATCAACATATTTCTGCAGTTTTCTTGGTAACTTTATGGATAAGATTTGCTATTGTCATTTACTCAGATGTTTTTTGCCCTCTCAATCTACTTATAATTCTGGGATTACCAGGTAGTGTCCCTTCCAAATGTTAATCAACCTCAACTATGTTCAGACCAGGTCAGTCACATAAAGCACTAGGTGAAGGTCCTGGAGTTAAAAACAGGTAATCCTCAACTTCTGACCACAACAGGGACCAGAAAATTCATTGTTAAACAGTGTGTTTATTAAGTGAGGCATCATGTGACCACACCCAATTTTACGACTTTTTGCTGTGATTGTTGTGAATCACCACAGTCATTTAGTGAGACTTCATGTGACCGTGACTTGCCTTGCTGACTTCCTAATGTCCTCTCTTTAACTAATCAAGGAAAGAAGCAACCTAGAACTAAGGAGAAACTTCCTAACAGTTAGAACAATTAACCAGTGGAACGACCTGCCTCCAGAAGCCGTGAATGCTCCAACACTGGAAGTTTTTAAGAAGAGACAGGACAGCCATTTGTCTGAAATGGTATAGAGTTTAGACTAGAAGACTAGACTAGAAGATCTCAAAGGTTCCTTTCAACTTGGTGGTTGTTGTTGTTATTGACTTTGCTTGTTGGAAGCTGGCCAGAGAGGTCACAAATGGCAATCATGTGACTGTTGTAAATGTGCAACCATTGCTAGGTGCTCAAATAGTGAACCCACGACTGTGAGGATGCTGCGACAGTCATAACTATGAGGACTGGTCTTTTTTCAGTGCCATCATTACTTCAAATGGTCATTAAATGAGTGGTCGTAAGTCAACGGCTACCCTGTTCTATATCGGTTCCATTCCTAACTCTTCCCTTCTTAATTCATTTCCATTTTAAAACTCAATTCACAATATTTGAATTTATTTTTAGTGCTGTTTGAGTCTCTCCTGCATAAGGGTTGATAGTTAATGGTTATATATAGGCAATGCCATCTCCCATATCTTTACCTCTCTTATCTCAATTTTGGCTCTAGATGTATAGCTTTCGATTTTCTTTTAAGCTGAGTGTTTTCTGTTTTGGTTTCATATGTCTCCAGACTCCAACCTTCATTATACTTTATTTTCTGTCTGACTCTGAATTCTTTATGGTGAGTATAGAGTGTTACACATACAGAGACAAATATAGAGTGTCCTATAAAGAGTGTGGGGAAGATTTTTTATTAAATATTAATTCAGTTCTTCCATTTGTGTTTTATTCAGTACAACAGCTTAGAATTTTTACAGATTATGTACATCAGCCCCCTCATTCATTGCAAAACAATTACCCACAAAACATAAAGAGAGCTGACCATTATCTTTTGAGTCTTTTCCATTACCTTTAAAGATTCAATCCTGTATCCATTTATTTGGCAGAGTCTCAATACATAGTAGATAATAGCATTTCTTAGTAGACCCACATACGGTTCTGCCATTCTTAACCTATCATTATGAAATTGTATGGATTTCTTCACCCCATCTGAAAGAAGACAACAGTACTACACAAGGATAAACAGTTGCTTTTTATAATTTTAAAGGTATCTCAAATAATAAAGACTGCTTTTAAATCAAATCACTACATGTATATGAGATTTGGTAGCATTCTGTTCTCAGGAAAGGGGTACTCTCTGTCTGCATCCCATTCTGATAAAAAGTGTTGCAACCATTTGTTGATTACCGAGTTGTAGTCAGTGGGGATTTTCTGGATTTTCTCAACAAGATTCTGTTTTGGACCTATAAAGAAACTCAAGCTGAATTGGGTTACTTTTCAGATCACTGAAGCAGGCTATGAACCAAACAGAATACATTCTTTTTGATTCCCAATCTCTAAACCTACTTGTTTTTAATCAGCTCCTAGGAGATAGCAATTAAGGTTTATATTGTGTTTGGATGCTGTGACATGTCTACATCTACAAATATCAGAATTGTGGAGGCAATGGTTGCCCCTCTGATACTTTATGGAAGCAAAGGTTGGACTTTGAAGAAGCAGGATAGAAAGAGTACGGGTGTTTCTGAACTAAAATTTGTGCCTGGTCATTTGTACTTCAAGTTAGAATTCTGGGTTCATCAATTTGTTTGTTTTCTTGGCTATCCATGCTATTCTCTGGAGTAATGATTATATCATGGATAGCCAAGTAAACAAACAAATTGATTTTAAATATATCAATCCAGAGTTCTCACTCAGGATACAAATGAGCAGGCTTATGTCCATATTTTGGACATATTATGTAAAGATCTAGTTCTCCTGACAAGTCCATAATGCTGGGAAAGTAGAAGGAAAGGGAACAATTAGCAGCAAGGTAAATGGACTTAGAGCAATGATGGGTTTACTATTGGGAGCCTGAAGGACCAAATTGGGGACAGGTCAATTTGGAGGTCTATATTTGTGATGCTGGTTTAGTGTAATGGTTAAGGCATCAGAGTAGAAGCAGACAGACTGTGAGTTCTGGTCTCTGCTTAGGCACAAAGCTGGCTGGTGACCTTGAGTGGGTCAATCACTCTCTCAGTCCTAGGAATAAGGCAATCTTGCCAAGAGAACTGCAGAAAGTTTTCCAGGAAATCACCAAGAGTTAACACTGACTTGAAGGCAGATTTTTTTAAAAAGGGCTAACACCAACTTGATGGCATATAAACAGTGAAAGGATTCATTTGAGGGTCCTCCTATTCTCTTTTCCTCTTTTTTCCCCCCAATTCCACCCTACACACCCAACTGCAGTTCCAGAGATTCACAGCCTTCTGACTTTCAGCAAACTGCTAAAGACCTGGGGGTTCTCCCAGGTGTTGGGTTAGGATTAGCAAAAGCTAATGAGCGCAAAAGAAAGCACCTGCAGGTATACTAGTACTATGTTGTCCACTTCCGAAATATTAATTTCACCAATAATTGATGTCTTCTCAAATCCTTGATAATTCACCACAGATTATATAATTAAAGTTTAAAAGAAAAGATTGAGGAAACTGGATGTGTTCATGTTGGGAAAAGAAGGCTAAGTGGAAATATGATAAAATCTAAATGGCTATCATACATAAATGTGGCCTAGAGGGTTCCTTTGTAGCTGGAAATTTATTATTTTTGGTCATGTATAGGGTTGCGCTGCCCCAGACAGACCTAGTGTTTAATGTGGGGGTTGACTCAGCCTTCCATCCTTCCGAGGTAGGTAAAATGAGGACCCAGATTGTTGGGGGCAATAAGCTGACTTTGTAATAATGCCACTTGGGGGGGGGTGAAAGCCCTAATAAGCAGGCATATACAAACATTGGTTTGTGCTTAAATTGTAAGCCGCCCTGAGTCTTCGGAGAAGGGCGGGATATAAATGGGATTAAAAAAAAAATCAGAGGGCAGTTGTGGCTAGGAGGACCTTTGCTCAACTTCATGTTGTATGCTTGTTATGCTCCTTCCTGTACAGGGAAGTCCTTCTCTTGGTCGCTCATGCCCTGCTTGGACTATTGCAATGCACTCAACATGGGGCTACCCTTGGAAGAGTATCTGAAAGTTTCACCTGGTACAGAATGCAGCTGTATGACCAATTTTAGGTGCCCGAAAGATAGTTCATGTAAAATCTCTGATGAATGAGGTGCACTGGGTGCCAGTTTGCTTCTGCATCCAATTCAAGATGATGGGCATGACCTTTAAAGCCCTATATGACATGGGGCTACCTTGGAACTGTTTTCTCCCCTTACATCAATGTGTCCAACCTGGTCAGGCAGAGAAGGTATGCAACAGACCCTGTCAATTAAAGAATTTCGATTGGCAGGGTCCAGGAAGAAAGCCTTTACTGCTGTGAACCCCACCCTTTGAAATAAACTTCTTCCAGAGATGAGGCAGGCCCCCCACTCTCCTGGCCTTTTGGAAGAGTTTGAAGACCGGGCTGTACTAACTTGCATGGGGCACACAGGGGAGCATGATAGGGAAATAGGATAGGCTGGGGTGGCGTTGGTGGGGAAGGAGAGGCAAGGAAGAAGTGGGAGAGGGAGAGGAGATAGTTTGGAGAAGAGTTCACAGCTTTGATTGTTTTTACATCACAACACATTGCAATGCTGCACTAGAAACTCAGTCCTTTTCCACTTGCTCATCCCAGGCAAATATATAAGGGCTGAGTTCCCATTTCATCACAAGTTTACTTAGAACTTGTCTGGTATCTGTCCCTTCCAATTGTTCAGTTCCAGGAGCTTTGGAACAGAAAAGGATCCCACCCACACCAGACAATGTAAAAGTGTCAGAGAGAGAGAAAAAAAATGAGGGTAGGTCTTGCAAGAAAAAGGAAAAGAGGCACCTTCTCTGTGTCTTTTTCTCTAATACAACAGCTCCCCCAGCTTACATGTGGGAGAACTTAAATTAAAAGCTGCAGTTCTAGTGAGATATATAAAACAATAGATGCAAACTGTTAAGGCTCTGCTCCGCTTGGTTTCTTCCTGTCTTCTTTCAAGGGGGATGGGGAGGCCAGGAAGCCCATTATAGGCAGAGGCAAGGGCTCACATTTTCTCCAGAATACATTCAATTATCAGAAAGTAGATTTTGGTATGAACTGGAACAAACTGCCTTGGAAAAGGCTGGAATATTCTTTGCCGGAGATTCTTAAACTGAAATAGGAGGTCCATCTGTTAGGGAGGCAGCAGTGGAGGTTTTGTGCACTTGGCAGGGAGTTGGAGTAGGTGATCTCTAAGGTCAAGTAGGTGATTTCCGAGGCCATGAACTCATGATCTGTAAACCCAATAAAACAACAGTGAACAATAGTTAAACAAATTGTCTTTGCTTGAGTCAGGTTCACTAGAAAACAGTTTCTTGTGTTATGATTACCATGAAATTTGCAGTACTTTCCTCATCTTTCTCTACCCAATTCGAAACCTCTGTATAAGCTTGGCTTTAAATGTTGCACCCTGCATTGTTTAATACAGCTTGTTGAACAAGCTATAATAAGCTGTGTTTACATTTTATGTTAAGCCATAAATGCTTCCTCTAAAAATAAATTCTGGAAAATGACAAAGACTGAATCTTGCTTTACTTTAGATAAGCATACAGAAGGCACTATATTCCTGTCTGGTTTATATAACATGCTCAACCTGAACTACAAAGCTCTAATTTGGTATTGCACAATATGTGTAATGCAATATGTATAAATTCCATGCAATGTGAAGCACAAAGCATCATTTGAAGTGCTTTGCTTTCATATGTATACATAAGAGGGTTCTTTCAGTCCCTTTCCTGATCACACTGGGCGTATCACAACCCATCATCCTTTCCCATTAGCTTAAAATGCTTCTCAAAAGTGCTCTGTTCCATTCCAAAGCAATGTTAAATATTCCCTAACTAATGGCACTTTAAAAGTCACTATTACTACTATTCTGCCCCAAATCACTGCATGTTCTTAAAGCATTATTGCATCCTATCAAAATGCCGAACAACAACCACATAAACCAAACCACCCCTTAATTGGAAACACTGGAGTCATCAAGTTTAATGTCCTTTCATTAAAATACAATAAAATACAATATTGACCCTGTCTCAACAGCCTCACTCCAAGGATTAATCTTACTTTGCATGAAATAAAAGATTCAGGTCAGTTGCTTCCTTGATTTTTGTGGACTAAAGGAATGTGACTTGCTGCTTGCCCTGTCATTTTACTTAGAGAGGGGACACTCTTATCTGTCCTGCAGGCTGGACTATCAAAAGTCAATAATGAAAGGAACATGATCCTTGACTGTAAACACCCTGATTGGATTAAGTATCATTAGGAGTTTAGCAGTGGTATAGATACTGTATATCCCATCCTTCCCCCTTGCTTTAGGAATATGCAGTTGGGGTAGAGTGAGGGAAAATGAAGAAATATGCACAATATAATCATTGCTCAAATGTTATGACTTGTATCATTGGGAATGTATGAATGTAATTGTGGCGTCTCCACAATGTTCCCATATACATGTTATCATTTACCTACTTTATTGGGATAATGCTCCCTCCTCCATGGTTAATTCTTGGTCTGAGTGCGCAGACATTTGTCATCTTTGACTTAGTCTGTGCTCTTTATATACATGGATGAGTCTCATAGCTTCTCAGTGTCTGCAAAATTTAGTCCACCTCTATGCACTGGTGGTTCATCCTGGTGATACCATTGATTAGAACCATACAAACTCATAGGAAATGTGGGAATCAGTGGCTACAATTTTGATGGCCATTTCCTTTCCGTAGAATTGTAGGAACTGTACTTTAAATAACAGTTGCTTGAGAGGTACAATCTATACTTTGCAAGCTTCCTGAATGTATCTGACTGGCTACTGTGTGAGACAGGACAAGATGAGCTATTGTCCCATATTGCTTAAGTCTTATTGGGGACAGTTGCAATTGGAAATACTAATAAGGTTGATACCAACACACTTGTTCAGAGCCAGGGAAAAAGATAAAAATAGTTCTTGACTTATGATCATTTTCTGTTTCTAAGTGAGACAGTTGCTAAGTGAGTCACACCTGATTTTGCAACCTTTTGCCATGGTTGTTAAGCTAATCCGGCTTCCCCCATCAACTTTGCTTATCAGAAGCCAAATGGGAAGGTCACAAATGGTGATCATGTGATCCTGGGACTCTGCAACCATTTTAAATACATGCCGGTTGCCAAACACAAATAACAAATTTTATCACATGACTGTGGGGTCATAATTGCAAGAACTGGTCATAAGTCATTTTTTTTGATGCCACTGTAATTTATACCAGTCACTAAATGAATGGTTATAAGTCAAGGTCTACCAGTGCTCCCTATTCCCAAATGCCCCGAGTTAAATTCACTTAATAATTTCACTTGCAATGATTGATCTTGAATCACAGTAAAGGGGTTACTGGTATCCCCGGGAGCCTGTGCTGAAACTGTGCTCTTCAATCAAGAGTTCCCACATTAGTAATTGACCTGGATTTTACTTAGCTGCTAAGTAGGGAAGAGTATAAGACAATTCCCATGGGACAGACTCATTCCCCGGCCACCAGCATATTGTGAAGCATAGCTCTATGCTGTTTTTCTGATGCAGGTATTCATCGACTTACGACCACAACCAAGCCCAAAATTTCTTTGCTAAGTGAGACAGTTGTTAAGTGAATTTTGACCCATTTTACAACTTTTCTTGTAAAGTGAATCACTGCAGTTAAGTTAGTAACACAGTTGTTAAGTGAATCCGACTTCGCCATTGACTTTGCTTGTCAGAAGCCCACAAAAGGTGTTCACATGACCCTGGGACACTACAACCATCATGAGTCAGTTGCCAAGCATCTTAGTTTTGATCACGTGACCATGGGGATGCTGCAATGGTCGTAAGTGTGAGAAATGGTCATAAGCCACTTTTTTCAGTGCTGTTGTAACTTTGAATGGTCAATAAATGAACTGTGGTAAGTCAAGGACTACCTATAGTCACAAATTAACGGAGAGTCTTCTTTGTGACATAGAATTTAAGAGGATGTACATCACCCGTCCCCAGCTGGTGTCCTCCAAATGTGTTGGGTCTACCATGCCCAAAATGTAGCTAGCAGATGTCCAAGGTTGTAATGTACAATGGTTTCTACAAATCAGTTTGCTTGAGTATACTCTCCTATCACTGCATAGGGCATTTTCAGACAATCAGCTTTTTTGTTTGCCAACCTTTCTGAATCAAGTTGAAAATGCATCTAGGATTGATCTGGACTGGCTTAACTTTTTCAGGTCTATTATAAGCACGTTTAGGTTTATCTGTCTGCCAGTCTACAGAGCTTGCAAGGAACTACCAGTCAATCACTATAAGCTCTTTCTAGTTAATAGCCGAGCATAGATAAATGTTAAGCACTCACAACTTGCTTGGCTGGCCAGTAAGTGAGTGCCTCAGCCTGCCCTCTTGGTCCATTCCTAAGAACGTGTCTCTTTCCCTTTTCACAAAACTAGAGTTGCTAGCATTTCTGCACATTTCTGCATTTGCCATGGCTTGCTTCAAAAATCTCCCAGACTGGTAGTTCTCCATTGTTTTCAACTGCAAGCCTTGGGTTAGGACAGGGATCAGCAACCTGAAACAGTGAAAGAGCCACTCAGAACCGGTTCCCTCACAAAAGGAAAACCTGGGAGCCGCAAAAAATGTGTGCACATGCGCGTACATGCGCGCATGTGCAGAACAGGGTTTGACTGAAGAGTGGAGCCAAGGCGAGATATGCACCTACCCTGCATATTTGAATTGATTGGTTGAACTTTTTTAGTCCCACTTTTTTTTTTTGGACTGCACATCAGAGGACTGGGTGCTGCAGGAGACGGCTGAAAGAGCCGCATGCGGCTCCGGAGCCGCGGGTTGCAGACCTGTGGGTTAGGATCTCGCGTAAGCAAGGAGAGATTTTAGAAAAAAAGGAAGCGCTTCCTTGATTAGTTCCAATTAGCTTTAGATGTGCAGCTTTAAACCACTTTGCTTGGATTTTAAATATCCACCTAAGTGAACGCTATTCAGTCTTTCTGCCTCTCCCAGAAGCTCACAGTATTTGGGACGTTTCAGGTAAGAAAGAAATCCTGCCT
This sequence comes from Vipera berus, assembly GCF_964194415.1. Classification (NCBI taxonomy): domain Eukaryota; kingdom Metazoa; phylum Chordata; class Lepidosauria; order Squamata; family Viperidae; genus Vipera; species Vipera berus. The sequence goes on from NC_138202.1 coordinate 18,877,657, forward strand.
GCTCAACCTCCCACCTCCTTTCATTTCGGTGACCTTAGAAACAGTTGTTTTTCATTCACTATTATTATATTTATCTCCTGCTTTGGCTTGGGGAGCTTAGGATAACTCTCCCTTCTCACTTTTTTTTCCTGTGCAACTACTGTACTCGGTGAAGCATGTTGGACTAAAGATAGAGACTAGTTTGAAATCATTGAGCTTGTATGGCTGAGGGTGCCTAATCTACTATTCTAGTCTACCATCCTAACCTGGCTCTGTGTGATGCTGGTTACTTTCTCGTGTTCTCTGAAGTTGATTGAAAAGCAGGCTACTTTTGAAAGGTAACTTCAACCATCAGTAGTTATGGTCATAAAGAGATGGGTAGCATATCAATGTAATAAATGTATTACATTTATATTTAATTAATAAGAAATGGAAGGTTAACTCCCCAGTCATTTCATATAGTAACTAATCATTTTTCTAAACTATGGGCTCTACAGAGAACCAGATTCAAAGGAGAAAATGTGATTCAGAGAGTGCATGCAGCACCTTCTAGGAACTCATTAAAGCAGCTGCATATTTTCCTGAGCTCAAACAATTGTCCTCTGCATTGACCCAGTCTCAGGAAAAGCTACGTTAGGTTTCAGCCCTTGCTAACAATGTCTCTTCCAATGCAGACTCCGGAATACATTTTGTCATTTGAATCCAGTTCATTGCACAATCCGAATCCACTCTGTTTTCAGCTATTCAAAGTGCTTCAGCCCTTGCAACAGCCCTGCAAAGTGGAAGATAGCTGTATTCACAGCAGAACAGTATGATTCCCATGGTTTCAGAGGAGGCCAAAACTAAATGAATTTAGGTGATGGCTCAGTTCAAACAGAGCATTTGCTGCACCATGTTTGTCCAACATGAAGCTGTTACACCAGTTTACACAGGCACAAGGTAAAGCTTGTAAATTAGAATCCCTGATATATTGGCACTGTGTTCAATAATCAACTCTTGTGTGTGTGGCTTCAGTCTTATCTGCAATTTATGTGAGCCCTGTTTAAGAGTGTTCTGCCAAGTGTGAAGCACTGGGAGACCACTGATCTATTGCTGAGCCCTGCTCAGGAAACTCAATAAAATCTGTCAATATAATTTAGGCAGAATTCTGGGAGTTGAAGTCCACACATTTTAAACGTGTCAAGATTAGTAAACACTGCAATATAGGTCATATCGTTTCCTCTTTCTTATCTTTTCTACAAGATATATGTACCATATTCTATTAATATCTCCTTAGAACTTGGAAAACCTATCAAAACTATTTAGGTAAGAATAAAAAGAGATACAAAAGTGATACCATTGTGGGATTTTGTTATAGATTACCCAGGCAGGTAAAAGATATAGATGAGGTTTTCCTGCATCACATGACTTGAAAGAGACATACAATAATGATAATGGGGAATTTCAATTACCTTGATATCAGTTAGAAATCTTTAAACAGAGTACAAATAAATCTTGCCTGTTCTTACTGACAACTTCATTTGTAGGAAGGTGGAAGAAAGGACAAAGGGTTCTGCTAGCCTGGACCTAATCACCAAGAGGAATTGATTGAAGAAATGAGGGTGACTGGCACCTTGGGGAAAAGCGATGGTGGCTATTTGTTTATATTAATTTAGAGCATTTATTTGGCTGCCCAACTCAGACAGCATGACTAGGTGATGTTCAAGAGATCCTCAAACCTAAAAAAGGAAGTACCAATAAAAACCCACCCAATGTTATCATCAGACGTGTGATATCCAGAGGAGCAACTGAGAAGACTTGACTATTGAATTTCAGAAGAGTAGATCCTGAAGAATTCCAACAAAAGGATAGACTGGACTTGGCTCCATTCACTTCAAATCCTTAAGCAGAAAAACATTCTGGAAGGGTGGAAAATCCTATGAAATGAGACACTGAAGGCACAGTTACAAACAATCCACCCAAAAAAGGCAGTTGAAAGAAATTAAACAGGTCAGTGTGAATTTGTAAGAGCTAAAGATATACACACGCAGGCACACACTAGTGGGGTGCACTAACAAAAGCCTTAGACTCCAGATCATAGGAATGGCTAATCCTTCTACTTTACTCTGCCTTTGTCAGATCCAATTAGAAGTATTGTTTCCTCTTCTGACAACCGATGTTAAAAATGTAGACTGACAAATTATAGCAAATTCAAAGAAGAGCCACTAAGATGGGAGAGAGTCTGGAGACCAAGCCTCAGGAGGACCACCTAAAGAGTCAGGGTATGTTTAACTGAATGAAGGGAGAACCGAGAGGAGATATGGTTGTGGTTTATAAGACTTCAACACAGAAGAAGGAACAGATTTAAATCTTTATTGCACCGAAGTATAGAACCAGTGGACTAAAAATAAAAGCTGGACATGAGAACTGTTCTTGTCCTCCAGTGCAATAGGCTGTTACATGACGTAATGTCTCCTTTTCACTAGAAAGCTTCAGACAACACTGGTCACCTACCAGAGAAGCCATTATGGATTCTGTAGTGAGAAAAGGAATTGGATTAGATGATCTCGAAGGTCCCTTCTAGTTTTTGACATTTTGATGTGTAATCATTGGAGGGGCAAGGCAGGGGCCACTGAAGATTGGCCATGCCACTCTTGGTGGAGGATTTGGTTTGGTTTCTCTTCTCTTGAATTAGGTTTTTCTCCCTCTGTATTTTAAAATGATATTAAGCCAATTTCAAGGTTTATATTATGTTATATATTGCTGTCAATTTTCAAAATTTGTTGTCACTGTGGAAGCTCTAATAAAAGGAACTGAAGACTTACATAGCCTTCTCCTGGCACAGACCTTTGTTTCCTCTCTCTGACTGTTCTCAGTGGCCTCCGTTTAACATATATTTGTTTGTCTGAATCTGACAGTGTGGTATTTATAGGCTTCTCTCTGACCATTGCAGAGCAAGGTGGAATTAAAATTCTACTGAGGCAGCCAAAACTCATGTTTGCTTTTTGTAGAGATATCAGGCTGACTCTTTTATTCAGTTTGGATCAACTCTACTTCCTAGAGATTACTCACATGATCAACCATGCCAACTAGACTATCATCTGCATTAGCTAAGCCAGCACAAAATCACCCCAAATGGGGTAGTGTTGAATGAGAAGCTATTGATTTAATTGCAATGGTGGCCTGTCCAGCCAGAGTGCGGGGATTTATGCTTCATGCTGGTGCCCTCTAATCAATCTTCAACTCCTAAATGTTTCACAGCCATCAGCACAAAAAGACCTGACCTTGTGGAATAGGACAGAAGAAGAAAAGCTACCAATCTCTCTTGCTAAGAAGAGGATCCTTTTAATTTCTTGCAGAGAAACCGGCAGCCACTTCAAACCAGGTGGCTTAATCCACAAACTGGCCCCCAGAGAAGCCCAGGATCCTGCCTTGTTGATTCCACCCCTCCCACCCTTTGCTTCTTCTGTTTTTGTTACAGCTATAATGAGGAATGCAACTGGCAAAGTGACCTTGGTGCTTTTATAGTGATTAAAGAGCATTCAAAGCACTTCAAGATGGAAGGGACCACAAGAACCCCTTCTGACGAGAATCCAATCTTCTTATCAGGTGCATTTCACAAGTGATATTAAATAAAAAGTAGCATTGTTCTTCAGGACAGGTAGTGCTTTGTTATCCTTACAAGCAGCTGGAAGAGAGAAGTAGCTAGGCCCCCACTGGAGTTGTGCCTGAATGGATTTCTCCAATTGAGACCCAGGATCGCTCACCTCCTTGCTGGGTCTCCTGTCCATCAAGCTAGAGTTCCCCTCTCAGTTCAGGCACACACAGAACTGCAAAACCAACAAAGCCACAGTCAAAGCAGTGTTCTTTCGTCTCCCTTTCCCCCCTCCCTTTGCATATTAAAACTGCCACCTTCTCTATCCCCAGTTGAAGAAACACCCCGGTAAACGACCCCGACAGGTGACCCCAAAGGTAGCTGCTGCCGCCGCCTCCACCATCTTCATCGCACTTTGGCCTGTGGAAACTTCGACGTACAGCAGCGCACTTCCAACCGCCCGCCACCGAAAATGCCGGGCAGCGTGTGCTCGGCTTGGGAAAAGCGCAGCTCGTGTCCCCTGCACCCTTTGAAATCGGGTGGGAGCAAGTTTCTTTCCTCCTCCGGCTGAGGAGGAAGGGGAAAGGCCAGGCTAAAGCAACGCAGAGGGGACTGACAGGCCAGGAGGAACGTCCCAACAAAGACTGTCCCCATCCCGAGCAGGCGCGCTTTCCCCTCGTGGGTTCTGTTTCTCGAGCCCCAAACGTCAACCGGCGGTCCCTTTCGAAGTAGCGACAAAGCGAGCCGGCAAGCGCAGGAAATGTTTCGGCCTGTCTCTTCCCGGGCAGACGTGAGGCGCTGCCCCAGGTAAAGTTTCCCTGAAGAGGCCTGGCATAGACGGAAGAGGAAAGTAGGAGGGCGAGCCGGACGGTTTAGTTGCCACCATCACCACCCTCCTCCCCCCTCCCCGCCCCCCTCCCCTGGACATCGGTGTCCGGGCGCCGCTTCGGCGCGTCCAGCTAGGGCGCTTGTCGCCGAGTGGCGACGCGTCTGCCCGGCACGGGTGCTTTTATCTGAAGCCAGGCGGAGCGAGGGCCGGCCCAAGCGGGCGGGCGCTTCTCCGCCCGCCCGCCCCTCGATATCCCGCCCTTTCCCGGCGGGCGGCGCTGGACGCTTCCAGTCTCCGCCACTCGGGCGCGCTTCTGACTGCGGAGGAGTCGCCGGCGCCGGCGCCGCCGCGGGAAAGCTTCATGCGGCAGCGAGGCGAGCGGCTTTCGGTCAGGCAGGAGCGGCAGCCTCCTTTTCTGGCTTTTCCACCAGCGGCAGCAGCGCCGGGGATGGAGCTGGCTGCGGCGGGCTGCGAACCTTGGCCGAGGGGCGTCGGAGCAGCCCAGGCACGGGCGGGGAACGTCCGGGCGTTGCTGCCTTGCTGCCGCCTCCGCCTCCGTTAAAGCAGCGCCTGGCCGAGGCTCCGACTCCATCGCTCCTCCTGTGCCGCTCGTGACGGCGATGTGAACGGCGGCAGATAGGAGGGAGGTGGAGGCGCTCCAAGTCCGCGGCGGAGCTCAGAACGGCGGCCGGGGAGAGCGGGCGGCATCGCCGATAGCGACAGGAGCCGATCGCCTTCGTGTTGTGAGCGCGTCGGGGATTTGATGCAACCGGGCGAGCGGAGAAACCACCGACGGTGTGGGGCAAGGTCACGCCCGGCCAGATTTCACTTCCCGCCGCCGCCCCCGAAGCTTTCCATGGGGCGGGCGACGCGGCTTGAGCGCTCGAACCGAGCCGGGCGCTTCGGGCCCGACCCCAACCTTGCTGACCGGCGCCTCTTACCTCTAGGATGCGGCGGCGGCTGCTGCTAAGCGAAGCACTGGAGCAGGGACGTGGAAGGCGGCCGTGGGAGAAGGAGCTCCCCGGGCGGTCGGATTCCCCGGGAGGTAGCAGGTAAGTGTCGTCGTCGTCGTCGGCTTCGTTTTGCTTTCTGCATTGCAGCCCCCGCGCAGCTGCCGGCGGGAGGGCTGGGCTGGGCTGGGCTGGGTGGGTCGACGGAACGGCGAGAGGGTACGGAAAGGGCTCCGGGGAGGGGTCTTCCATGGTGGTGGCGTCTTTTTTTTTGGAGCGATGGGAGCGGAGGTGAGGACGAAGTGAGGTGCTTTCCCTCCCCGTCCTCCAAGACGCGTCGGGGGAGCGAGAGGCGCCCCCGGCCCCGCCAGGTGTGGCCGCTGCGTCTTAAACGGTTTTCCGACCGGGCCGCGGGCAGGGAAGACGGCCGAGAAAGTGTCGCCAGCGCCGACATTCAGCCATCTGCCTTGTTATTTCTTGGCCCGGTAAAAGAGGCGAAGGGAGCCTTTTGTGGACAAGTCCCTCCCCGCGCCGTCTACAATGGAGGAGGGGGGGGCGTCAAGGTCCCGCACACCCCCCCCTCTTTAAACGGTTCTGGAGTTTTCTTGCTACTTCGGCTTTGGCAGACTGGGGGAGCTCCAGGGCCGGCTTTGGAGAGGTTGGCTGTGCCGGCGCGTTAGACGGGGAGTCCCCACGGAGGGCAAGCACACGAAACCACGCTTTTCTTACTTGGTCTCTCTCCCCGCCTCTAGCGCGCAACTCCGGCGGGCGAGGGCCGTTGGATTCGCGTGTGTGTGTGTGTGTGGATCGTTTTGGGAGGGGTCGGGGCTGCCGGTTGGGGTTTTGTGTGACGACCCCCGGGTCACTTCGCTCCCCCTCCCCTTTTTCGTGGGGAGCCCGCCTCGCTTTCCTTTTTTGCCTGCGTAGATTTTTTTTTCTCCGCAGCCAAGATGGGTGTGGGTGTAGAGCCTCGCTTTTGGATGAACGCCCCCCTCGGCCCTTAAAACTCTCGTGGGATAAGTTAGCCTAGGCCAGAAGGCTCGGCTTCCTCTCCTCTTCTTCCTCGCCCCCCCTCCCCCTCCCCAGTGCCTTTGGAAAGCTGGTGGAGAGGGAAACTGCGGAGGGGACCAGTTTGGATGGAGTCCCCGGAGGAAAAGCCCAATGAAAGACCTTGGGAGGAAGGCAGGTGGGAGATCAGGAAGAGCCCTAGACTCCAATCCAGGCAGGACATCTGGGGAACCAGGAGCCAAGGTGTGTGTGTGTGTGGGGGGGAGAAGGAATGGGGGTGCCTCTGACAGGGAAAGAGGAAGGGTAAATTTGCCTTTGGGGCCCAGAGAAAGAAAGTCCAGTAGGAAGTTTCAGGTTGCAGTCCTTTGTTGTGTTTGATCTTTCAGCTTGGCCCACCTTTGAACACTTTCACTGCTGCACTTCACGTCCATCTGTGTGACCTGGGGTTTCATTAAACAGCTTTTCTCCTGTTTTTCATAATATTCGGTTATTCGTGAAGGTTCTTTAGGATTTCTCTTGTGTAAGGAGCATTTTTTTTAAAAAAAATAATAATAATTATCCACTCACTTGGATTCTAGGCCTTTGGTATCTATCTGCAGCAGGGAAAGGAAAGGAGCAGACTAGGCTGGATGGGCGGAATGATTGTGGGATCTCCAGAGCTGAAGGCTGAGATGTGATCTGATTCCTTTGGAGAGGGCTGCTTTAATGGGACTGGGATGTGGAAGGAAGCAGAGGGCAAGTTGGAGCTTTTTCCAAGCTAAGTAAAACATCTCTGGCTTTGATTGTTGATACTGTGGACATTGGACATTATGCTCAACTTTGGAAACAGCCTGCTCCAATCTAGTTCATCTTGGAAGGGAAAATACGTTGTCTGACACTTGTTTTCTTCCTGATACTGGTCTAGATTCAGCTTGTCCAGTGCCAGGCACCTCCCTTTCTAAGACAATTTATTTCATCTGACTGTTTACCAGCAGGTGCAACCTTTGGCATGGCTTTGCTCATGTAAATATAAAGGGGTAGTTTTGCTTAAATGTGGTAGATCATTTCTGCAAACCCCAGTTATCTTGCTTCCCACTTGCAGAATTGTCATAAACATGTTGGCTCTCCTTATAAGGCTGGGTTGAATACTGTTGATGTAATAGATGGCACACCTTATAGCCGTTTTTATTTGAGGAGCTTCCAAGTAGCTGCAAAATCTTGTATAACCAAGGAAAACTTCAAAAAAAGAATCTGCATGTTCGTTTTTTATAGAGGAGGCTGTAGTGACCTTTATAGATATAATAGCTCTCCCCTGGAGATTAATATTTATTCTGTTTGAGGGTTTGGTAACAGGGCCGTTTTCATAGGACCATCTTTGGGATGTGATCAGAGTAAGATATTCTGCTCTGAAAATCATTAGCAGAGCTTTGTGATTAGAAGGCCACGTTTGGGGCTGAGCCCAGGATGCTGGGTTAGCCAGTGAACTGCACAGCCTCATGAGTGGTACATGTAGTCCTCAACTTACAACAGTTTGTTTAGCGACCACTTGAAGTTACAACAGCACTGAAAAAACTGACATGACCATTTTTCACACTTATGACCATCGCAACATCCCCATGGTCACGTGATCAAAATTTGGGTGCTTGGCAACTGGTTCATGTTTATGAGAGTTGCAGGCTCCTAGGGTCACCTTTTGCGACCTTCTGACATGTAAAGTCAATGGGGAAGCCAGATTCACTTAACAACCGTGTTATTAACTTAACCCTTGATAGATAGATAGATAGATAGATAGATAGACAGACAGACAGACAGACAGACAGACAGACAGACAGACAGATAACCTTTACTGTCGTTTTTTACTGTGGGCACAATGGCACACATTAAAAATGAAATTTGGTTGCTTGCTCTCAAAGTGTACACATACATAACACACATTTAAACATACTATATACAACATATGTATAGACCTACACCTTTACATATAAGTAACATATAAATATTAATCACTGTCCATCTTGAATACATAACGGAAGGAGGAAGCTTTAGAGTTCACAAGGTTAATACTGCAGGGATTCACTTAGCAACTGTGGCAAGAAAGGTCGTTAAATGGGGCACTTAACAAATGTCTCACATAGCAACAAAAATGGACTCCATTGTGGTCGTAAGTTGAGGACTACCTGTGTTCAAGGATTTCTCATGCCACTGCATGGAAGGCCTTTTGATCAGATGAGACAAAAATTAGCAGGTCGCTGCAAGCCAGGCTTTTCAAGGTGACCCACCTCTGGCTTGCTTGAATTGCAAAGGAAAGAGTGATTGACATTGCAAATCTGTCCTGGGTTTAGTTCCTTGGGGATATTTGGGTTAAAGAGAGCTTTTTCAATAATGTCCGAAATTTACTACTAATTCCTGTAGAAAATGCTCCCATTTTCCAAGGAAACAGATAATGACTTTACTCCTGGGTATGAGGATCTTATTGGAAAAGTGTTCACTTCCTTTTAGAAAAGCACGAGAAAGGAGTTGACTTCCAACAAGTGATTTTAGCCCAAGGTACCTGTGGGTTAGAATAAGGATGATTTTTTTTCAGCTTGTGCTTCTTGTGTCTTATGTGTCCTTGTACCTGAATTAGGTAACATTTTAGATGAAGGCAACAGAACTTACAAGGTAGGACTTGCCTCTTGCCTGTACAATTGCAATAGGCAGCCTAACTGTAAAAGCATCAAATAAAAGAACAAAAGGATTTAGGCAGGATGTGACAAAATGATGTGTGTGTGCGTATATGTGTGTGTGCTTGTGTGCATGCATAATTGAAAGTAGGCAATTTTCTAGACTTCTGATTTCCTCTCCTGCAATTTGAGTCACACATGAGCAATTGTAGTGCCCAGTTTTACAGATTGGGAAGCGCAATGATACTCCACCAACACAGATTTTTGGGTTTTTGCCTGCATCCTTCTGACAAATATTAAGGACAAGTTGATTTAAATTAAAGCCTTCCTGAAGTGCAGCTTGGTTCATTGTGACCATGTGACAGTCATGGTGTTGCCACCTGCTACTTAACTTCAACCTCTGAAAATCTCTACAGCTTGAAGATGTTTCTTCAATCCTTCCATGCGTACCCATCCTAGCTTTCCTTTGTTAACAAGACTGTGTTGGATATGGACATGGAATTGGACAGAGATACTCAGGTATTGGATACTTTCCTCTTCAGAGTCTGCATTCCCCAGGGAGTGCTAGAGAATCTTGGGCCAATTCAAATTCCTGTTTGGTTTTGAAGCCCATCTTCTCTGTAACCTTGCTGGAGAATGGTTAAAATTAAATGCCTGGATTCCTATAACACGCTTAGTTCTAAGCCTGGCTTAAGAAAACATGGTTCCTATGCTGACGTAACATGCTGTGACCAAAGAAATAAGCTGTCATGGTTCCGACAGATGAAACTCTTCAAAAGAACTTTGAGGCATTGTTTACCTTAAAGAATCTTTTATTTGAGAAATAAGGTATCAGCACTACATAGTTTAAGCCAAAAACTGAATTCCCCTCCCCTGGGCACAAAGTAGCAAAGCACAATTCCCTCCTTCAATTAACAGTCATAAATCACATTCCCCAATTAGCTTGAAGCACAGGCTTTCTCCCCAGTTCTCCAACCTCCCAAATCTTTATCAACTCTGAGCGCAATAACCTTGGATTCCCACGGCTGAGTTATTGTTATGACTAGCTGGACTCTCATCCACATTCCCCCTCCTAGCATCAACTAACTCTAAAAGCAATAGAGGAAAATGTCTGCATTTCCATCTATTGTCAAAGCAAGAACATCCGATGTTAACAGCGTTGACGTAAGCTGTATTATGAATGAATGTCATGGTCTGGTTTATCCTTGATGTTTGTAGGTTGTCTGGAATCCGCTATGAGGAGGGGAGTGTTATCTTTCAGAAGTGGGCCTGTGCCTAGATGTGCTTTGTGTAAATGTATTTCTCTGCCTCGGTGAGATACCTGATTTCCAAATCAAGAGCTTTTTCATACTGCAGAAGACCTGATTATCCAGGTCAGTTCATGGTTTAGAAGTGGAATGCTACTTCAATTTTTCCCCCTTTTCTAACGCTTATTTCTAATCAGAAAATGTTCCAGTTCATGAATTTATTAGAAAGAATAAAAAATGAATACTGACTTCAAATACAAAATTGGGCAAATTGGACAGTTCTGAGATTTAACATTGTTTAGATTTTCAAATAGAAGCAGGAATGTGAGAGCGGTCCTCCCCTCCCCCCATAATTTTCAGCAAAGAATGAAGCTAAAAACTATTTCTGGGATGGGGTGGGGGAGGGAAACACAATACATTACTAGCTGGAAGGTTTCCTAAATATTTTTGAGCCAAATCTACTTGGCATTCAGGGAAATTCAACTGCGACATTAGCAGGTGGAAATACATAACGGTACGGAACGGAAAAATATCCCACGGTTTAAATCTGCACAGATTTTGAAGGATTAAAAATCTTGTCAGAAATAGTTATAATCATGGGTAACATGGTTACTTGAAAACTGTCCAAAATGGACGGTGATGCAGCTGGCAAGATAGCTGGATGGCACTCAGCCAATAGTTTCTTCTTGTAATGAAAGCAGGGAAATTCTTGAGTGTAATTAAGAAAGAACCTAGTGGGACTAAGCAGGTGTCCCATTTAATGGTGCTCTGTTGGTTGATGGGTGTCTGAGATTTGTGACAGAAGGAGGCATTTATTCCAGGAATAAGCCATCGTTCATTCAAGAGAAAAGAGCTAGCTTGTTTATTTCACTGATGCTACCCTGAATTCATGGCAGTTCTTAAGACAAGATAGCGGCTGGGGAGGATGCAGATAATCCTTGACTTACAACCATTCATTCATGATGGTTCAGAGTTACAAGAAAATTTAAAAAAGGGACTTGGGACTGGTCTTTTCACTTATCTCCACAATCACATAGTCAAAATTCAGGCGCTTGACAACTGGCATGTATTTACAACAGTTGCAGTGCCCCAGGCTCATGTGATCACCATTTGAGAACTTTCCTCGCCAGCTTCCAACAGTCAAAGTCAATGATTCACTTAACAACTGCAATGATTTGCTTAACAACCATGGCAAAAAAGGTTGTAAAATCAGGTGTGACTCACTTAACAACCATCTTGCTTAGCAATGGAAATTCTGCTCCCAATTGTGGTCATAAGTTGAGGACTACCTGTAGTTTCACATTTTGTGCTTGCTTATGGATTTTCCTCCAGGTACACCCAGGTGTTGCTTATTGATTGTTTAGCCTTGAATTAAGAAATATTTTGGTGGCTGAGAAGGTCACAGTTGAATTTTTGAAGCACCAAGGATAAAAGAGGATTGGTCAAGTGAGCAGGACCACTTCATTCATATAGGCCAGGGGTAGGCAACCTTGGCTCTTTTATGACTCATGTACTTCTGGGAGTTAAAGTCCATGAGTCATAAAAGAGCCAAGGTTGCCTTCCCCCTGATATAGGCAATCCCCCGCTTAATGACTGGTTGCTAAGCAACCAACCATTCAAAGTTCTGACAGCTGCACCCCCTGAAGTCACAAAATCATATTTGGGGTGTTTGTAGCTGGCTTCCATTTATGGTCATTTGCCATATGGTCACAGGACTATGATTTTTGATTTTTTTTTACAGTTTCTAGTATTCTGTCTGGTAAAAAAAATGCCCTTAGGTCAGGGCTTTTCAACCAGTGGTATGGGTACCACCTGTGGAACATTGGCACCTGGCAGGTGGTACGTGACCATCCTAGAAAAGTGGTAGCCGGGGAGGGGAACGAGCTGAACCGGTGGCAGTACCACACAAGCCTGAGCGAGAGACAACTGGAGCTGTAGGGCTGTCAGGGCTCAGCGAAAACGCCAGGATCAGCGCTTCTTCAGGGCTGTCAGGCCTCAGTGGAAGCACCAGGATCAGCGCTGATCAGCTGGAATGTTGCAGCATCTCCAGGGTCTTGTGATTTCCATTCAGATGCTTGGCAACTGATTCATATTTATGATGGTCACAGTGTCCCAGGGTCATGTGAAGTGAGCAAAACTTGCTGCAACCATCCAGCAGACAGGGGGAATAAAAACCAAACACACCCCACCCCACCCCCGCTGCCAAACCTCAACAGGTAGTCAAGGACTACCTGTACTTCATCACTTTTTTCCTTTTTTTTGGTCATTAAGTTTTTGACACCTTGCTAGGTGACTGATGGTACTCGGATATTGCCATATCCTGGATGAAAAGGTTGAACAGCCCTGCCTTAGGTGCACATGGGTTTGCTCAATGACTGTAGCATTTGCTTAATAACTGCCTTAAAACAGGTTGTAAAGTTGGAAGCGGTCACGTGATGATGCACATCACAACTGCCATGACTTAGGACCATTATTCCAGCCTCCATTGTGGTTGTAACTACTTGTATGAATGCACTCTGTGTGTACAATTCTATTTTAAGACTATATTATGGCTCCTGCTACCATTTCAGTGGTTCTAATCTCAACATAACAGATGCAACTATGCCAGCAACTTTTAGTAATTGCTGTCAAAGGTGGCGGTGGTGGTGATGATGGGCTTTGAGGAGGAATCAGCCCAAAGAGATCTAGAGTTCTGGTACCACTAGGCCAGGGGTAGGCAACCTTGGCTCTTTTATGACTCGTGGACTTCAACTCCCAGAAGTCCTGAGCCAGCTAGCTTAGGAATTCTGGGAGTTGAAGTCCACGAGTCATAAAAGAGCCAAGGTTGCCTACCCCTGCACTAGGCTTTCAAAGGGTTTCCTTTTTTTCTGCAGCTGTGATAATAGCAAGGGGGAAGTGAACGTTTTCCTTATATGTATACTGGAGGTTTTCATAAATAGACTGGGCAACCGTGAGTAAAGGGTTGGACTAGAAGACTTCCTAGGCGCCTCCCCAGCCCTATGATTCCATTTCCTTTGAGCACAACAGCACGTGCCGCTGTCAGATTGCTTTGGACAAGTTGAAGGAAGAAGTAGAGAAGGAGAAAAAATGGAGATGGGGCAAATAGTGATACAAATAGTCCTCGACTTATCACCAGCATTGAGCCCAACATTTCCCGTTGCTAAGACAGACATATGTTAAGTGAGTTTTATGATCTTTCTTGCAAAGAATCACTGCAGTTGTTAAATTAGTAACAGGGTTGTTAAGTGAATCTGGCTTCTCCATGGAGTTTGCTTGTCAGAAGGCCACAAAACAGGAACACATAACCCTGGGATCTTTATAAATATGAGTCAGTCGCCAAGCATCTGACTTTTGATCACGTGACCCTGGGGATGCTGCAGCGGCTTTTGATACCATCGACCATGGTATCCTATTGCGGTGTCTCAGGGGGTTGGGAGTGAGAGGCACTGTTTTGCAGTGGTTCTCCTCCTATCTCCTGAGCCGTTCGCAATCAGTGTTGACGGGAGGGCAGAGGTCTGCCCCGAGGCCTCTCGTTTGTGGAGTTCCTCAGGGGTCGGTTCTCTCGCCCCTCCTGTTCAACATCTACATGAAGCCGCTGGGTGAGATCATTCGTGGTTTCGGGGTGGGGTATCATCAGTACGCTGATGATACCCAACTTTTTCTCTCCACCCCAATCCAACCCAGTGATGCCCTTGCCGTGATGTCCCGTTGCCTGGAGGCGGTCCAGGTCTGGATGCGGAGAAACAGGCTTCGTCTCAATCCTGCCAAGACTGAGTGGCTGTGCATACCGGCATCTCGGACTAACCAGTCTGTTCCACCTTTAATGATGGGTGAGGTGTTACCCCCCATCGATAGGGCTCGCAACTTGGGCGTCCTCCTGGATTCACGGCTCAGTTTTGAAGACCATATAGGAGCCGTGACCAGGGGGGCCTTTGCCCAGGTTCGCCTGGTGCGCCAGTTGCAGCCCTACCTGGACTGAGATGCCCTGCGCACAGTCACCCATGCGCTCGTGACCTCCCGTTTAGACTACTGCAATGCTCTCTACATGGGGCTGCCCTTGAGGACCACTTGGAGGCTTCAGCTGGTGCAGAATGCAGCTGTGCGAGTTGTGATGGGAGTCTCCCGATACTCCCATGTAACACCTCTTTTCTGCGAGCTGCATTGGCTTCCGGTTGCCCTCCGGGTGAGATTAAAGGTGCTGGTGATGACCTATAAAGCCCTAAATGGCTTGGGTCCGGGATATCTGAGGGAACACCTGCTGCCGGCATCAAGCTCCCTTCGTCCTGTGCGCTCCCACAGGGAGGGTCTTCTCAGGGTACCGCCGGTAAAAGATTGCCGGTGGACAATACCCAGGGGGAGGGCCTTCTCTGTGGGTGCGCCTGCCCTTTGGAATCAGCTGCCTGTAGAGCTTAGGACTGCCCCTGACCTCCACTCATTCTGCCGGGACCTGAAGACCTGGCTCTTTGAGCTCTCTGGCCTGGACTGAGAATATTAATTGGGATTTTAATTGTATTTTAACTGGGGTTTTATTCCAAGGTTAATATAATCTTTTTAATCGATTTTAAGTTTTGTAATTTGTTGTATTGTTTTTACAAACCTTGTGAACCGCCCTGAGTCCTACGGGAGAAGGGCGGTATATAAATCAAATAAATAAATAAATAAATAAATAAATAATAAATAAATAAGTGTGAAAAAATGGTCAGAAGCCACTTTTCTCAGTGCCGTTGAAATTTTGTGTGATCACTAAATGAACTATTGTAAGTCGAGGACTATCTGTAGAGCTTCTGGGAGTCTACAAATTCTCAGAGATGATATCGCCTCCTTTGCTGGTGAATATTCGTGGCTAGAAAGATTTTATTGCCACTGAGAAATTTCAGGAGACTGTCTCTCTCTCCCCCTTCCTAGCCCCGCCAATCGATTTGGATTTTAGATGAATTGATTTCATCTAAACTTTAGACTCTAAAATGCATTACACTTAACATTTATACATACAGGAAATGTGTTGTTACTGCTACAGTAATTTGTGCTCACATTATATTACGTATAAATACTTTATAACAATAACTGAACTGTGCAGAAGGTTGGTTGCTAGAACTGGAAGTTTAAAGTGTACAACCAAGCATTGTATCAATGATTGTTAAGCCACTTATATTGGCATCACTGTTGCCTGTTAGAATGAAAGACTGGCTGGGGTGAAGACAGAAGAGTACAAACAGAAATGGGTGTTCAAATCATATTATATGAGGAATTTCTGAGCTTTCGGGAGGCATGAATCATTCTGTAACCATACTGATTCTACTTTTAATGTTTAAAAAGAATTATGAGGCAATTTGTGCAGCAAATGCTTGAATCATCTTATGAAATATAAAGGAGCCCCACTGATGAGGCTAATTGATTGCCTAAGAATCTATTTCTAGATTGATCAACATGAAGCCTATGATGGAAAGACTATGGCTGTTGTAGCATTCTCCTGCCTGCTTTTTTTTAAAAAAAGCATACTTATTTTTATTTATTTTTCTATCGAACTTGTATGCCCTCTTAACTCTCAGTGACTGGGTGGCTCACAACAATTTCATTAAAATTTCAATAAAATCAAGGGAAGGGGATTTCAATAAAATCATCTAAAAGGAAGACAGGTAAGAGTTGGCAAAAATGACAGACTGGATGGAAATATTGGAAGGCATTTCACTCTCCTTCACCAAAGGTTTAGATCAGGGGTGTCAAACTCAATTTCACTGAGGGCCGCATCAGCATTGCGGTTGCCCTCAGGGGGCCGGGTGGGTGTGGCCTGGGTGGGCGTGGCCTACTGGGTGGGCATGGCTAAAGTGCATATGGCTTACTGGGTGGGCATGGCCAGCTCTACATTGTTCTCATCAAGGGTGCCTATGGGGGCCTGGGCAGGAGTGGGACAGATCTGAGGGTCTCTGGCAGAAGGAGATGGGACCAGGGCAAGTGCCAAGGCAGTGGGGGCCGTTCCCTCACTGTTTCCAGGATGGCTTTGTGGGCCGCATGAAACCACTTCACGGGCCTTGTGTTTGACATGTCTGGTTTAGATAAAGAACCAGAACTTCATAGCTATCTAAGCAACCGCACCTGGGGGGGGGCTATCTGGATCTGCAGGGGAATCTCATTCCAGAGTGAAGGAACTGCTACGGAGAAGGGATGCTTCTGGGGTCCTGCTAGATAATATTGCTTAATCTGGCACTTAGCAGTATCTTGTCTATCATAATGTGGGTAAAACTTTGGCCATCTTGTCAAAGAGAGCCATGGCAACTGGAAGAAGCGACTTCGATAAGTAGTGAAACATTTCAAACGAAAAAGAAAAGATGTCTAGTTGCTATGACTGATCTTCCAGACAACTCTACCTGGATGACTGAGAATCCTCACTGACATCTTTTCAAGTAGTATTTCCTGTTAATTAATCTACTTATTAAGATGTCTTAAGTTGGCGACGGCCATTTTGTCTTCAGTAGCAAACAATTTTGCTAGCTATTTAACTGTATAGCCTATTGAGTTCCTCCTGCTATCTGTTTTGAAGCTCCCAACATTCTGCTTCATGGATGACACATAAGTCCTTGCATTATTATAGAAAGGAAAAAATAATCATTCTTATTCTATTTCTTCACACTATATATTAATTTCCAGCTTTTCCATGTTTTCCTTTTTTAGCTTCCCCCTTCCAAGTTGAAATGCCCTCAAAATAACCTTTCCTCATAGGAGGCTTATTCTAGTCCTTTGATCATTTGGTAATCTTTTTTCTTTTTCTGGCTGTATAAGTTTGTGTTTGAGATGTGATGATAAAAATTACAAAGGTATTCCAAGTGTGATTGTTCTCCTACATTTATTTAAAAGCATTATTGTGTTATATATGTAAACAATCCTTAAATAGATATGTATATATGTTAATAGTTCAAATAATACGGCAGTGTATAAAGTGTTAAACTAAAAGCCTCCTGACAGGAAAACACGCGGGAACTTTGACAGCTGTCAAAGTTCCCCGCACAGCGCAGGCGCCACCACTGACAGCTCGCGGCTGTCAAACTCCGGACTACGAGGAAGCCTGAGCTGTCAAGCGTCCACCGCACAGCGCAGGCGCGACCACTGACAGCTCGCGGCTGTCAAAACACCAAGCCACGCGGAAGCCGGAGCTGTCAACAGAAGACGACGCGGATTGGTCCCTGCCTGACGCGGCGCCAAATTAAACACCGCTGATTGGTCCTCGCTACCAGCTGCCGGCTATAAAAGCCGGACAAGTTATTCTATGTTTGCCTTGCTCTTAAATAAACCTGTTGTTACTAGCCTGTCGTCCCGAGTGGTCCTTGGCTACTTCACTGGCGACGAGGATGGGATCGCTCCGGAGCTGAAGTCACGGCCGAGGAAGAAAGTTCCCGGCAAGAGCTGTCACGGAAGTTTTAACTTCCATCGGAGCAACCCAGGACCGGACGACATGGCAAACTTCGGCCGTGTGAGGGAGTTTGATACCCGCCATCCCGAGAGATGGCAATCACACCTCGGCCAAGTCGAGGGATTCCTCCTCGTCAGTAAAATCACTGACGACCGAGCAAAGGCCGCCGCTCTGCTGTACATCAGCGGGCCCCCGGTGTACGATGCAGCCGTCGGGTTGTTCAGCCCAGTGCCCATCACTGAAGTCTCCTACGCGGACTTGGTGGACCAGCTGAACAAGTACTACATGCCGGCTCGATCAGAACTGTACTGGCGGGTGCAATTCGCACAAAAGAAACAGCGGCAGGACGAGCCCGCCAACGAGTTCATCGCCGGGGTCAGACACGCCGCAAGGAACTGCTGCTTCCCCGACCTGGAAGACCGCATCAGAGACCAGGTGGTGATCGGTCTGAGGGACGAGAAGCTACAAAAGAAACTGACGTCCAAACCCGACATGAACCTGGCTGAGCTGACCAGGGAGATCATGGCATACGAACACAGCCACAAGAAGAAGTCGACTCACACGACCCCTGAGACCCCCGCGACCGTCTACCAGGAAAGCGCAGCCTTCAGCGACAGCGGAGAGTCGGTAGATTTCACCGATGGAGAAGCCCTACAGCGCAGAATGGAGCACCGGCAGCCGAGAAGGAGCAAAACGTCGGACCGCCGGGGGTCCAGGAACCCTCCACCGCCACCACCGCGTTACGAGCAACGAGCCGCCTGTGCCAGCTGCGGGGGCAACCATGCCCGAGGAAGCTGCCGCTTTAGGAACGCGAAATGCCACAATTGCGGGAAGACTGGCCACATCAAGCCGGTGTGCCGCAGCAAGGGCCGGGACAACATCAATGAGGTGGAGGCAAACCCCCCAGGTAGGCCGGCTGCCCAGGCCAGCAGAGAACCCCACCCAGGCCCCCTGGTAGAGACAATTGACAGGGTAAACAGCATAAGCTCCAAGGTTAAGATCTGGGTCAGAATTCAGGGGGTGCCCTGCCATATGGAAGTAGATTCAGGGTCAGCAGTCTCCTTAATTTCGCTGACAACCTATCGGAAGATCTGTCAGAAAGGCCGAGGGCAAATTCCCCTGAAACAAACTCAGGTACACCTAGCTGACTTCCAGAAAACCCCCATTCCGTTGGAAGGGAAAGCTAAGGTCGTAGTGCAGTACAAGGGGTTCAAGGGTCCCCTGGAGGTTTTAGTTACACCAGGGAACCGTACCAACTTGATAGGACTAAACTGGTTCAGCCCACTAGGCATCGCCTTAACGGGGATTAACACCATTCAAACACCCAGCCTAGAAGCCGTTTGCGATAAGTACGCCGACGTTTTCGATGGCACTTTAGGAAGATATACGGGTCCCCCCATCTCCTTACAGCTAAACCCTGCAATCCAACCAATTAGGATAAGAGCCAGGAGGGTACCATTTGCCCTTAAAGAAAAAAATCGAAAACGAACTTGATCGCCTCGTAGGACTAGGGGTGCTTGAGCCAACAGAAGGGGGAACCTGGGAGACCCCTATTGTCACCCCAATCAAACCTAACGGTGAAGTGAGAGTGTGCGCTGATTATAAGGCGACAGTCAACCTAGCCCTCAGCCCCCATGCCTACCCGGTGCCAGCGGTAAGGGACGTATTTGCTTCCATCCGCTCTGGCGCCCTTTTCGCCAAGCTCGATCTCACACAGGCGTATTTGCAACTGCCTGTCACTGAGGACACTGCGGAGGCCCAGACTATTGTCACCCACCGCGGTGCCTTTAAAGTAAAGAGGCTCCAATTTGGCATATCGGCGGCCCCGGGTATATTTCAGGGTATCATGGAGAAGACCCTGAAAGGAATACCCGGGGTCTGCCCCTATTTCGACGATGTCCTCATCGCCGGAGAAAACGAAGCAAACTTAGCTGACAGGCTGTCAGCTGTGCTGAGCCGGCTCAGAGAAGCCGGTCTCAAACTTAAGCGGGAAAAGTGCTCTATTGGAGTCACATCCACTGAATTCCTAGGGTACAAAATAGATAGCCAGGGCATTCACCCCACCTCAGAAAAACTTCAGGCTATTCAGACCGCACCCAGCCCTAGGAATAAACAAGAGCTTCAATCCTTTTTAGGACTGCTAAACTTTTACCACGCCTTCATTCCCCATAAAGCCACTATTGCAGAGCCTCTGCATAGACTCCTAGACAAGGGTACAACTTGGTCCTGGACCAAAGAACATGAGAATAGCTTCCAATCGTTAAAAAAGATTATCTGTCACAGTTCAACTATCACCCTTTTCAGAGAAGACACCCCAATATGCATCGCTTGCGATGCCTCTCCCTATGGAATCGGGGCTGTTTTAAGTCACATATTTAAGGACGGTACACACAGACCCATAGCCTTCTATTCACGCACTCTGACCAAAGCTGAAAGAAACTATGCACAAATTGACAGGGAAGCCCTAGCAATAGTAGCAGGGGTAAAAAAAATTCATGATTACCTGTATGGGAGACCATTTACTATATTTACGGATCACAAACCCCTCCTAGGCATATTCACGTGGAACAAAACTACTCCACAAATTCTCTCTCCGAGAATTTTAAGATGGTCAACATTCTTAGCAGCATATTCCTATCAACTAATACATAAACCAGGTAAAGAATTGGGACATGCTGACTGCCTCAGCAGGCTGCCCATACAAACCAGGGACTCAGACCCAGCCCCAGCCAGCCAGATTTTAGCAATCGCCCAACTTCCAGAATGCCCCCTGACTGCAAACATTATAGCTAATAATTCAGCCAAAGATAAAATACTTGCCAGAATCCTCAAATGGGCCACAACAGGATGGCCAGCTCAAAATCCACAACCTCAATTCCAACCTTATTATAACAGGAAAAATGAGATCTCAACACATAAAGGTTGCCTGCTGTGGGGAAATAGGGTCATCATACCAGAGAAAAACATTGACCAAACATTACAAATTTTACACGAAGGACACCCTGGAATTGTAAAAATGAAGGCGATGGCTAGAAGTTATGTGTGGTGGCCAGGCATAGATACACAAATAGAAAAGTATGTGGGTGGGTGTTATACCTGTCAAGAGACCAGAAATGACCCACCCCAGGCACCGGTCCATAAATGGGAGACTACAAGGAACCCTTGGTCACGTATACATATAGATTTTGCAGGACCCATCCAGGGCCAAAGTTTCTTAATTGTAGTAGACAGCCACTCTAAATGGCTGGAAGTCACACCCCTTAGAAAAACAACGTCCCAAGCCACTATTCAAGCCTTACGGAAAATATTCGCTACACACGGCCTACCTGACACCATAGTTTCTGACAACGGACCTCAATTCACCTCTCGTGAATTTCAGATCTTCGCTATGAAGAATTGTATTAGGCTGGTCACGTCGGCGCCGTTCCACCCATCGTCGAACGGAATGGCTGAAATTATGGTACGATCCACAAAAGAAGCGTTAAGAAAATTCGTTAATGGAAACTGGCAGAGGCGCCTCAGCCAGTTCCTCTTAGCACAACACACAACACCATGCTCTACGACCGGCAAATCACCGGCGGAATTAAGATGGGGGAGGAGGCTAATAACACATCTGGACAGACTGCACCCCGATACATATCCAGAAGAAAAACAGCACCCCCACCCCGCCCGCACACTCAACCCAGGTCAATTGATTTGGGCACGATCATACACAGATAAAAACAAGTGGGTCCAAGGGACAGTAATAAAACAAACAGGGCCCATCTCATACCTTATAGCTACGCAAGCACAGGGCAACATACGCCGCCATATTGATCAGCTCCGACCCAGACAACCACCAAACACTTCTGAGCAACCAACCAGTGCCGACATACAACCCCCACCGGAAATGCCGCCTATCCCAAACCAGGAAGAAGAACACCAAGACGAAGGACCAGAACCACACCACCCTCCACCCCCTCGCCGCTCAACCAGAAATCGAAGACCTCCCACCTACCTAAAAGACTATCAGTGGGCAGGCTCAAACATTCAAGAGGAAAGAAACGAACCAGGGGAGGGGTAAGGGGTGTGTTATATATGTAAACAATCCTTAAATAGATATGTATATATGTTAATAGTTCAAATAATACGGCAGTGTATAAAGTGTTAAACTAAAAGCCTCCTGACAGGAAAACACGCGGGAACTTTGACAGCTGTCAAAGTTCCCCGCACAGCGCAGGCGCCACCACTGACAGCTCGCGGCTGTCAAACTCCGGACTACGAGGAAGCCTGAGCTGTCAAGCGTCCACCGCACAGCGCAGGCGCGACCACTGACAGCTCGCGGCTGTCAAAACACCAAGCCACGCGGAAGCCGGAGCTGTCAACAGAAGACGACGCGGATTGGTCCCTGCCTGACGCGGCGCCAAATTAAACACCGCTGATTGGTCCTCGCTACCAGCTGCCGGCTATAAAAGCCGGACAAGTTATTCTATGTTTGCCTTGCTCTTAAATAAACCTGTTGTTACTAGCCTGTCGTCCCGAGTGGTCCTTGGCTACTTCAATTATGACATTAGCAATTTTATCTTTGATTCCTTTTCTAATTTCATTGTAGAAGTATGATTTTTGTAAGTAACTAAACAGTCATAATCTTTTTCTATTTTAGCCATTTAAATAATTTTGTCTTATCAACAGACTTGGTCATTTCTCTGATTGTTCATCTACAGGCCATTCATTAAGATATTAATGTTGCAGATTGTCAAACAATCCCCAGTGTAATTGACCCCTCTGGTCCTTATAACATTATTTATTCATATCTCCTGTATTTTAACCAAACTCTCCTATGATCACATGATGCCTAGGTCTGACAAAGTCTTTTGAAAATAGTATCTACTTTCTATTCATCCCTACCCACCTACGTGTTGATGCTTCCAAAACATCCTAGAAAGTGTAGCCATGGCTTGCCTGTATGCAATTGACAAATTTACCTTTAATAAGATAAAAACAAAAACCTTTCTGCAAGTTGGTGAAGAAGAGATTTAAAAGTTATCAGTTTGCAATTTCCCGGATTCTTCTTAGGCTTGTTTCTCTGTCCCCTTTTAAAAATGTATTGTACTGGTTATATGCAATTTCCATTCTTGATCAGACCAATAGACAGATTAGTATCCATTCTTAGGTTAGGTAAAGGTAAAGGTTCCCCCACACATGCAAGCTAGTCGTTTCCGACTCTAGGGGCTGGTGCTCATCTCCGTTTCAAAGCCGAAGAGCCAGCGCTTGTCCGAGGACGTCTCTGTGGTCATGTGGCCGGCATGACTAGATGCCAAAGGCGCATGGAACGCTGTTACCTTCCCACCGTAGTGGTCCCTATTTTTCTACTTGCATTTTTACGTGCTTTCGAACTGCTAGGTTGGCAGAAGCTGGGACGAGTAACAGGCGCTCACTCTGTTACGCGGCACTCGGGATTCGACCCGCCAAACTGCCGACCTTCTGATTGACAGGCTCAGCGTCCTAACCCACTGAGCCACCATGTCCCTATTCTTAGGTTACAGAGGCCTAATTCAAGAGTACTTATATTTGTTAAAGTAAGTAAAGAAACAATTTCACATTTCAGTCCTTCAGGAACTTTCAGATGGATGTCCTCTGACCTGATAGTTTGTTCATTTTGTACCTTCATTTTGTTGTTGAGATCTTAGTCTCTTCAATTTTATATCTTGTCACCACTACTTGCTGCAGTTTCTGAGTCTTTCATCCTGAAAATAATAGTTCAGGCACAGACATCTGTGCTATATTTTCTGCAATGAGATGGAGACAAAGACTCATTCTGTCTGGGAATCATTGAGATTGCTTGGAGCATAACAACAGAGACATAGGAGTTGAGCCATTTGATATTTTATTTTTGGCTATTTTAAGGCCATCTCATGTGGGCTGAAAAAAATCCAGAAGATTGTAGGTGGCAGCAAAAAGATACAGAAAACTGTTTACTCATGGCATTTATCTAATAAGCCAATTTGGACATGCTAAGCTATCAGCCTGTCTTTTTATTTAAAAAAATAGCACACTACTCCACACTCCATATTTCATGGTGCTTTGTTCTTTCAACAATTAATCAAATTGGAATTGACTTTGAGGAAGGCAGAGTCCAGAACTGCATATAGGTAAAGGTAAAGGTTCCCCCGCACATGCATGCTAGTCGTTTCCAACTCTAGGGGCCAGTGCTCATCTCCGTTTCAAAGCCGAAGAGCCAGCGCTTGTCCGAGGACGTCTCCGTGGTCATGTGGCCGGCATGACTAGATGCCAAAGGCACACAGAACGCTGTTACCTTCCCACCGGAGTGGTCCCTATTTTTCTACTTGCATTTTTACTTGCTTTCGAACTGCTAGGTTGGCAGAAGCTGGGACGAGTAACAGGTGCTCACTCTGCTAATGCGGCACTCGGGATTCGACCCGCCAAACTGCCAATCTTCTGATTGACAAGCTCAGCGTCCTAACCCACTGAGCCACCGCGTCCCTTTTAGAACTGCATATAGACTTGGCCAAATAGAAGTTTTGCATCTACCATGACCTTCAGTACCTTTTAGTAACTGACAGCTGAGGAATTGCCAAGGGAAAGGTAGTCAGTTCTGTATTCAGGGCCTTTTTGGTCAGGAAATGAAGCCCAGCAGAATCTCAGAAATCTGAGATCAACAGTGATTGAGAATGAAGAAACAAACTTTCTGTTTGTATTTCACTGTGTCTCCTCCCTCCTTTGACTTACTCAATCAGTTGCCATTTAATTCCATGGAAAGGAAATAAAACAGAGCTTAGTAAGTAAATAAAATAGAGCTAAACAGACAAAAAAGCCAGTTTGGTGTGGTGGTTAAGGCACCAAGCTAGAAATCAGGAAACCTTGGATCAATCGGCCCTAGGAAGTAGGCTATGACAGCCATTTGTGAAATCTGTCCATCTTTGATTGTTAAGTATAATAACCAGAGGATGTGATGAAATACAACCAAAAATCTAACTGTAAGAGATGACCACATTGAGCCCCAAATTTCCATTGCTATGCTGTGCAAGACAGTTGTACAGTGATTTTTGCCCCGTTTTATGACCTTTCCTGCCACAATTGTTAAGTGAATTGCTGCAGTTGTTAAGTTAGTAATACCGCTGTTAAGTGAATCTAGCTTCCCCATTGATTTTGCTGGGCAGAAAGTTGCAAAAGGTGATGACACGACCCATTGCATAATTATACATCACAACCATCATAAATACGTGCCAATTGCCAAGCGTCCAAATTTTGATCATATGACCACAGAGATGCTGCAACAGTTGTAAGTGTGAAAAACAGTCATAAGTCTCTTTCCCAGTGTCCTTGTAACTTTGAATGGTCACTGAATCAGTGGTTGTAAGCCAAGGATTACCTGTACTTGCGTTTGCAAATATTTTAATTAATAAATAATTGTAGATTCCTAAGCTACACTTTTTTAAAATTGCATTTTCATAATTGGTTATAATCAGCAGATTTGCAAATTCATCCTGCTAGACATTATAGTTAATGTGAAATTTCTTTTTGGGGCTAGATGGTTAACCCATTATCATTGCTAGATCTTGCTCAGTCAGTGTGTCTTAAGTGCAGACCTAGCCAGAAGACATAAGATTCTGATAGATGCCACAAAGGAGTACAGTAAGGGTATAAAATTGTACTTAATTTAGCTTGAAATATCAGCCTGGTTTGTTAAAACTGAAGGGCCAGCTTGCATGCTTGAGAAGGCCTTAATAACTTGAAATAGATTAATTGGATTCTCATTCCGCGTGTTTTACATTTCTTTCAGCTGAGATTATGGAGAAGTGTTAAACTAAATTGGAAGCATGTCATATTTGAAGGCATAATTTATTGATTGGGGTAATTTTTTTCAAGCGGTCCTGTCATCCATGATTTTGGCTCTTAAGTGGATGATACAGGCTATCCAAGTCATGTGTGGCCAAGTCATATCTCTCAAGAGCAGGCGCTGTGCTGGGGATTTCCATATGCTTTGGTTCTCATGTCAAGTGTCTTGCGGGGGTAGGGGGGGAAAGACATAGTATAGCCTGTGTTTATTTTTGCTGCATCTTAGCCACATCTCCTAGAAAACTGAGAGCAGAGTAGGAAATAGGATATGCCATGGAAGCCAGTGGGCTCTAAACATCTCTTTTTGTGCCTATTAAATTTTATTTTTGGAACTATTCTTTTAATAGTAAATAGGAAGCTATCCTGTTGCAAAGCATTAGCATTTGGGATCAAATTTAGAAGATGGATCTTCATCAGAGTTGGAAGGAAGTTAAGAGGTCTTCTAATCCAACCCCCTGCTCTAGCAGGAGACCCGCTACCATTTCAGACAAGTGGCTGTCCGCTCTCTTCTTAAAAGCTTCCAGTGATGGAGCACCCACAGCTTCTGAAGGCAAGCCACTCCACTGGTTAATTGTTCTCACTGTTAGGAAATTTCTTCATAGTTCGAGGTTGCTTCTCTCCTTGATTAATTTCCATTCATTGTTTCTTGTTTTGCCTTCTGGTGCTTGGTTGACCCCCTCTTCTTGATGGCAGCCCCTAAAATATTGGAACACTGCTATCCATGTCAACCCTAGTCCTTCTTTTTACTAGACTAGACAAACCCAATTCCTGCAACTGTTCTTCATAAGTTTTAGTCTTCAACCTCCTAAATTATCTTTGTTGCTCTTCTCTGCAGTTTTTCCAGAGTCTTTAGTGCACATCTTTCTGGGGTTGTAAGAAAGAAATTGGAATGGTTTACCTGGCAAATGGTTCCTGGCAAATAGATGGGGAAGAAATGGAGGTAGTGACAGATTTTATTTTCCTGGGCTCCAAGATCACTGCAGATGGGGACTGTAGCCAAGAAATTAAAAGACGCTTGCTCCTGGGGAGGAAAGCCATGGCAAATCTAGACAGCACACTAAAAAGCAGAGACATCACCCTGTCAACAAAAGTGCGTATAGTCAAGGCTATGGTCTTCCCAGTTGCAATGTATGGCAGTGAAAGTTGGACCATAAGAAAGGCTGAGCACCAAAGAATTGAGGCCTTTGAACTATGGTGCTGGAGAAGACTCCTGCGAGTCCCTTGGACTGCAAGGCGATCAAACCGGTCAGTCCTAGAGGAGATCAATCCTGACTGCTCTTTAGAAGGCCAGATCCTGAAGCTAAAACTCAAATACTTTGGCCACCTAATGAGAAGGAAGGACTCACTGGAGAAGAGCCTAATGCTGGGAAAGATTGAGGGCAAGAGAAGAAGGGGACGACAGAGAATGAGGTGGCTGGATGGAGTCACTGAAGCAGTAGGCGTGAGCTTAAATGGACTCCAGCAGATGGTAGAGGACAGGAAGGCCAGGAGGAACATTGTCCATAGGGTTGCGATGGGTCGGACACGACTTCGCAGCTAACAACAACAACAACCATGTACTAGATTGTAACAATGATTTAGATAACACAGATGATAAAGTGAATATGCTTGAGTTTTGGAATATTTTGTTGTGCACACACTACTTAAGTGCCCACATTCCTTTGCTGAGAGTCCAAGATGAGTGGTGGCACTGAAATCTGATATTTTAAAATGTTGTTCGCTTCTGGCTGTCGTGATGGGGAAATGAGTCAGAGCCAGTTGAGAAAAGCTCTGTAATTCTTTGATTATATACCATCAAGTCACTGTCCATTCTTAGCAACTATGTAGACATAATTTTCTCTATGACAATCTGTCCCTAACTTGATGTTCCCCAGCGTACCCATTGCTACTGTAATTGAATCCATTCCCCCTTACTGCTGGTTGCTTCTTCCTGTCTTTGCTTCCATCTTTCCTTGCATTAGTGCATGGGTCTTCAAACTTGGTCCTTTTATGACTTGTGGACTCAGCTCGCTGGTTGAGGAATTCTGGGAGTTGAAGTCCACAAGTCCTAAAAGGGCCAAGTTTGAAGACCCCTGCATTAGTGCCTTCTTTACAGAGCCAGGGTTTTGCCTACGGTGCATAAAGTAGGATCCAGTCTAGATTTATTCATTTATTTATGAATAAAGTGGCCTTTCTGTAGCTCTTGGATAGAACTGGACAGCTTTTTGTCAAGCAACTTCCTCCATCCCTCCCTCTCTCTGTCCCTTCTATAAACAACTCAAGACACTGAGTGCATCTCATATTCCTTCCTCCTCCTTATTTTCGTCACCACAACAACACTGTAAGGAGAGTTGGGTTGAGAAAGAGTGACTGGCTCAAAGTTACCCAGTCAGTTTTCATGCCTCAGGCTAGACTGCAGATCACTGTCTCCTTGTTTCTACCCCAGCACCTTAACCACTACATGCTTCACATGGGGTGGGGGGAGGAGAGGAAAGCCTGCAAATTGCATGGGACCATGTCACATGTGGGAAGTGCTCTGATTTTTTTTTTTGGGGGGGAAAGAGGCAGATTTTGTGGAAGTTACTTTTTTCAACCAATCTGCCTGTTTAAGAGTTTACATTGTTATATTTCCCAAAATGACAGGCAGCAGCTCTTCATAAGTATTAAGAGGTGGCTAAAAAAACCTTTCTTGGCTTGGTTTCTAATTTGCCTTGAAAAGGGGATGTTGGCCTATTGGACTTATTCTGAAAATGTGTCCTGGGCACATTTTAACAAAGGGCTCCCATGATGGGTTGACAATTGCAAAACAAAGAGTGGTTCCCTGCTACCATCTCCAGCTCCTTGTGCCAAATTACCTTTCCTTTTTTGATTTCAGCAAGTGGACATTCTTCAAAGCAAGGCTAGGAGCTTTCTACCCTTTTGATACTTTTATTCAACAAATGACCATGAAGTCAATGTTGGGGCGCAGTCAAGATTTTGCAGAAATTAAAGAGGGTTGGTAGATCCCAACCCTCTTTATTTGTTTTTTGCTTGGAGAGTTTCCTGTGTGAAGTCCAGCAAGGCAAAGAATATAACAGAGGGTATCCAAGAACAACCTGCCTCCAGAAGTTGTGAATGCTTCAACACTGGAAGTTTTTAAGAAGAGATGGATCAACCATTTGTCTGAAATGGTATAGGGTTTTCTGCCTGAGCAGGGTGGTTGGATTAGATTAGAAGACTTCAAGGGTCCCCTTCCCACTCTGTTATTTTATTCTGTTCTATTCAAAGTCACATTGGTAGCTATTTGCCTTAGACTGACATCGGCAGATGATCAGCTACTTTCCTGTCTTTTAATTCTTTCCAATCCAGCAGAATATTGGAATGGAAATTTGTAAAGGGGTTTGGGGCTCTGTATCCCTCTGTATGTTATGGAAACCAAGCAGAGTAAGGCCAGATTTGATGATGGGGAAGAAGCTAGCAAAAGAAAGATTGAGCTATAAAATTATCCAGATCAGGCTGGGGGTGCAAGTGCAAATATTCCAGAAAAAAGCATCCTCCTTCTGTTTTCTTATAGAAGAGGCAGCTGTGCAGTGGTTGAGAATATTGGTGGCTGAGCTCTTCTCAGCTTCTTCACTTCTGGACTTGTGATCCAGATTAGATAGTTCGACCAGTGCTTATCATTATATGCATCTAAGCACAAACAGATACCCACATGAGTGGGAAATAGAAACACACATAACATGTTATTTCATTACCAGAAGTAAATACATTCCTGTATAGTTAAGTCAGTTGAGAAAAGTCTTGAAAGACATTTTCTGTCTTGCTTTCCCTTCCTTGTTTTTATTCTTCTCAACCTTTGTTATCCCCCCCCCTTTAAAGGTTACTCTTCCACCAACCTTGAAAACTGATCTCTCTGTTCTGAGTCTCCTTCACTGTAACTTCATATGATTGACTGTTGCCAGCTA
Organism: Vipera berus; assembly: GCF_964194415.1. Classification (NCBI taxonomy): domain Eukaryota; kingdom Metazoa; phylum Chordata; class Lepidosauria; order Squamata; family Viperidae; genus Vipera; species Vipera berus. The sequence continues at coordinate 18,907,053 of NC_138202.1, forward strand.
AGATAAATTGCTGGGAGCCAAACAGGGGAGATTGTTCACGTAAAGCACTTTTTAACACGGCTCAGCTCCTCTGGAGGATCTCGTTTCAGTCCAAATAGCTCTTACTGAGATCTTGTTAAATGGCCATTGCAAAGACTTAGATTTGCTTATGGTTTCTGATCATTGGACATATTGTTGATTCAGGAAAGAATGTGGAATCGTTGTGGTTGTAACTATTACAGTGTGGGTTGTTTCCTCATGCAGCTTTTCACATATTTAAGCATATTTTGTTAAGTTGGTTGTATGAGACATTGAACAGAACAGAATATCAGAGTTGGAAGGGACCTTGGAGGTCTTCTAGTCCAACCCCTTACTCAAGCAGGAGACCACCTATACCACTTCAGACAAATGGTGGTCCAATCTTCTCTTAAAAACTTCTAGTATTGGAGCACCCACAACTTCTGAAGGCAAGACATTCCACTGATTAATTGTTCTCACTGATAGGAAATTCCTCTTAGTTGCTTCTCTCCTTGGTTAGTTTCCATCCATTGCTTCTTGTCCTCACTCCTGGTGCTTTGGAGAATGGGTTGATCCCTTCTTCTTTGTGGCAACATTGAGATATGATTTCATACATTTTTTGGTCGTAATTTTTTGCTCAGAAAATCAGATCTGCTCATCAGTCTAGAAATATGGAGATCCCTGACTAAATTTATTCCACTCAGCAGGACCTTATTTATATTTCTGCTCATCCCTCATATTTCATTCTGGATTTTGATTTAATCTTTACTTCAGTAACAAGTTGGATTTTTTTTTTTCATCACTTCACCCATTTCCTTTTTCATCACTCCGGCCTGATGGAGGCAACTGGAATCTTCCCAATTGGGTTGATCTAAAGAAATTGCATAAAAACATTCATAGCTAGGCTAATTCATAGTTGGAGGAAAAACTAAAATTCATAGCTGAATGCTATCTTTATTAGGGCAAAAAGAAAAAAAAAACGCAAGAAGTTTTCATGTTTTACTTTCTTATGTAGCAAGATGTTACAAAAACAGAAATGGAGTGTGAGATAGTCCAAAAGTTAAGCTAGATAGTTCAACCAGAGGCTTACAGTCAATCCCAAGACTTTCCTGGTAGAAAACTGTGCAGGACCAGTATTAAATGGAGATCATATTAGATGATCCCCTATCTTTCAGGCCAAAGGAAAAAAACCACCATAATTTCCCCAGTTGTGAATAGTTTAAGTCCATTAATTCCCCAGCCTGCCTCTTGGCATGAGCAATGCACGTTGGCCTAGGATCAACAGAAAGAAAAAAAAGAAAAATGATGTGCTTTTCTCAGCAAATAGTAAAATGATGGTAGATACTAAAAGGGCTGTCTCAGTTACTTTGCAATTAAATTGATTTTGAATTAGAAAAGGAAAACTTTTACATCTGGGGAGAATTTGGCTGGATTATCCTTTTTGGAATTTCAGAAGAGAACCCCCTAAATTCCATAGGCTTCTAGTTGCTTTCTTTGTCTTCCATCCTCCGCCTGAATGCTATTTTGGAAAAGTTTGGCACCGACAGATGTTCAGCTCCATTAAAAAGTGTTGTCTTTGGATAAAAATCAGATTGCTACAAGATAGTATGTCTAAAATGCCAATGCCTGCTGAGACTGTAGCATGAAATTAATTGTAATGATGGCTTCCCTTGAGCATTCTGGGACAGACAGTTGCTTGGAATGATTGGTTAACACTTATTTGGTGAGATAAGGAAAGCAGTGCTGAGTTAATTTCATAGAGTGTCTCTTTGTGTGCGAACAGCTAAGAAAGGTGATAGATTTTCTTAGAATTCCAATGAAGCCGTCTGTCTTCTTCTTGGGTAGGGCTGAATATCTGCAGTCTCAAGGCATCATCTCTTTTCCTAGGAACTAAGTGGCAAGCAGATTGCATCATTATCCTAAGTAAGTGCTGTGCAAATTTGTTGGGCTAAGACAAGTCTTGGAGTGGAATATTGGGGGCTGAGCTATATAGAGATGAAGTAGATTAAAAAGGGGAGTCTGAACAAAATGAACGCAAGGGGAGCTTGCTGCTTGGAAGGAGGACAGGAGGTGCTAGAAAGGAATTGATGTGGCACTGCTGAATTTGGTTGTTTGGAAGGAAGGAAGGTGAGGAGATGTAATTTCTAATATTGGGGAAGGAAGAGATTTCATTGAAAGGCAGTAACATAGAACCTTACTGTAAGAGGCATTGAGCAGATTAAAGCTTTGCATAAGTTGTTTAACCTCTTGTGAGGACTGAATCTGAGGATAGCAACCAGGTAGATCCAAAAGAACAGTTAGAAATAGTTGTCTCCCTTTGCTAACCTGGAAAGATGAGTGGAAGAAACCTAGTGGTTGAGTTATGGTGTATGCACTTGATTATTATTTTTATTTAAAAAAACTGTTTTAATGTGTTTTTATCTGCCCATACTTGCAAGATGGACAGCTCTATAAATTGGTTAAATCAATGAATCGATCAATATAAATAAATGGATTTGCATTGCAGAGGACAAATCACTTATTTGTGTAAAGCTTCAGTGCTTTCCCCAGCAAAGATTATAATTGGGTTGAATCATACCCAAAGTAAAATATGTGTTTTATTTCTGGTTTCAATTTTTTGTAAGCCACATTGAATCTTTAAGTTGAGATGGGCAGCAACATAACATTTTGGACTAAAACACTTTTTTTTAAAAAAAATATTTTTGTCCTGTTTGTGCCTATTAGTTATCACTGCCTTGTTTTCTTTATATTGGACATGAATGCTTTAATGGCTAGTTGGGATGGGAGAAAAAGTTGGACCACTTAAATATGCTGACAGATAGCACTCATTGTCAATTATAGAGATGATGGTGATGAAGTCTAATGGTGTATCTGATCCTTAATTCAAGAATCATCATAGTTTCTTACCAAAACCCCTGCAGTATATACTTAAGAATGAGACTATCTATTTAGTTAGAAGTTGAGAAATATTTTTTCAGCACAGAAAGATTGAATGCATGCTGATTGAGACATCTTTTTTGCAGAAAAAGCTATTGTTCCTCTGTCAGCCATATGCATTTTTTCTGGAGTAATGAGCCTTTAAAAGATGAATGTTTTCCTTTGGTACTTTTGAAGTGTAAGAATCTGCTTTTGAGTCTTCAGGTAAGCCCAGAAAAGAGCCTATTTGTTAGTTCAAAAGGCACGACTCTTATTTTTTTTCCTTCTTAGTATTTTTTCTGCAAATGCAGTGTGCTTTTTTCCCAAATCAATCAAATGTTGATCCATTGGTTGCAATAGGAATTGACAACCGGTTTGTCACCCAGGCCTGACATCGAGGGCTGAGAGAGAGTTACTCACCCAAATCACTTAACTGGTTCTTAGGCCTAAGCCAGGACTAGAAGTCACAGTCCCCTGGTTTCTATCATGGTGCCTTAACCATTAGACTAAACTGGCTCTCAAAAGGCAGGACTCTAATGACATAAGCAATTTCATATCTAGTGATTGAATTCCAGAGAAGGGATAAGGTACTTGCTCAATGATGGAGAAGTTGGCTTGAAAGCCCTACTAGTGGATACTCACTGCTTTGTGAAAAGAGAGTTGTTGTTAGCTGCAAAGTCGTGTCCGACCCATCGCGACCCTATGGACAACATTCCTCCAGGCCTTCCTGTCCTCTACCATCTTCTGGAGTCCATTTAAGCTCGCGCCTACTGCTTCAGTGACTCCATCCAGCCACCTCATTCTCTGTCGTCCCCTTCTTCTATTGCCTTCAATCTTTCCCAGCATTAGGCTCTTCTCCAATGAGTCCTTCCTTCTCATTAGGTGGCCAAAGTATTTGAGTTTTAGCTTCAGGATCTGGCCTTCTAAAGAGCAGTCAGGATTGATCTCCTCTAGGACTGACCGGTTTGATCGCCTTGCAGTCCAAGGGACTCGCAGGAGTCTTCTCCAGCACCATAGTTCAAAGGCCTCAATTCTTTGGCGCTCAGCCTTTCTTATGGTCCAACTTTCACTGCCATACATTGCAACTGGGAAGACCATAGCCTTGACTATACGCACTTTTGTTGACAGGGTGATATCTCTGCTTTTTAGTGTGCTGTCTAGATTTGCCATGGCTTTCCTCCCCAGGAGCAAGCGTCTTTTAATTTCTTGGCTACAGTCCCCATCTGCAGTGATCTTGGAGCCCAGGAAAATAAAATCTGTCACTACCTCCATTTCTTCCCCATCTATTTGCCAGGAATTGAGAGGGCCAGATGCCATGATCTTGGTTTTCTTAATGTTAAGTTTCAACCCAAGTTTTGCACTCTCCTTCTTCACCCGCAACAAGAGGCTCTTTAGTTCTTCTTCACTTTCTGCCATTAGAGTGGTATCATCTGCGTATCTTAGGTTGTTGATATTTCTTCCGGCAATCTTAATTCCAACTTTTGATTCATCTAGCCCTGCCTTTCTCATGATGTGCTCTGCATATAAGTTAAATAGGCAGGGTGACAGTATACAGCCTTGCCGGACTCCTTTCCCAATTTTGAACCAATCAGTGGTTCCGTGTCCAGTTCTCACTGTTGCTTCTTGACCCACATATAGATTTCTCAAGAGACAAATAAGATGGTCTGGTACTCCCATCTCTTTAAGAACTTGCCACAGTTTGTTATGATCCACACAATCAAAGGCTTTAGCGTAGTCAATGAAGCAGAAGTAGATGTTTTTCTGGAACTCTCTAGCTTTCTCCATGATCCAGCGTATGTTGGCAATTTGATCTCTAGTTCCTCTGCCTCTTCAAAATCCTGCCTGTACTTCTGGTAGTTCTCGATCCATATACTGCTGAAGTCTAGCTTGTAGGATTTTAAGCATGACTTTGCTAGCATGAGAAATGAGTGCAATGGTGCGATAGTTTGAACATTCTTTGGCACTGCCTTTCTTTGGAATTGGAATGTAAACTGATCTTTTCCAATCCTGTAGCCACTGTTGAGTTTTCCAAATTTGCTGGCAAATTGAGTGTAGCACTTTTACTGCATTGTCTTTTAAGATTTTGAATAGCTCAGCTGGAATACTGTCACCTCCACTAGCTTTGTTGTTGCTCAGCTTTTCTAAGGCCCACTTCACTTCACATTCTAGGATGTCTGGCTCGAGGTCAGTGACCACCTCATTGTGTTTATCTGGGACGTTAAGCTCATTCTTGTATAGTTCTTCTGTGTAATTTTGCCACCTCTTCTTAATCTCTTCTGCCTCTGTTAGGTCCCTGCCATTTTGGTCCTTTATCATGCCCATTTTTGCATTAAACGTTCCCTTCATCTCTCCAATTTTCTTGAAAAGATCTCTGGTCCTCCCTATTCTATTGTTTTCTTCTATTTCTTTGCACTGTTCATTTAAGAAGGCATTCTTATCTCTTCTAGCTATTCTCTGGAATTCTGCATTCAGTTGGGCGTATCTTTCTTTTTCTCCCTTGCCTTTCGCTTCCCTCCTTTCCTCAGCTATTTGCAAAGCTTCCTCAGACAGCCATTTTGCTTTCTTGCATTTCTTTTTCTTTGGGATGGTTTTGGTTGCTACCTGTTGTACAATGTCGCGAACCTCTGTCCATAGTTGTTCAGGCACTCTGTCTATCAGATCTAATTCCTTAAATCTATTTGTCACCTCTACTGTATATTCGACAGGGATATGATTTAATTCATACCTGAGTGGCCTAGTGCTTTTCCCTACTTTCTTCAGTTTAAGCCTAAACTTTGCAAGGAGAAGCTCATGGTCTGAGCCACAGTCAGCTCCTGGTCTTGTTTTTACTGACTGTATAGAGCTTCTCCATCTTTGGCTGCAGAGCATATAGTCAATCTGATTTCTGTGTTGACCGTCTGGAGATGTCCATGTGTAGAGCCGTCTCTTGGGTTGTTGGAAAAGAGTGTTTGCTATGACCATCGTATTCTCTTGACAAAATTCTATCAGCCTGTGCCCTGCTTCATTTTGTACTCCAAGGCCAAACTTGCCTGTTATTCCAGTTATCTTTTGGCTTCCTACTTTAGCATTCCAATCCCCCATGATGATAAGGACATCATTTTTTGGTGTTAGTTCTATAAGGTGCTGTAGGGCTTCATAGAACCAGTCAATTTCATCCTCTTCAGCACTGGTGGTTGGGGCATAGACTTGGACTACTGTGATATTGAATGGTTTGCCTTGGATTCGAACTGAGATCATTCTGTCATTTTGAGGATTGTATCCCAGTATTGCTTTTCCTACTCTTTTATTGACTATGAAGGCTACTCCATTTCTTCTGAGGGATTCTTGCCCGCAGTAGTATACCTGATGGTCATCTGAATTAAATTCACCCATTCCTGTCCATTTTAGTTCGCTGATGCCTAAGATGTCGATGTTCAGTCTTGTCATCTCTTGTTTGACCACGTCCAGCTTTCCTTGATTCATGGATCTTACATTCCAGGTTCCTATGGAGAAAAAATCTTTACAGCATCGGACTTTCCTTTCACCACCAGACACATCCACAGCTGAGCGTCCTTTCGGCTTTGGCCCAGTCGCTTCATTCTTTCTGGCGCTACTAGTACTAGCCCTCTGTTCTTCCCCAGTAGCATATTGGACGCCTTCCGACCTGAGGGGCTCATCTTCCAGCGTCATATCGTTTTGCCTTTTGGTACTGTCCATAGGGTTTTCATGGCAAAGATACTGGAGTGGGTTGCCATTTCCTTCTCCAGTGGATCACGTTTTGTCAGAACTCTCGGCTATGACCTGTCCGTCTTGGGTGGCCCTGCACGGCATAGCTCATAGCTTCATTGAATTACGCAAGCCCCTTCACCACGACAAGGCAGTAATCCATGAAGGGGTGAAAAGAGAGACTTAAGCTCAATTGTGTTTAGCTAAGACATGATACTTGGCATTACATCTCAGGAGGCATTGCTTCAAGCATCTCACATCCCTATCTCTAATATTTCAAAACTTGCAACTATGACAAAATCATTGGAAGCTTGCTTTCTTTCTTGAGCAATTTTCACCACTGGAAGAAACCCATTTTTCCCCCCTAGTAATTATGCATTTCCCTGCTTCTCTATTGTGGAGTTGTCCAACTTGGGATTGCTTTCTCCAGAGAAAGTTGGAAGCCTTTCGCTGTATGTGAATGTAGCCAGCAAAATGCTGTAGCTTCCCAAAATCTGTGTAGGTGATTACATGCACATGACAAATTCCATGCATGAGAGATCACATGTAAATGGGATTGCATGCTTGTTTTCTGTTGAAAGGTTCCTTCGACCTGTTTAAAATAAAAAAAATGAAACTTGAATGCAATTTAACCCAAGACTGCTGAAGCTTCTCTCCTACCTCCTGGCATAGCTACAGGTAGCAATTCTAATGAAGCACACAAATCATCCTGTGACTCTTAATCTGGTCAAGATGTTCTTCCCGTTTGTCAGCAACACCTTTGTTATTGTTTTTGCCAGAATAATAGTCACTGCCTCCTTTGCTAAACAAACAATCACATTTGGCTATAAATTAGCCAGGTGGATTGGCAGATAACTTGAAATTGTTAATAGCAACCTGAGCTGCTCAGCTTACTGAAGTATTGTGAGCTGTGTGAAGTCTGTGGCCTTTATCTGAAAGAGAGAATGTTTAGGTGTATTTTTGAACTAATTAGATCATGCATATGAGAAGCCAACAGTTCTTTGCTGAGTATATTATGGATGGGGACACTCTGCAGTTATCTGGAGAAGATAAGCTCAGAGAACATAAGCTTAGAAGATGTGCTATAAAGTGAAGGGATTGTGCTTATATGTGCCCCAATTATTGTTTGTGTTATAATAATTCATTGCTTTTAATTGGAGAGGCATTTTTTTAAATTTGAATCCAAAATTTTAGAAGTTAAATAACTTACAAGTAAGGAATTTTCATGATTTCTTGGTGTTTGTTGCCATAATCCTTTGTAGTAGGTGTTATGTATTTGTTTTCCTCAGGTATTGCTTATATTCATTCATTCATTCATTCATTCATTCATTCATTCATTCATTCATTCATTCATTCATTCAATAGCCCATCCATCTAACCAAGAGCTGTGGTGGCACAGTGGTTAGAATGCATTATTGCAGCTAAGTCTGCCCACTGCGAGGAGTTCAATCCTGAATGGCTTGAGGTTGACTCAACCTTCCATCCTTTCAAGGTTGGTAAAATGAGGACCCAGGTGGTTTGGACAATATGCTGACTTTTTAAACCGCTTAGGACTGTAAAGCACTATGAAGAGGCATATAAGTCTATGTGCTGTTGCTATTACCTTGAGGTAACTCTGGGCAGCTTACAATCATATAATTCAAATCTCTTATGGGTTTTTGGTGTCCTTACACCAAATATATTTAAAAACTTCAAAATATGTTTTAGAACATAAATAAGGAGGAACCATTGCATACCCTGGAACCTGCATATACTATGTTTCTAAGCAGATAAGTTAAACATTATATAGATAATCCTCAAGTTATGATGGAAATTGGGACTAGAATTTCCATCGTTGACTGATATGATTGTAAAGTGTAATGTCACATGACCGCATTGCTTAGTGATAGCAATCCCTTCAGTCTCCATTACTGTTGTTAAGCATGCTTGATGGGTCATTAAACAAGAATCTCCTTGCAATTTCCCGCTGGTTTCCAACAATCAAAGTCAGGGGAGAAGCTGGCAAAAAGTTGCAAGTCTCAGGCAGTTTGCAAGCAGCCTGGCTGGCAGGTAATTTGACTTTTACTAGGTGGTGGAAAGTGCTTGAGAGGTGTGCAGTTGGCCAGCAATGTGTGACTTGAGTAGGCGGGGTGGGGAGGACTTACCTGAGCAATTTGTGACTTTCCCTGCTGGCTTCCCCCTTGACTTGCATGTGTAAAGCTAATAGGGAAAGTTGCCAATGGCAATCAGGTGACTATAAAACACTGAAAATGTCATAAATGTGAGCTGGCTACAAAATGCCCAGATTACAATAATGTGACCATGAGAGTTTTGGGACAGCCAGAACTTGAGTACCAGTCATAAGCATGACTCGTTCAGCACCATCATAACTTTGAATAGTTGCGAGCAGGTTTTTGCTAACAAAAGAACTAACTGTAGCTCAGTTGTCTGCCTCCACATCAGATCTGTAGAAAGAAGAAATATCAGTGTTCCGTTATTCTTGCATATCCCCAAATTTCAGCTGTCTCAGCTGTCTCTGTTGTTTAACTCAATAGTATCTACATAATTGCTAGCTGTACTGTATCCTGAATCATGCTAAAGAAAACTAAGAATAACCAATATGTGGATATGTAGACATAAACTCACAGAATCCCCCTGGCTCCAAATATGAGTAGGGTATCTGGTTGTGTAAGGCTGGTATGGCCTGTGTTACACCTGGCATGATTAAAGTCACAAAGTAGAATTTCAGAAGGTGAAAATTGCAAATGATGTTAGGACCTTGGACAGCACCATTGTAGAAGAGCCTGGCTGAAGTATTTCCCCTTGAGAAATATCCCAGCCAAAGACCTAGATTTTTCAGTTCTTTCCGCAATTCTTAAGGGACCCTGACTGCAGGACACCCTGATTAAGGCCTGATAAAGTTGAAATATAGTTTTTGGGAAAATGATGATGATGATTTAGCTTGTTGGATTAATACAAGAGCTGAGTGAAAATATAGCTAGTTTACTTTGGGATGGGGGAAGAGTAAGAGAAATTATTGTGACAGCATGATTAGGCAATCCCTGTAAAATTGAATAGTGGCCAGACTTGCAGGCATTGCCCTGGTTTCTTCATCTACTGACATCTCTGCTTTAAAAATCAGTTAATAAATTTAATCCACTCACAGAGTTAATTGTTTATTTTCCTTTTTCTTGTTTAGTTCTGCCTTTATCATTTGCAGTGTTTCTTAATAATTTAAAAGGGCTTTGAGTGATGATTATTTTATATTTATTGTTTTATTAGATTGTTTTATGCCATCCAGAGTCACCCCCCTGTGAGATGGATGGCCATATAAATTTGAATAATAAGTAGAAACCTGGACTGGGACTCTGTGTGTTTCCTTCAAGTGCAATGATTTAAGATTGGCTAAACCCATTTTTGTTTGCTGTACCCTTTTTTATGTTCTGAAAAACAGCCATTCCCCAACAAATCTGTCATTTTCCTTTCACTCTCTCAAAAAAGACAACATCAAGTTGGGCCTTGTCCATTTACTTTTGTGTATCAGAACTTCTTGAATCAATGGATGCATTTGTATGAAACAATAATCCAGAATATGGATTACTATGCATGTTCATTTGCTCTGATACCTGTTATAGATTGTTTTACTGCAGCTATGCTTGTTTGTTTGTTTGTTTATTTGCTTGTTTATTTAGTCAGAGTGTGTCTGAAGAGCAAAAGCAGCTGGAAATCGTTTTTCATTTTTTATTAAATAAAAGGTAATCAAAATGAAATAGATGAACCAGAGGCATTGGTGGGCACTGGAAGACTTTTTTCACAGACCAATTAGTGCCTTCCTTATTTATTTATTTATTTATTTATTTATTTATTTATTTATTTATTTATTTATTTATTTATTTGATTTGATTTGTATACCGCCCTTCTCCCTAAGGACTCAGGGCGGTGAACAGTGAACATAAATAACAGAATGCACAAATAGTTATCTTAAAACAATAATTAAAACAGAACCCGTCAGACCAGACAGGATTGCTTAAACAGATATGTTTTTAGGTCACGTCGGAAGGAGTGAAGGTCGGGAGCCATCCAGAGCTCAACCGGTAAACGGTTCCATAGGTCAGGCGCGCTCACAGAGAATGCCCTCCCTCTGGGAGCCACCAGACGGCATTCTCCGAACGGCGGCACCCTTAGGAGGCCCTCGCTGTGGGAGCACACTGGACGGAGGGGCGTTGACGCTGGCAGCAGGTGATTCCTAAGGTACTCCGGACCCATGCCAATAATACAGGGACCATGTTGCCTACTTCTGGATTGGTCATTGGGATTGTGCCAGATTTCACAACTGGTACCAATATCCACATATTATACCAGCTTAAAAGAAAGGCTTGAGTTCTTAGAGAAAATTGGCCATTTCTCAATAACTTGAACCACTAACTTCTTTCTGTCTGTGTGTCTCTTGTGTCCGTGGAGGAGTTGTTGCTTTGTTCACAAGTATGCCCATTAAGAGTTTCCTATTGGTTACATTTATGAAAAGTGGGATAGGTGAGAAAGGATATCTTATGGCCTTTTGTAACTAATTCTAGCTTGGTGTATACTTTAAGAAAGAATATACATTTGGAATGAGACTGACACTTTAGGCAATTCCTCACATTTCACATTTCTCCAGCTTACTCCATGCTTGTGGGTTCCCACTTTAGCTCACTCGTGATCAGAAACATCTGTTCTGATGTGTAGTATTGCTGGTTGTTCATCATGGGCCTGTGAAGCTTCTGCTGGCAATTAGGCTGCTGACTCACTCTGAGTGGTTTTCAGCGAGGCTTTCCATTGCCTGAGTGAGGTTTTTGATGAAAATCAGATCATGATAGGACAATGGTGTAAACAAATAGTATAGTGGGCAGCTGCCAGACTTATGGGATGATGCATAAGGTACGGCAGCATATGTTGTGGACCATCTACTTTATGCCTACTTTTAGCCCTAGGCTAAAATTAAAATTGTGTAAGTTGCCTAGGTAAATACAGGAACTGAGCCACCCACCAACACACTGCTGAACCATCTGTTCAAGAAAATGAGCCAGAAGAGAGAACTGCATCGTTCTGAGTTGTATTCCTGTTGACCAGTCTTGGAGAGTATAGATACAGCTTAGACTGGCAGTAGTTTCTACAAGCACCATCAGTGCCTGGTTAGAGTTTCCGATCCCTGGGTGAGAATGAAGAAACCTGAGCAAGATGGCATAATTGTATCTCTGTCCTCATTTTCTTTAATGTATCTGCTTCAGATACATGTTGTTACAGTACTTGTGTAGTTACAGTACTTTTGTATATGCATTTCACAGAATAGTAGGAGCAGCTGTCTTGTTGTACTATCCGAGATGCATGCGATGGAAGATGAAGAACTGGAATGATGTCCCAAAGATGCTAATTTTCAAGAAGCAACTGAACTTTCTTGTTTTTCTTTGAAGACCTTTAGCTTCTCATCCAAGAAGTTTCTTCAGCTCTGACTGGATGGAGGGGAACGGGGAAGAGAATCAAAAGGTCTTCAAAGAAAAACAAGAAAGTCTAGTTGCCTCGTGAAAATTAGCATTATTGTGACAGCCATGATCTGGAAGACTGAGAATCTCCATAGACAACTGGAGTGATGCTACTGCACTGGATGAAGCTTCTCTCTCTGGATAGGAGGAGGCTATCTTAGAAGCTCTTTCCCAAAGTGACTGCAGACTTACTTTATGGCATGATTCAGTCTCTGTTTTAAACTTTTCAGGAATCCCGTGATCCTCCAGATGCTATTGAGGCACAGAAGTTGGAGTATAAGGATTGATGTGATTAATTTTTTATTTTATTTTTTTAATTCCATTTATATCCCGCCCTTCTCCGAAGACTCAGGGCAGCTTTACAAACTTAGCAGTAGCCTTCATTCTATGTATATGCCTGCTTATTAGGGCTTTCACACACCCCAAGTGGCATTATTACAAAGTCAGCTTAATTGCCCCCAACAATCTGGGTCCTCATTTTACCTACCTCGGAAGGATGGAAGGCTGAGTCAACCTTGAGCCTGGTGGGATGCGAACCTGCACTAATTGCAGGCAGCTGGTGTCCATGTTCAAGTGTCCACTAGACAAATGGACCTCACATAACATTACAGGGACAGGCATCATCTTTCAATTCAATCTGCTTTAAATGGTTGCTTATAGACATAGCAGCAGGAGGGTTGTCTCTTTCATTTAGGTCACCTTGGGCTCTTAAATAAGAGACTGGATGCAAATTCCATATATCAATAACCTCCAGCAGTGCCACAGGTTTCTATCCCTTACCCTAAGTAGATAGTAAATTCATTCCATTAACCATCCTGTACCTGAAAACTTCGGGTTCTTTCAGCAATTGGAGATAGGAAGGATGAGTGAGAGGGAGGGGAGGATGTATTAGTTGCTCTGAGTCAGATTCTCAAAAGCTATTACATCCCCTAAACTGCTCACTGACAGGTAGATCGAGAAAATCCCACCGTTTATGCATGTTAAGAATTTTGAATTCTATGCAGTGCTGCAAAGTATTGGCCCTCAAAATTAGATTTTGGCTTCTCGGGATTGAAAGATAATATTCCCTCCTAGATATAGTTTAGAAAATTGTTACATTTGCAAAATTGAATAATCTTTTGCAATCTCCTCTGTGTTACATTGCCCTGGAAGAAAAGAAAAAATACCAAATACTGTTTTTTGCCAAAGAGAATCTAGACTCAGAGTTGCTTTATAGCATGTCTTTGCAATCAGCTTCATCCTTGATCAATTTTTTATAGAGCAATTCAAATGGGGTGGCTTTACTGTGCCAATACTATAAGTGTCTCCCTTATCTAAAAGGTTCAGACACAGAATGCTGAGATAAGAACATTGGAATCAAGAGACCCATCAAGGCTGCTGCTGCAGGGAGAGAAAAGGGTTGCTGGAATCCCTGAAGACAGTTTGGTTTGTAGCTCTCTAGGCAGAGTCTGATTTGTCTCCTTCATCTAATGCAGAGAGTCTGAATGCGGAGGGGCAGCTAACCAGTCTCCTTGAAGTACAGTAATTAATTTCCCTGAAAGGGGCCTTTGAAAACCAGAGGAAGGGTTTTGTGGTCCAAGACCAGGTCTTTCCATTGTCTTTCTTTCTGCCTAGTTAAATAAAAAAGGATAATTATTAGAAGTCTATTCTTGAATTGGTGGCAAAATGCTCTCTCTGTCTCTTCTGAAAAGGATAAGTAGAGATAGTCTTCAGGGTTCTGAAATTAATTAAAGTGAATCGAATAATAATTTTTAAAATGTAATTGCATATGTTCAGCTGAGATGCTGTCATCTCCAATCCCTGAAGGTAATGCAGACTGAACCTTTGCCTAAAGATAGTCCTCGGATTATGATGGCAATTGGGACTAGGATACTGTTGCTAAGCAATGCAGTCCTAAAGAGTTGTTTTCTGCTCCTATCACTTAGCAACAAGACGTGCTGTTGCAACCCAAGAGGTGCAGATCATTAAGCAGGAAATGGTAGGAGTCTCAGATAAGCAATGCAGTGGTGCTGCAGAAGTGCTATGTAGGACATAGGGAGACTGTGGGATACATGGTGTGGTATGATTATGAACACAGGAAAGGTGGGAGAGGAGAGTATGAGGTGTAAACACAGAGAAACTGGGGGAGAATTTGTGATCTTCTCTGCTGGCTTCCCCACTGACTTTGTGGGAAACATAAGGAAGGCCAAAAATGGTGATCACATGACTGTGGGTTGCTGAAAGCATACTAAGTGTAAGCCAGTTGCTAAGCACCCAAATTAACAACCATATAACTGCAAGGGCGCTGCAGTGGCCAGAACTTCAAGGAATGGTCATAAGTACCACGCATTCAGTGCTGATGCGACTTAGAACGGTTGCTGAATAAGTAGTTGGTAAATGAGAAGAACCTATATTTTGGAAAGGTAGATGGGGAAAAGATCTTTTTTTTCTTAGAAGAGATGGAGCCTTTGTATATTAAGGCCCAGTTGGTTTGTTTTAATGGTGGAGATTCTCTTCTTCGAGTTAGTTTGGGATGTCACCTTTTGGTCTATGTTTTAGCCTTTCTGATAATGGAGAACAGTTGTCGTTTTTTATACTTAGTCCCTGTGTCCAAGCTGCTGTGGTTAGCATGAGAAATTAACAGGGATAAGAAGAAAGCAAAGATGTAAGATAATGTATAGGGACAGTTTCATTCTTCTGCTCTAGTTCCTCTCTGTAATATCATGAGTGCAATGTTCCCTGGGCTGGTGCCTTTCAGATAAATTTGGGACATGTTAGCTTAGATTTTGGAGCACTGTATTCCTAGTACGGTGCATCTGGGGATGCCAACATGGAGAAGCTTTTCAAACAAATGAAAGTGCCTTGTATACCTTTTATGTTTAGCATGTGCTTTCCATAAAACCATGATTTATGTAATTGTGCTGTGTTGTCTATACCCAAGTTGGCTGACTTCATACAAAACCATAAGCCATGTTTACAAATCATAATGGCTAGATTTGAACAACACTGCTATGCCCTAACAAGTAAACTAATCAACACCTAGATAAGCAGAAATTAATACCAAGATTAATACCAGATCAAGAATCAAACAGCCAACATTAGCCCAATCAAGGAACTACCAAGAAGAAAATACAACTCTGACCAACCCTGACAGGGCAAGCTACTTTCAAATAAATGGAGAGCAAATCTCACCCACTTTTAGAACAGATGATATTATCTAGTTGGGTAATGAAATGTCTTCAAAAAAACAACCAAGCTCAGAAAACCAAGGACCCCACGACTGAACCTTGAGCTACATGTATTCTTTTCTATTGAAACTAAATATGGCTTAACAATATATATGGGTTGATTAGCACAATATGCTGGGTCACAAAAATGAATAAACCATTGTTTATAAATTTAATGACTTCATTTATGCACTACATTAAGCCAAAATTAAACTAGTCATATTATGGCTAACGTTTGTGATGTACAAACTTGACACCAAGTCAGAATCTTTACCTAGAACAGCATGCTCAAATAAACAGCATTTCCTCAAACCCCGCTGCTCCCAGCGATCTGCTTGAGAAGATGCTTGAAATGTCTCAGCCTGGGAGCTTGTAAATGTAGGGCAGGATAATATATCACCATTCCTGTGTTGTGTCCACCTCCCTGCATTTCAGATGCTTTCTTTACAGATTGTAGGTTTTGTTTTGAATACGAACCCAACAGTGTGATGCAGTTGCTAAAAGCCAAAGGCTATTTTCAAATGTATTAACAGGGCAACAGAATCAGATCATAGGTGATGGCAATTATCTTCTCCATTCTGATTTCTTCATGCCTCCCTTAGGGTGCTACGTCCAGCTCAGGGTGTTATAGTTTGAAAAAAAAACATTAACCAATTGGAGCAAATTCAAAGGAAGGCTGCTAAGATGGTGTGAGGAACTGGAAGACACGTCCTAAGAGGAGCAAGTAAAAGGACTAGTCATGCTTATGGTGAAGAAGAGAATAGTAAAAGGGGATATATACCAGCCTTCAAATATATAAGCAACCTTGAGCCACAAGAGGAGGTGGCATAGAGAGTGGTAAATATATAAGCTGTACAGAAGGGAGTGAACTTGTTCTCCATCACTCTGGATCAGGACCAGTAGATTGAAACTATTGGGAAGTAGACCTAAGCCAGATATGAAGAAGAATTTCCTAATTCTAACAGTGAAATACGTGACCTTGTGAAGTGGCATGCTCCTCTTCACTGGAGATCCCTGAAAAATCATCTGTCTGAAGTGCTTTAGCATATCCTGTATTAGGCCACTGATTGGACAATAGGTAATCCTTGACTTGCCACCACATTTGGAACCAGATAAGCAGTTAAGAGCATCATATTGAATTTCATGAACTTTTTTTTGCCACAGTTGTTAATCAAACTGTAGCAATTGTTAAGTGATTCACAGGATCATTAATTGAATCCATCTTTCCCTATTGAGTTTGCCAGAATGCTGCAACTGTTGTAAATAGATGCTGGTTGCCAAGCACTCAAATATTGATCACATGACCATGAGAATGCTGTCGCAGTCATAAGTGCAAGGAGTGTCATAGGTCATTTCTTGCAGTGCCATTATAACTTCGAACAGTTGCTAAATGAGTGGTTGCAAGTCAAGGACTACCATATTTGTAAATGATCTTTGGGATACCTGTGATTTTGCTACTCTTTCCTCTTTGGATTGGAATGTTCTTCCTTGCTCAGGATATTTGTGACTTTCACGTCTTCTCACTTTCCCGTTTTTTTTCTTCCCATATCTTCCAGAGGTTTATAGTTTAATTCTTTCTCTCCCCTCCAACTCATGTTGAAAGTTTGGCTATCACTTTGTCAAAAGAACTCAAGGAGAACATTTTTCTATTTTTTACCTGGTCTTATCTTAGGTATAGGGACGCGGTGGCTCAGTGGGTTAGGATGCTGAGCTTGTCTATCAGAAGGTCAGCAGTTTGGCGGGTCAAATCCCGAGTGCCGCCTAACAGAGTGAGTGCCTGTTACTCGTCCCAGCTTCTGCCAACCTAGCAGTTCGAAAGCACGTAAAAATGCAAGTAGAAAAATAGGGACCACTACGGTGGGAAGGTAACAGCGTTCTGTGCGCCTTTGGTGTCTAGTCATGCCGGCCACATGACCACGGAGACGTTCTCGGACAAGCGCTGGCTCTTTGGCTTTGAAACGGAGATGAGCACCGGCCCCTAGAGTCGGAAACGACTAGCACGCGTGTGCGGGGGAACCTTTACCTTTTTATCTTAGGTATCCTGGGTAGTGTAGTGTAGTGTCTCCTGTATATTCCACATTTCTTTGAAAACACTTCAATAGTAGTGATTTCTACAAGTTAATTATTCATGGAGTGAAGAAGAATGTCTGTTCTTCATTTATAACTTAGCAGGTTTTCTGGATGGTAGAACTGGAGTATTGTGCAAAAGGAAGATTTTCTTTTGGTTTTCTTCAACATATATCATTTTGTGACTCTTTTTATGGGAAGGAGGGCCATGAAATCTTCTGCTACAGCAACACTGAATTTTGTAAAGTGTTCATCACCACTAGGGCTGTTGGCAAGTGTATTAGGAACACTTGGAGGACCCAAAGTTCAACCAAACTTACATGTTTCAGATATGCTACGTTTAATTCTCTCAAAATTCTTAGCCACAGTTCACACTAACTGAAATATTTGGGAAGTGAAATTCTACATATCTAAAGAGCACTAAGTTGAGCATCCTGAGGGCTAGATGGTGAGAAAAAAATGGGTGCAAACCTCAGCCTCATGTTCTATAAATGAGCTTCACAGAGATATCTATTCATCTGATGCAAGAATCCCATCTGATAAAGCTGGGCATTTCTCATCTGCAGACGAAAGTAACTTTGGATGTGTTGGTTGCTTAGAACTGCCAGAGTTTTATAGACATACCAGGTGACAACTATGCTGACATGATCTGATACTACTCTTCTCTCTGTGAATTTGATATGGCCCTAAGATGCTGTACGCTTATTAAAGATGCCTTGTGTTTGCTTGATTAATTTTTATGTCACTGGGATGAATTGAACAAAGCTCCCCAAGTAAATTGAAATGAATCACTTATCAAGTCTTGGCTTCTACAGAATAATAGCAAGCCTAAAACAACTGGAACACCACCTGAAAACCACTGACATTGACAAATTCACCATCCATCAATTGCAAAAGGCAGCTTTACTTGGAATAGCTTACATTCTGCTACGATGCCTCTAACACCATCAAATACCCACATCTACTTGTCTATGAAGATTTTCAGTCATCCAGGTCATGGTTGTCCCAAATATGTTTTTTCAAAAGGCAATTGGATTTTCTTTGTTTTTCCTTGAAGACATTTAGTTTCTCATCCAATAAGCTTCTTCAGTTCCTTCAGCTCCAATTTACTTCTTGGATGAGAAGTGAAACAAAACAAAGGAAGTCCAGTTGCCTTTTGAAAAAGCACCTTTGGGACATCCACATCTGCCTAGCCCAAGTCCTTGGGAAGAACACAATAGGTGGATAAAAATGCCAAATCCAGTCTGAACATCTGGCCGACTATTTTTATTCTTTTGCTGTGAACATTCCTTACAGTGATATGAATATTTTATATCTGAGGGCTCTAAATCACATTTCCCCTCTCCCAAAACAATGGCTGGCAGAAAGGTTTGGCTGCATCATTGCATTCTGGAACATCCTGGAAGAGCTCCTGATTTTAGGTTTATGGATGGGAAGTTTTTTAGTGAAAAATATTGCAGTTTAATCCCTGTTCATAAGAACTAGAAGAGGCACATTTATTTTGTGCATACATTTTTAGCATGAGATAGGACGTAAACTGCCCAAGGTTGCTGTGAGTTGGGAGGCCATACAGATTTTCTAAATAAGTAAACAAAATAAAAATAGAAGCAACTCCCCAGTCACATCTTAGATACAACCACACACAAAATGTTAAAGTCTAGGATAGGAGAGCCTAATTAATTATTTATTCTTTCATTTTTTTTGCTGGGTTTCAATAATTGAGTATATTTAACAGTAAAACAAAATTCTGCCCAGATATATATTTATGTACTCGGCTCTTCAGATTTGCTAAATTTAGTATGCTAAGAGTTCCCTCTGCCTTCATTCTATCCTACCTCTCCTTCATAAATCTAAATAATGTAAAAGAAGTGGACCCTATTGAGCTATTGTGTCTTAAAATATTTACAAGTACTCTAGTAAAAATAATTTCCAAGAAAAACATCGAAGTACTTTGAACATAACTTTTAAATCAAACTAAATTAAACTTACTGAATTCACTCCCCACCTTTTAATCAAATATTTCAGCTCCTTCTAGCTTCTGGCAGATATGGTACAAAGTGTATACTGAATATTTCTCCTCTTGTATTTATAAGATGTTTGTTACACAGACAATACACACCTAGTATATTAACCCTTATATATAAAAATATCTGCCTATCCATACTTAATAGTATTTTTGTCCGAAATGGTATAGGGTTTCCTGCCTGAGCAGGGGTTGGACTAGATGACCCCCAAGGTCCCTTCCAACTTTGTTGTTGTTGTTGTTATTGTTGTTGTTATTATTATTATTATTATTATTATTATTATTATTATTATTATTATTATTATTATATAACTGATGAGGATATCATGTACAGCACTTTTGTGTTAATATTTTGCTCATCTTTCTTAACAATGAAATAGTTACAGGTGGTCCTCAATTTATGACTGTAATCCTCAACTTAATAGTCTGGCAATTATGGTTGCAAATTGTGATGTTCTAAAGTGGGTCATCATGTGACCAACTAAATTTCAGAATCCTTTTTGTGGTGGTCATTAAGCAAACACTGCAATTGCTAAGCAAACCCACTGTTTGCTAAGCTGTGGCTTTTGCAGGAAACCAGAAATAAATGCCATTTCCCAGCAAAAATGTAAATCATGGTCTTATGATTGCAGGACCCTGCAAACAGCTAAGTGTCCAGTTGTAAGTTGAGGACTATGTAAACACAGTTCTTTCTATAGCCATCTCCTTTAGGGACTTGAGAATCCTATTAGCTTTAACCCAGTGTAATGGTCTTTAAGCTGCTTACAGTTGACCTTCTAGTTCTTATGCTTTAATAGGTCCTGCTTCTCTCTCTGTGTGTGTGTGTGGGGGGGTCACCTGCCAATTGCCCCTACTACCAACACACATTCCCTGTGCCTTCAGCCTTTCTCTTTTATTTCTCTGCAATATAGGTGTGGTTTTCTCTTCAATACCTGGGAAGACTCTGGAAAAGATAATCAAACAACAAATCAGCGAACACCTTGATGCAAACAAAGTCATCACTAAAAGTCAACATGGGTTTGTCAAAAACAGAACATGCCAGACAAATCTTATTGCATTCTTTGACCAAGTGACAAAATTAGTGGACCAGAGGAATGCTGTAGATATAATTTACTTGGACTTCAGTAAGGCATTTGATAAAGTAGATCACAACCTACTACTTGATAAGATAGAAAAATGTGGGTTAGATAGCATCACCACTAGATGGATTCATAGCTGGCTGACTGGCCGTACTCAGCCTGTGGTCCTCAATGGAACTGCATCTACATGGAAGGAAGTGTGTAGTGGGGTGCCCCAGGGCTCTGTTCTGGACCCAGTGCTCATTAGGATGAGGGGATAGATGGGGAACTCATCAAATTTGCAGACGACACCAAGCTGGCAGGAATAGCCAATGCTCCAGAAGATAGGCTTAAAATACAGGAGGATCTGGACAGACTCAAACACTGGGTGCTATCTAACAAAATGAAATTCAATGGTGAAAAAAGTAAGGTTCTACATTTAGGCAGGAAAAAACAAATGCACAGGTATAGTATAGGTGGTACCTTGCTCAATAGTAGTAACTGTGAGAGGGATCTCGGAATCCTAGTAGACAATCACTTCAATATGAGCCAGCAGTGTGCTGCAGCTGCCAAAAAGCCAACACAGTGCTAGGCTGCATTAACAGAGGGATAGAATCAAGATCACGTGAAGTACTAATACCACTTTACAATGCCTTGGTAAGGCCACACCTGGAATACTGCATCCAGTTTTGGTCACCACGATGTAAGAAAGATGTTGAGACTCTAGAAAGAGTACAGAGAAGAGCAACAAAGATGATTGGGGGACTGGAGGCTAAAACATAGGGAACAGATTGCTGGAATTGGGTATGTGTAGTTTAACGAAGAGAAGGGTGAGGGGTGACATGATAGCAGTGTTCCAAAATCTTGGGCTTCCACAAAGAAGAGGGAGTCAAGCTATTCTCCAAAGCACCTGAAAGCAGGACGAGAAGCAACGGATGGAAACTAGTCAAGGAGAGAAGCAACCTAGAACTAAGGAGAAACTTCCTGACAGAACAATTAACAGAAACTTCCTGACAGAACAATTAACCAGTGGAACAACCTGCCTCCAGAAGTGGTGAATTCTCCAACACTGGAAGCTTTTAAGAAGAGACTGGACAGCCATTTGTCTGAAATGGTATAGGGTTTCCTGCCTGAGCAGGGGGTTGGACTAGATGACCTCCAAGGTCCCTTCCAACTTATTATTATAAAGTCCCAGGGGACACAATGCCAAATGTGAGGAAAACTTATTAAGAGAAAGAAAAAAAACACTTCTTTTCCGATAGTAAACATAGTGCAGGTAGTTTTATATTGCATATAGTTAGTATAAAATACTTGTTAGTATGATGACGCGGTGGCTCAGTGGGTTAGGACGCTGAGCTTGTCGATCAGAAGGTCGGCAGTTTGATGGGTCGAATCCCCAGTGCTGCGTAACAGAGTGAGCGCCGGTTACTTGTCCCAGCTTCTGCCAACCTAGCAGTTCGAAAGTACGTAAAAATGCAAGTAGAAAAATAGGGACCACTACAGTGGGAAGGTAACAGCGTTCCGTGCGCCTTTGGTGTCTAGTCATGCCGGCCACATGACCACGGAGACGTCCTCGGACAAGTGCTGGCTCTTCGGCTTTGAAACGGAGATGAGCGCCGGCCCCTAGAGTTGGAAACGACTAGCACGCATGTGCGGGGGAACCTTTACCTTTACCTTTTTATGATGGTGTAGTGGTTAGAATGCAATATTACAAACCAACTCTGCCCATAGGCAGGAGTTCGATCCTGACGGGCTCAAGGTTGGTTCAGTCTTCTATCCTTCTGAGATCTGTAAAATGAGGACCCAGATTGTTGAGGGCACTGCTGACATTTGTAAACTGCTGTAAAACACTATGGAGTGGTATATAGGTCTTAAATGCTATTGCTATTCATTCAGACCAGTTCTCTCTGCAATAGGTTTTATTCACAGGTTGGCATTGATAATCTTGAATATATGATGAAGCAGGTGGTTTTCTGTTCCCAGACTTTTTAGGTTGGGCTTCTCATGTTAGTTTGAGTGACTGAGTGTGAAGTACTTCAAGAGTTGGCAGCCCATGGTTTATTTAGCATTATGTCTAAACTGGAATCTCCATTAAGATGAAAATATAACATAGGATTTGTTCTCTTGAGTTGTGATCCCGGGTTAGGGTTTGTGAGTTTTAGTCCTGTCTTAGGCATGAAGCCAGTTGGGTAAACTTTGGGCTAGTCCCTTTGTCTCAGCCGTAGGAAGAAGGGGGCAGCAGCAATAAATGTTTTCCCAAAAAAAAGTTGCTGAGGAAACCACACGGGCTTGTCTGGTCAATTGCCAGAAGTCAAGTCTGAGTTGAAATCATCCCAAAAATTAAATGGCAATTATTGCACCTGTGTAACTAATCTCTGAAATTCAGGGAGTGGAGCATACCCCAACAGGGATACCACAATTAAACTGATTTGTATTAACTTCTGGGCAAGGCTGGTCAGTCAGTTCTTAAGAGCAATATGTAGTAACGAAGGCCAACTTCAAAACATTTCATACAGTACTTGCCTGCCTCTCTGGGATTGAAGACAGAGAAAGAGGCAAGAATCTTTCTGAAAAGCTGCTTTATTAACTGCATGGATATAAAATGCAAGTGGCCTTATAATGTCTTAAAAGTATGAAATGTGCCCTCCAAATGAGCAGAGAAATAAGGTTAAGGTTTAAGGTTTATTAAATTTATATGCCGCCCTTCTCCCTGAGGACTCAGGGCGGCTCACAACAATAAAAAGTGAAAAGATATAAATAGAAAAATTAAAAGAGGATTAAACAATATAAGAAATAAGAGCAATTTAAACCAATAAAAAACCAAATTTAAAAACCATGATCAGTCCAGGCCCGCTTGTTGGAATAACCAGGTCTTTAGGTCACGGCAGAAGGACCGAAGGTCAGGGGCCATCCACAGCTCCGGGGGCAGTTCATTCCAGAGGGTCGGTGTGCCCACAGAGAAGGCTCTCCCCCTAGGGGTCGCCAGCCAGCATTGCCTGGCCGACGGCACCCTGAGGAGGTCGACTCTGTGGGAGCGAACCGGGTGATGGGAGGTTGACATTGGCAGCAGGTGGTCTCGCAAGTACCCCGGGCCTAAGCCATGTAGGGCTTTAAAGGTGATTATCAGCACCTTGAATCGCACCCGGAGGGCAACCAGAAGCCAATGCAGCTCGTGCAGGAGTGGTGTAACATGGGAGTATCGAGATACTCCCATAAGCACCTGCGCGGCCGCATTTTGCACCAGTTGAAGCCTCCGGGTGCACTTCAAGGGTAGCCCCATGTAGAGAGCATTGCAGTAATCCAGGCGAGAGGTGACAAGGGCATGGGTGACCGTGCATAGGGCATCTCGGTCCAAAAAGGGGCGCAACTGGCATACCAGGCAAACCTGTGCAAAAGCCCCCCTGGTCACAGCAGTTAGATGATCTTCCAAATTAAGCCGTGAATCCAGGCGGATACCCAAGTTGCGGGCCCTTTGTGAGGGGGGCAATAGCTCTCCCCCATCAGAAGAGATGGAACCTGTTGGACAGTATGAGATGCCGATATCCACAGCCACTCGGTCTTGGAGGGGTTCAGCCTGAGCCTGTTCCTTCCCATCCAGACCCGCACCGCCTCCAGGCACCAGGACATCATGTCAAGGGCATCACTGGGTTGGCTTGGGATAGAGATAAACAACTGGGTATCATCGGCATATTGGTGATACCTCACCCCAAAGCCACGGATGATCTCACCCAGCAGCTTCATGTAGATGTTGAACAGGAGGGGGGAGAGAACTGATCCCTGAGGTACCCCACAAGAAAGGGGCCTCAGGGTAGATCTCTGCCCCCCTGCCACTACAAACTGTGAACGGCCTGAGAGGTATGAGGAGAACCACTGTAAAACAGTGTCTCCCACTCCCAACCCCTCGAGCCATCGCAGCAGGATACCATGGTCGATGGTATCAAAAGCTGCTGAGAGGTCAAGTAGGACCAGGACAGAGGAGCAACCCCTGTCCCGGGCCCGCCAGAGATCATCCACCAGTGCGACCAATGCCGTTTCCGTGCTGTAACTGGGTCAGAAACTGGACTGGTATGGGTCCAGATAGTCCGCTTCATCCAGGAATTGTGGAAGCTGACGCGCCACAACACTCTCAACAACCTTTGCTACAAAGCAAAGGTTGGAGACAGGATGATAGTTATTCAGCGAGCCTGGGTCAAGAGCAGGCTTCTTGAGGAGGGGCCTTACCACCACCTCTTTTAAGGCGGAGGGAAAGACACCCTCTATCAATGAAGCATTGACAACTGCCTGGAGCCAGCCCCCTGTCACCTCCCCGGCGGCCCAAACCAGCCAGGAGGGACATGGGTCCAATAAACAAGTTGCAGCGCTCAGCCTACGCATAATCCTGTCCACATCATCCAAAGTCACAGGGTCAAAGTCACCCCAAATGTTATGACCAAGACCTGCCCTCTCCACTCCGTCGGATTCCACCCAGTCGGAGTCCAAACCAGTCCGGATCTGAGCGATTTTGTCCTGCAGATACTGAACAAATTCCTCAGCCCTACCCTGCAAGGGGTCTGTTGTGACTCAGGGCCAGCCTGTGGGTCCGACAGCCGGCTCCGATGTATCGGATGACTCAGATGAGGGGGAGGAGGGAAACGAACCGGCTGATGACGGTTTGGAGGCTTTGCAGAGCCCTCAGCCGGGGACCTCTTCTCAGCTGCGTGAGCCCGAGAGTGCGGAGGAAGATGACCCACAGCTGGCCCTGTTCAAGGACGCCCGACGCAGGAGGCAGTCGAGCAGGAACAAACAAAGAAAGGCTGCGGGACTCCTCGGGAGGAGGCACAGGGAGACCACGCCCTGAGCTCTCTATAAAAGGAGTGTTTGGGGAGGGGCTGGTTGCTGAAAGCAACTTTTCCGCTTGAGAAGACAAGCTCTAGTGTTTTTGTTAACTGCGTAATAAATCTTGGCAGATGCCTTTTAGCCTTGGACGCTCTCCAGTCTCTTCTTTCTGAATAGGGGTTTGCCTTATTACAAGGCCAGAAGAGGGCTGGTTCAGAACAGTTTGCTTTCAGCCACCCACCCCTTATTACTACGATGGAGCAGCTTCTTGCCGAGAATGCCCAGCTCACCCAGCAACTCACTTTGCTGGCAGCTCAGGTGGCTCAACTGCAAGCTCAGGTACATGCTGCACCCCCACCCAGGAGGAAATGTCAGATAGCTATGCCGGATAAATTTGCTGGTAATCCAGAACTGTTTCCTGCCTTCCTGGGACAATGCCAGCTTTTTATCAGCGTGAGAGCAGCTGATTTCCCCACTGACCGAGATAAGGTGGGATTCGTGTTGAGCCTTCTGTCGGGAGATGCAGCTCGTTGGGGCACGCCTCTGTTGGCACAGCCTAGCCCTTTGTTGGATAACTTTGGGGGGTTTTGTGACCATATGCGCCTCATGTACGAGGACCCGATTAAGGCGCAGACTGCCACCCGACGCCTGAAAGCTTTGAGGCAGGGTCAGCGCCCTCTACAGGCCTATATCAGCGATTTCCGGCTGCTTAGCCAGGATTCCGCCTGGAATGAGGCTGCGCTCGTGGATGCCTTTCAGGATGGCTTGTCAGAGGAGATGTTGGATGAGCTGGCCCGCGTGGACATTCCCTCAGATCTGAATGGGCTGATCCATCTTTGTCTGCGGATCGATGCCCGGCTGCAGCAGCGAAAGAGTCGCCGTGCCACCCCACAGACCCCTGCTGCCCCTGTTGTGCGTGAGCCCCCAGTCCAGAGGGAGGAGCCAATGGAGCTGGGTGCCGCCAGGTCCCGTCTATCGGTGACGGAAATGGACAGACGACGATCGGAGGGGTTGTGTTTTTACTGTGGGGACCCTGGACATTTGGCTGCTTCTTGTCCAAAGAAGCGTCAGCGGGCATCAGTGACCAAGCCGGCCCCGAGAAAGTCCCCTGCTTTGCTGTCGGGAAACGGCCCGAGCCCGATCTAGACGGTGTGATAGATCGGGCGACTCACCACGACCACGCCGAGCGACGCCGTTCCGACGGTGCCTGTGAACCTCCACGGCATTTGATTTTGGAGGCACGTCTGATCCTTCCTGGCAAGCCAGAGGGGATTCCGGTCCATGCCTTAATTGACTCTGGGGCTACCACTAACTTCATGGACTCGGCCTTCGTGGCCAAATGGGCTGTTCCCCAGTGTCCGGTGGATCCGCCCATGCTAGTGGAGACCATCGATGGTCGAGTGCTCCTGTCCGGGCCTATTACGGCCGCCACGCAACCCGTGTGTATGGCCATCAGTTCCCATGTGGAGGCCATCCAGTTCTACATCACTTCGGATCTGCACTTCCCCGTGGTCTTGGGACTGGCGTGGCTCCGGGCGCATGATCCACAGATCTATTGGTCTCAGAACTTGGTCACCTTCCCAAGTTTGCAGTGCGTGGACCACACCCGCCATATCTGTGCCGGCCAGGTGGAGGGTTCCTCAGGGGTTTCCTTGCCTCCCGAACTGTCCGACTTTGCTGACGTGTTCAGCGAGTCAGAGGCGGACCAATTACCCCCGCACAGGCCCTACGACTGCTCCATTGATCTAGTCCCTGATGCGCCTCTCCCAGTGGGGCGTTTGTACTCCATGTCGGAGCCCGAGTTGGCTGCATTGCGGGACTTCTTGACAAAGAATTTGGCTCGTGGTTTCATCCGGCCCTCGTCCTCGCCAGTGTCTGCGCCCGTGCTCTTCGTCAAAAAGAAGTCGGGCGAGCTACGGCTCTGCTGTGACTAGCGGAAACTCAACGCCATCACGGTGCGTAACCGCTACCCGCTGCCCCTCATCCCCGAGCTCTTGGACCGACTCCGGGAGGCTAAGATCTTCACGAAACTGGACCTGCGTGGAGCTTACAACCTCGTCAGGGTTCGGTCGGGTGATGAGTGGAAGACGGCGTTTGGTACTCGCTATGGACATTTCGAGTACACGGTGATGCCGTTTGGCCTGACCAACGCCCCCGCTGTGTTTCAGCATTTTATGAACGACATCTTTCGGGATCTGTTGGACCAGTTTGTCGTGATTTACCTGGACGACATCCTGATTTACTCCCCGTCGCGTGAGGCGCATCATCAGCATCTCCGTCAGGTCCTGCAGCGCCTCCGGAAACATCGGCTGTTTGCCAAGTTGGAGAAGTGCCAGTTCTACCAGGTGACCATCGATTTCCTGGGTCACCGCATTTCTCCTGAGGGCATCGCCATGGAACCGAGTAAAGTTGAGTCGTTGCAGAGTTGGCAACCCCCGCGTCGCGTGAAGGACGTTCAGCGACTTCTTGGATTTGCCAACTACTATCGGACATTCATCCCTGGCTTTGCTGCCTTGACAGCCCCCCTCACCCGGCTCCTGCAGAAGAAGACTCGGTTCCAGTGGAACGCACCCGAACAACAGGCGTTCCAAGCTTTGAAGGACGCCTTCATGAAGGAGCCCATCTTGAAGCATCCTGACCCGCAACGGCCGTTTGTCGTGGAGGCGGACGCCTCCGACATTGCCATTGGGGCCGTGTTACTCCAGGCAGCGACGCCCAGCGGTACCCTTTTCCCTTGCGCGTATCACTCTCGGAAATTGAATCCCTCGGAGCGCAACTATACCATCTGGGAGAAGGAGCTGCTGGCCATCAAGGCGGCGTTCGAGGCTTGGAGGCATCATCTGGAGGGGGCGCGGCATCAAATTGAGGTCCGGACGGACCACAAGAATCTGGAAAGCCTGCAGACCGCTCGGAATTTGAACCAACGCCAGATCCGGTGGTCCCTCTTCTTTGCGAGGTTTGACTTCCGGGTGCGGTACATACCAAGCGGGCACAATCAGAGAGCGGATGCTCTGTCCAGGAAGCCCGAGTACACCCGAGTGGAAGACAAGCTTCCGCCCAGGACAGTGATCCCCGTCGAGTCTTTTGCTGCGGTGCGGGAGCCGGTGGATATACGGGCTCGGATCCGGGAGGCGCAGCAGCAGGAGGCGTGGGTGGCTCAGCGGAAGGAAGAGGTGGGGCCAGATTCGCCTTGGTCGGTCACGGATGGACTCCTGTATTATCGTGACCGGCTCTATGTTCCGGGGGGGCCACTCAGGGGACTCGTCCTCAGCCAGTGTCATGATAACCCGGCTGCGGGGCATTTTGGCCTGTTCAAGACTCTGAACCTGGTCTCCCGTACCTTCTGGTGGCCCCGAGTCCGACACGATGTCCAGTCTTATGTCACCTCCTGCGTCCCATGCAGGCAGGCCAAGTCAGCGACAGGGGCCCCGCCTGGTTTACTGCAGCCTTTGCCAACGCCCAAGAGACCCTGGGGGGCTGTGTCCATGGACTTTTTGACGGATCTACCCCCATCCTCCGGCTTCACGACAGTGTTTGTGGTGGTGGACATGTTGACCAAGATGGCGCACTTCATCCCCTGTCGCGGCTTACCGTCAGCTCGCGCCACTAGTCGCATGTTCATCCAACAGGTGTTCCGGCTGCACGGCCTTCCCGATAGGGTCGTCTCCGATAGGGGGGCCCAGTTTACAGCCCGCTTCTGGCAGGAGTTGATGCGGGCGTTGGACATTAAGGTTTGCCTCTCGTCCGCCCATCATCCTCAGACCGACGGGGGTACCGAGAAGGTCATCGGCATCTATAACTCTCCAGTCTCTTCTTTCTGAATAGGGGTTTGCCTTATTACAAGGCCAGAAGAGGGCTGGTTCAGAACAGGGTCATCCCTCGGTCACTGGTTAAGCAGTGAGTGGGTCACTCTAAACAGGGCGGTTGGGCGATTATCTGCGGACACAATGAGAGCGGAAAAGTAAACATGCTTTGCCGCTTCCATCGCCACCAGGTAAGACTTAAGACAAGTTCTTAGCCGTGTTCGATCAGATGCAGATCTGCTGGACCTCCAACAGCTCTCTAGGCATCTTTTCCGGTGCTTCATCTCTCGGAGTCCCTCGGTAAACCAGGGGGCCACCCAGGATCTGCGCTGGGTCAGAGGCCGCAAAGGCACAACTCGATCCAAGGCCCCAGCAGCAGCCCTCTCCCAGGCTACCACTAGGGCCTCGGCAGAGTCGTGGGCAAGGGAAGCAGGAAATGTCCCAAGCTCCATCTGGAACCTCTCAGGGTCCATCAGGCGCCTGGGGCGGAACAACCTGGTTGGTTTCGCCTCCCAGCAGTGGGGGGTGGTGTACTGAAAGTCTAGCCGGAGAAGGAAATGATCGGACCACAACAGGGGATGGATGGTTAAATCCCCCCTACCCAGATCATTAATCCACTGCCCAGAGATAAAAACCAGGTTGAGTGTGTGCCCTCCAATATTGACTAAAGATAGGAAGGATGGCATCTTGACTAAGGTGAGTCCATCTTGGGAAGAAAAGTAACCTTCTGCTGGAATATGACCCCATGGATAATGAACAGACAGCACAAAATTTGCTGATTGCTGAATGCTGTTTTCCACTAAGCGAGGTGCATAGAACAGTTGGCAAGCTGCTGAAATGGCATTTGTGGGTGTGTAATTAACCTCATTTGCATCCTCTTTCCTGAACCAAGCAGGTGCCCAGCTGCAGTTACTAATGGTTGCTGTTTTTCACTTACTCTGCATTGTTCCTATTCAGGAATTCTTCATGCTCAAACGTGTAAATCTGAATCATTTCTGGAAAAATGGTGATGATATCGATTTTGGAAAGCATTGTTTTTGCAAATCAAATAGTTTATTTCTTATTCCTCCCATTTTAGGGATTGCATATGGTTTAAATGGTGCCAGGAGACCTAAAAGTTTTAACAGTACATTGTAATTTTGAGAACCATAGCATAGTCTGCAGTGGTTTACAAGACTATCAAAAGGGTTCAGCTTCTTGCTCAATGGAAATATAAATTTTGGTAGGTTCAGATAGTGCAAGTGGTCCTCAACTTACAACCACAATTGAACCCAAAATTCCTGTTGTTAAATGAGACATTTGTGAAGTGGGTTTTGCCCCATTTTATGACTTTTCTTGCCACAGTTATTAAGTGAATCACTGCAGTTGATAAGTTGTTAAGTGAATCTGGCTTCCCCATTGACTTTGCTTGTCAAAAGGTTGCTTGTCCAAAGGGGCACAGCAACGGTGATAAGTATGAACAAGTTGTCAAGCATCTGGATTTTGATCACATGATCATGGGAATGCTACAAAGTTTGTAGCTGTGAAAAATGGTCATGAGTGACTTTTTTCAGTGCTGTTGTAACTTAAACAGTTGTAAGTTGGGGACTACCTGTATATTAAATCTAGCTTCATATTTCCAGTCTTCATGCAATGTGCTATATCTAATAAATAAATTGCATTATAGCTTAACGTGATGCCTTGGTTCACTAATATGCTAAATTAGATTATGTTTCCAATTACCAAATCGTCTTCTAATCTGGCATACATTTAAAAAAGATGTTGAGACACTAGAAAGAGTACAGAGAAGAGCAACAAAGATGATTAGGGGACTGGAGGTTAAAACATATAAGGAACGGCTGCTGGAATTGGGTATGTCTAGTTTAATGAAGAGAAAGATGAGGGGAGACATGATAGCAGTGTTCCAAGATCTCAGGGGCTGCCACAAAGAAGAGGGAGTCAAGCTATTCACCAAAGCACCTGAAGGCAGGACAAGAAGCAACGGATGGAAACTAATCAAGGAGAGAAGCAACCTAGAACTAAGGAGAAATTTCCTGACAATTAGAACAATTAATCAGTGGAACAACCTGCCTCCAGAAGCTGTGAATGCTCCAACACTGGAAGTTTTTAAGAAGAGACTGGCCAGCCATTTGTCTGAAATTGTATAGGGTTTCCTGCCTGAGCAGAGGGTTGGACTAGATGACCTCCAAGGTCTCTTCCATCATCATCACCATCATCATCATCACTACATATTCACCTTGACAAGCTCTCAAGCTCTGTCCTTGAAATTTGGCAGATTTTTGTCTATTCAGTTGCTCCACTATGCCATAGCAACACTCTTTTGTAGGCTTTAGAAGTTATTTGCAATAGATAGGTAGGTAGGTAAGTAGGTAGATAGATAAGAGTTTTTGTTCAAAAGGAGCTCTCAGATATATGTTAATGTTTAAAGCTACAAAATACAAAACTGCATGATGAAAGTAAAACAAATGAGTTTAAATTAATTAAATTAATATTAATTTAAAAGCAATCTCAATTATACATGTTTTAATTATAATTTGCCACAATTACTCCCTCCTTCACAACCACACTTTCTCATTGTGCAAACAAGCCAGACATATATGGGTTACAAGATTTTAAGAAACTGAAAATTTAGAAAGTATTTGATTATTTCAGCTTGCCTTAACAATTTTTTTTGCTTTGGCCACACAGATAAGATTTGAAAAACAAAGTGTAGCCTTTGATCTGAAAATGGTTGCACACCTGTGCATTACGGGTGTAATCTTAAGCATGTTCATTTTGGAAAGAAACCCCAGAGAATTCATTTAGTCAGGCTTCTGTGCAGCTCCTTCACTTTTTACTGTTTTGATATAAAAAGCAGAAAGTGAATTCTTATTAGTGATCCAAGATGGTAACCCTGAAACCTTCCAAACACTGAAGGAAAAGCATATATTATGGACTGATTGAGTGTGTGTATGTGTGCATTCCCCTTTATGGATTACTGCCTTGTCATGGCGAAGGGGCTTGCGTAACTCAAAGAAGCCATTAGCTATGCCATGCAGGGCCACCCAAGACGGACAGGTCATAGCAGAGAGTTCTGACAAAATGTGATCCACTAGAGAAGGAAATGGCAACCCACTCCAGTATCTTTGCCATGAAAACCCCATGGACAGTACCAAAAGGCACCAAGGACAGAAAGGCCTGGAGAAACGTTGTCCATGGGGTCGCAATTGGGTCGGACACAACTTCGCAACTAACAACAACAACAACGTATGCATATGCTCAATAAATCCGTAATTCTTAATTGAATGATTTTATAACATGCAGGTACTTGCTTAGCGACTATCTTTGAGACAGGCATCTCAGTTACAAACCCCCCAAAATAGCACATGATCTATGATGGGTCTTCAAACTTGGCCTTTTTATGACTTGTGGGTTTCAACTCCCAGAATTCTTCAGCCAGTGTGCCTGGCTGAGGAATTCTGGGAGTTGGAGTCCACAAGTCATAAAAGGGCCAAGTTCGAAGACCCCTAATCTATGACTTCCAATTTTACTTCTGCATTCTGTATTAACTATACTTGTTACATGCTGATTGTGAAACATGTAAATAGTAATCATGTGACACCCCCCCCAGGACATCGCAACAACCCTTTTGCATTGGTTACAAAGTTATTATTTTTTTTATACCATAGTAACTTTGAATGCTTGCTAAAAGAGGCAGTTGGTATAAAAGGATTACCTGCAATTCAAAAGTACATAACATTCTTAATTTATAGTAGATTTACATAAAGTGGTAGAGGGGGAAGAGCCAGATTAATACCTTAAAAATAATTGTGGGCCCCAAAGGAATAGCTGGTGCATCAGTCACCTGATTGTTAGATTGCAGGGGAATGGGCAATGTATGATAGGGCTGGAAGCAATAAAGGTGTCCTTTGGCGTTGCAGTGGCTATGAAAATCTAGGTAGCAGTGGTGGCAGTGTTTGGTGACAGCAGATTGGCTATTTTTGTAAAAAAAAAGTGGGCCACATGTAGTACAGAGCTAATCTATAGAATCTTTGTAATACCATACAAACAAATATATAAAAGCCAAACAAACCCATACATTCCTCTCATACCCATTTTACTCCTCAAAGATAAGGTTGGCAGTCAAACTTCTTGAAATTTATCTGGAGTGTCCCAGCAAATTGATGTCTTTGAAAATAAATTGATTAAGATTCAAGGTGCTGGTGATGACCTATAAAGCCCTAAATGGCTTGGGTCCAGACTATCTAAGGGAACACCTGCTGCCGGCATCAACTTCCCATTGTCCTGTGCGCTCCCACAGGGAGGGCCTTCTCAGGGTTCCGCCGGTTAAGGAATGCTGGCAGGTTATTCCCAGGGGAAGGGTGTTCTCTGTGGCTGCGCTGGCCCTATGGAACCAACTGCCCATGGAATTTAGGATTGCCCCTGACCTTCGTTCATTTCGCCGGGACCTGAAAACCTGGCTCTTCGAGCTGTCTGGCCCAGACAGAGGGATTTTTAATTTTTAATTGGATTTTAGACTTATTTTTAGGGGTTAAATTTAATTACTGTTTTAACTGATTTTAACTTTTGTATTTTATGTTTTAATTGCCTTGTAAACCGCCCTGAGTCCTACGGGAATAGGGCGGTATATAAACTCAATTAATAATAATAATAATAATAATAATAAATAAGTAATTGGTTGGTGTCAGCTCTTAGCAACCATAGATAGATTTCCTTCATAGAAATCTGTCCTTAACCTAAACTGAATATTGATGAATTAATCTACTCTTAATAACATAAGTTTTTTTTTTTAAAAAAACCTTCAGTCATTGATTTGTTAATGCGGGATATTGCCCAAACGTTTATTTCAGAGTTTCTGCAAAGAACCAGGGCTTTTTTTCTCATAGAATGCTCAGAACGGAGTTCCGGCATCTTTTTTGGATGGAACCTTGTAGGGTAGGCAAGGCGGGGTGTATGACATGTGTGAGTTCTGGCACCTTTTTCTTTTACAAAAAAAGCACTGCAAAGAACTAATATCCACCATTAGTTGGGCAATGAAATTATGAAATGAAGAGGTGAACATTAATTGCACATACCATTTTTTTTGTAATTTTAAGAAGTTCAAATTCTTCTTACAATAAAAGAAATAGTTTGAAATTTGTTTGCCAGTAAACTGATCGGAAATATTAAAAAAAATAAGTATTTTCAAACTGGGATTATTTCAGAATGTAATTTGGTTACTTGAATTAAGGTTGGAATTATTTATGTATTGTTTATTTATTTATTAAATCTATTTGCCACCCATCTTGGTGCAACGTGAAATTATATTTCTGTGGAGCTCTTAAGATTTGCAGCTCATGTTATATCAGTACATTCAGGTTTTAAATCAGTTTCAGAAGAAACATTGAACAGCCTGAATTGAAATAAAAATACCCCCTGCCTATCATAAGCAGAACCATTAGCTTCAGCCCATCTTTCTTTAATATTTGTACTGGGTTTATGGTTCTAATTAACACTCTTAAAAAGTATGCCTACAGCAGGAGTGGGAATATGTGTGTTGCATGCAACTTTTATAATATGTTCCCTCCCTTTTTTAAAACAAAAATTGATACAGGATAGGAAGTATGGGATGAATTTTGCTTTTATGATGGACAAGTATTCTATTGTGCCCAGTATCCAGTTTTCAAACAGAAGATCACAAATAATCAGAAAAGCTGTATATTCCCTAAAACTTTTCCCCTTGAGAACTTGTAATAGGATTATATTGGAAGTTCCACTTAGCTGCCGTACTTGTTAATAAATCTTCCATTTCTTCCATCTGAAGAAATCTGAGCCTACTATGGACATTTCTAACTTAATGACAATTGCACCTTATGCATTCAAATACCTGGAAGACCTAGAACACAGGTCTGCAACCCGCGGCTCCGGAGCCGCATGCGGCTCTTTCAGCCGTCTCCTGCGGCTCCCAGTCCTCTGCCATGTGCAGTCCAAAAAAAAAAAAAGTGGGACTAAAAAAGTTCAACCAATCAATTCAAATATGCAGGGTAGGTGCATATCTCGCCTTGGCTCCACTCTTCAGTCAAACCCTGTTCTGCGCATGCGCGCATGTACGCGCATGTGCACACATTTTTTGCGGCTCCCAGTTTTTCCTTTTGTGAGGGAACCGGTTCCGAGTGGCTCTTTCACTGTTTCAGGTTGCTGACCCTTGACCTACAACATGTACAAAGGGCCAGGAAGACAGTGAGCCATAGCATAGCAGCTCATTAAACATGTTTACCTTCTGACTCCTCCATCTCAGTGTAGTTACTCAGTGCTACCAGCTAATCAGTCTCTTCTAGATATGTGGTGGACCAATTCCCATTATTCTAGGCCAAAATGATTTGGAATTACTGTAAGAAATCTGAAGCCCATTTCATCCCTGAAGCAACAGTGAGAAAGGCTGCATGGCCTTATCTGCAAATTTAACTGAGATCTCTGTGCAGAGTTGCTTTAAGTTCTCTAGAACTGATAAGAGAACAGAATGTGTACTTTATTACCATGGCGGTACATCATTTTAGCATTATTGCCTCAATCTTTGCATTTGGATAAAAGAGAAACATATTTTTTGCATGACTTCCTACAAATTTGAAAACCGTATCTGTTGAGTTTTTTTTTTCTTTGTTCAGAGGAGTGGGGGATGTTCTGGACATAAAAATCAAAGATGAGAACTGCTAAAGAAGACTTGCTAACAGCACCACGTGTAAGGGAATATCATCTACACACGAGTCCATGTTTGAACCTTCTTAATAAAGACTTCTATTTCCAGAACAATTTACCTTAGATTCAGGAATAATTTTATTCATGAACTCTCCCTTCAAACTCTTTCAGTCATGAACATAACCTGCCAGTAGCAGAAAGAAACTACAGATAGTTCCCAACTTACAACAGTTCGTTTAGTGACCATTAGGAGTTAACAATGGTATCGAAAATAGTGACTTACGACCATTTTTCACACTTAAGACTGTTGCAGTATCCCCATGGTCATGTGATCAAAATTCAGATACTTGGCGACAGACTGTCATGTGATCACCTTTTGTGACCTCCTGACAAGCAAAGTCAATGGGGAAGCCGGATTCACTTAACAACTGCAGTGATTCACTTAACAACTGAGGCAAGAAAGGTTATAAAATGACTTAACTATCTTGATTACAACACGCATTTTATTTATTTATTTATTTATTTATTTATTTAATTCATTTTCTATACCGCCCTATTCCCGAAGGACTCAGGGTGGTTTACAGGGCAATATTTAAAAGACAATATAAAATTAAAATAAAAATAGAATTAAAAAGAATTAAATTAATTTAATTTAAGAATTAAATTAAATTAATTAAAGAATTAAATTAATTAAATTAAATTAATTAATAGCCCAACAATAAAACAATGTTAAAAAACTTGAAACTAAAAACCCCCTCAGTTTTTGTTGTGGTTATAAGTCAAGGACTACCTCTGTGCTGCAAACAAAAATAATGCAATGTAGGGAAGATTGCTTAAACTTTCAGCCCTCAAGTTGACAGCTAGGCTAAAAGTGATTAAACTGCGCCACTTGCAAAGAACAACAATAGGCGGAAAAATCTTCGAGAGACAGAGCTTTCCTGAACACACAAAGAGGGTGCCCCAAGATCAGGATGTAAGTCCACATGAAAAGAGAAGATGTGGCACTCAGCAAGGTTAGATAAGTTCATTCTCCCAACTGGAGCTGCAAATCCACCAGAATAAACAAACTTCAAAGGGCCCATTCACATATAAAGGACCACTTTTCCTATAACTATTACCAACCTCAAAATGCCAAATTGTAGTTACCTTCAACTTCTGCCCTCTGTGCTCTTGAATAAGCTACCTCCTCTCAGCAGCGTGTCAGTCTCCTCCTCAGTCCTACCTCCTCTCTCAGTCCTGTGTCATTCTTAGGCAGTCTCAGCATGGAACTAGACCTCATTTTCTTCTAACATATTTTTGAAGAGTAACAAAAACATGGCTCTTCAGAGAGTACTTGAGGATGCCTGAAGATTTTGCTATCCAACTGGTGACACATTGGGACCTCCTTGCTATTAGGTTTAAACTATTGACCTTCTATGTTTTAATTTTAGGTTGTTAATTTTAAGCCCCTCAGAGCTTTTAGAAATGGAATGGCATTAATTGAAGTAATAAATAAATGGACCCTTCAAATAAGGCAGCCACTGCTAGTGTGAAGTTGTGATAAAATAGGTTGGAAATTGCATTTTCAAAGGCGAGATGTGTTTGGGTAGTATAGGGAGTTGTGTAATTTCCTGTAGAGATATACTGTAAGAAGTTTCTTTGGACTAAGTAGTTGCTTTCATACAACATGTTTGATCATGTCACTTAAAGGTTTAGCAACTATATTTCCACAACATTCTGAATTTGGTAAGTATTAACTTGGTAAAAATTTTTATGGCTTCAGGTATTACATGAAAGTACAGATTATCTTCAGTTAGATAGCATTTGTTCAACAAAGTTATGCTGGTGCTGGAGACTTATGGCCAGTCCTTGAAGTTGCGGCAGTCACAGTGTCCCTTTGGTCATGTAATTCTGATATGGGCACTTGGCAATCAGCTTTAAATTACAACCGTTGCAGCATCCTGCAGTCATAATGATCATCATTTGCGACCTTCACTGTAAGTTGCCTACAAGAAAAGTCAAGATGGCAGAAGATTCCAAAGGCAATCATGTTATGTCATAGCTAATTTTCATATAGGATTCACCTAATGACTTCAGCTGGAACTACTGGAATTGCCATTGTAAGTTGTGGTCACGTGATGTGATTCATGTCCACGTCGCTTAGTGATGGAGTTGCCAATCTCTATTGTAACCAAACACTACGTGTAGCATATTTGGTTTCTTTGTGGTTCATGAACTCAGAAAATGGGCTAATTCTGTAATCAGGTTAATCATATTGTGTGGGTACAGACAATAAGGATATATTTCTGTATCTCAACCTTGTCTATTCTAACGTTCAGCTGTCTTTGGAGCATCGAGGCCAGAATTTGCTAGTGGCAAACCTCAGAAATGCAAGCAGTATAAATATACTCAAAATCACTTTTACATGAGATGGCAAGGCATACAAATATGATGATGGATGGAGGGAGGGAGGGAGGGAGGGACGGAGGGACGGACGGACGGACGGACAGATAAACAGACAACTGCCATTAATGACTAAGTATGAGAAAAGAAAGATTCCAGAAATCTGTTCGAAAAAGAGGGTGCTGGATTTGAATTAGAAGAAGACATAAACTCTGAGTTAACCTCTTGCTTAAATCAGTGACTGACAGTTGTTTTTAATGCCTACTATTAGAATAAAAATTCAATTTCCTAGCTATGTGCTGTTCGGATTTCTGGGGACCTGGAATGCTCAGGTTCTGATGCCTGACTGACTGAAGCTGGGAGCTTCTGCTCTATTAATATCTATTGTAAACACAAATTGGTTCTCAGATCTATTCACTTTTTTTCTAAAAGGGAGAATTTCTGAGTCTACATTTTAATGTGAAATAAGGCCCAGCTTGATCTTTGATTTATTATTTTTATTCCACCTTTATTATTTTTATAAAATGTCAAAGCAGCAAAATACTTCTTTCTTCTCCTATTTTCTCCACAACAACAATTCTGTGAGGTGGGTTGAACTGAGAGAGAATGACTGGCCCAAGGTCAGCCAGCTGGCTTTCATGCCTAGAGCTCACAATATCCTGGTTTTTAGCCTGGTGTCTTAACTACGAAACCAAATTGGCTCTCTAGATCACGGGTGTCAAACTTGATAGTGTCACGTGACATATTGTGATGTATCATGATGTTTTTTGCCTTTGCACAGCTGAGGTGGGTGTGGCCTGTGCGTGATGCATCCACCCTTGGGCCGCCAGTTTGACACCCCTGGTCTACATGAAGAAAAAGCTTGCTTCCTTTAGCTTTAAGAGAGATTTTTGTACTCTACAGCTGCTTTAATTAATCCTTGACATGATACATCTGCACTCCCACAGGTCCAAAGCAACATTTGGCATCAGATCTGAAACACTGTATAGTCCTAATCTTTACTGTCACATCAAGTTTGATCCTATAATGAACATGGGGTGAAAATTTCATACAGATTGTGGTTTCTAATGCCATTGCAAGTGGTGGTAGGACAAAAGATAAAAGTTTTGTCTATTCTGAAAAATGAATGTTCTAGGTACAGCATGCAGTAAAGACACATTTTTTTTCTTTCCCGTACAAAGTGCAGGTGAAACTGCCTTTAAAATAACTGTGTATTTTACAAGAATGTGGGTCCACCAGGAGTTGCATGGAAAGCAGAAGTTTGACTTTGGTACAGGTAGTCCTCACTTAACAACCACTATTAAGACCAGCAACTCCATTGCTAAATGACATGGTTGTTAAGTGAATCATCACATGACTGTGCCAGACTTATGATCTCCCATTTTAGTTAACCAAATCACCCACAATCATGACACGAGACGTGACTTGAGCTCCACTTGAATTCTCCATTGAGTTTACTTGAGAGACAGTTGAGAAGCAGGCAAATGGCAATCACATGACCATGTGACACTGTGATGGCCGTAAATGTCCACTGGTTGTGAAGTGCTCAAATCTCAATCAGATGACCACAGTTACTTGCAGTTGCAAGTAACTAGCCATCAAGTTACTTTTTCAGTACTATCATAGCTTTGAATGATTGCTAAACAGAGTAGTCCTTAAGACTGCTTCTGGTTCAGGGTGAGTGAATATAAAATTATTTTTCTGAGAAAAGCAAGGTTTTACACCTGGGCAGGAAAAACCAAGGGTACAAGTACAGATTAGGTGAGACCTGGCTCAAAAACAGTAACTGTGAGAGGGACCTTGGAGTCCTAGTGGACGATCACTTGACTATGAGCCAGCAGTGTGCAGCAGCAACCAAAAAAAACTAATACAATCCTTCGCTGTATAAACAGAGGCATAGAATCAAAATCATGTGAAGTATTAATACCACTTTATAAAGCCTTAGTAAGGCCACATCTGGAATACTGCATCCAGTTTGGTCACCACATTACAAAAAAGATGTTGAGACTTTGGGAAAAAGTGCAAAGAAGAAAGAGCAACTTTAGCCTGGAGACTAAAACATATGAAGAATCGTTGCAGGATTTTGGAATGGCCAGTCTGGAGGAAAGAAAGACTAGGGGGGACATGATAGCAGATATTCCAGTATTTGAGAGGCTGCCACAAGGAGGAGGGGGTCAAATTATTTTCCAAAGCACCAGAAGGCAAGATGAGAAACAATGGATGGAAACTAGTCAAGGAGAGAAGCAACCTAGAAGTAAGGAGAAACTTCCTAACAGCAAGAACAATTAACCAGTGGAACAGCTTGCCTTCAGACATTGTGGGCGCTCCATCACTGGAGGTTTTTAAGAAGAGACTAGACAGTCACTTGTCTGAAATGGTATGGGGTCCCCTGCTTGAGCAGGAGGCTGGACTAGAAGTCCTCCAAGGTTTTCTAGTACAGATTCTATTCTATTCTATTCTATTCTATTCTATTCTATTCTATTCTATTCTATTCTATTCTATTCTATTCTATTCTATTCTATTCTATTCTATTCTATTCTATTGACTTACTGGTGATTTCATCTGGAGACTCTGGCTCATTTTTGTAGAAGACAGATTGCTAAGCAAGATGGACTACTGTTTTCACCCAGTTTGGCAAGTCATGAACCATTAGCCAAAATTGTCCATCAAAAGTGCCACACTGAGGATGCAAGTTTCCATGTTGTCATTTAAAAATGCTCTTCAGTGTAATTTTAGTAGTTTTCTTTTTTTCATTGCAAAAAGAATTACGTGGCGCACTTGGGATGTTTTGAATAGCCCAGAGTCATTAAGGAAAGTGAGAGTGGAAAGTGAAATGTTTCCTTTTGTAACTCAGAGTAAATACTATTTTTTTCAAGAAGGTCTGATCCTAATCCCCTCCTTTTGTTTGATGTTTAGGAAACAATTGCTGAAATTTAAGCCAGACAGTGTCTTTTATAACAGTATTTTGGATGCAAGAGCTTGGAGAGGAGGAAAAAGAGTTGTTGAGAGCTGGCCAGAAATAGTGATTTTGTCAAGAATTCATGAAATTACCAGAATAATTCAAGTTAAATTAATTTTCCAAAATTAAACATCCACTTACATTTCTATAGACTTCATTTTGCAGAACTTTTAGTAGATATACTTGAAATTGGATGATTCTGGTGGCCCAATCATGTGTCTAGACTGATAACTCTTTCTGACTGCCATTTTTACATTTGCTTTAAGATTTTATATATGGACACAAAAGAAATGTGCAAAAACTGTATTTTCTTCTCAAAAATATTTTGCGTTATAAAAGGCTGATGACTATGCATGTAATAAATTCATTTTTTTTAAAGTCAAACTTGAGATCTGATAGCTTCATGGACAACTCCATGGACCATTCCTTCCTTCCTTCCTTCCTTCCTTCCTTCCTTCCTTCCTTCCTTCCTTCCTTCCTTCCTTCCTTCCTTCCTTCCTTCAATTTCTGTGGCCACCTAACTCAACCAATCCAATGACTCTGGACAGTTTACAATTCTAAACAATCTTTTTGTTGTATCAGTACTGAAAGAAGTAATCCCCAGAAGAAGATAAAAGTGCTCCTTGTTTAATAGTCACTTGTTCACCGATCATTTGAACAAGTGGTAGTTATGACGGTCCTCATAATTATGGACATGATGTTATCCCACGGGGTCATGTGATTGCAATTTGTGACTTTCTCTGCCAGCTACTGACAGAGAAAGTCAGAGAAGTTGGCAGGAAGTACAAGCCATATTTAGTGAGGTCTTCACTTAATGACCCTCATGGCCTTTGCGTAATGATGACAACTGGAATTGGTATCCCTAAGTGGCACAGCCACATGTTTTTTTAAATGTACTGCATTTCCTTCCAGTTAGCATAATCAAGTGAGGACTGCTTATATCATCTTCTAGATTTTTGTTTGTTTGTTTAAAGTTTGAATTAAATTTATCATTTTCTCCTTTCTCATGGTCAGTATATGCTTTAAAGCAGGGGTCTTCAAACCTGGCCCTTTTATGACTTGTGGACTTCAGTCCACAAGTCATAAAAGGGCCAAGTTTGAAGACCCCTGCTTTAAAGGGTCAGAACAATAATAATCAAGCACAAGATTTGGTAGTTCTCCTGCCAGAAGCTGATTCCCCCCCCCCCCATTTGCATGGAACACTTTCATAGCAGGCGTCCTTCTCACTCTCCACTTTATGGCATTCTGTATTGTACACCTGATCCTGTTCTCCACTGGAGAAATTAAAATGGCCGTGGGATGGAAAATACATTACAAATTCATGAAATTAATATCAAATCAGTGGTGTGTGCTAGTATCTGAAATTGTACTAATTACTTATCTGAATTCAAATGAGGCAACATGAAAGCTTAGAGAGATTAATACCATTTTGAATCAGATGGTCAGGGGTAGGCAACCTTGGCTCTTTTATGACTTGTGGGCTTCAACTCCCAGAATTCGTGAGCCAGCCATGTTGGCTCAGGAATTCTGGGAGTGGAAGTCCACGAGTCATAAAAGAGCCAAGGTTGCTGCCTCAGGAATTCTGGGAGTTGAAGTCCACGAGTCATAAAAGAGCCAAGGTTGCCTACCCCTAGTCTAAATCCTGCCATTTTAAACACCATCCAGAGGCTATAATAGTAGCTTCCTTATACATTTTACAGAAAGCCTTGCCGTGTTTATAGATGAGGGAGACAAGGGGGGAAATGGTTTTTTCGTTGACTTTTGTCTTTGTTCTTTTCTTTTTTATTTGTTTGTTCTAATGAAAAAGGATGTTTTGAAGGATGAGGAGCATCATTCCAGCAGGTCTTTCCCCCTCTTTCTCTCTGTCATTTTCTTTGTAAATTTAAATCCTGCAGCTTTCAAGGAAGCTTCCATCTATCATAGAATTCCCTTGATTCAGGGATGGGCATTACAATACAGATGCTAATAGGATTACTGGGGCCTTGAGAAGGGTAGCTGCTGCTCTGGCAACAGCTGTCAGCGGACTCTATGATTAATCTTAAAGTTGTTTCTAAAGCTTCCACTCTGGCCCCATGAAGGTTAGCAAGTCTTATAAGAGGCCTCTAGGCTCTATCATGGCACAAGTGACCTGTTAACAGCTAGAGTTCAGCAAAATGACTGGCAACTTGGATAGGACGAGAAGAATGATATTAGCAGTGGGGAAATTATGGTACTGTGCTGTATTGATTGCTGGAGGGGGGGATTAGTTTACTCTTTATAGCTATTCGCTCTAGGTGTGTGTTGTATGTGCTCCTCGTACTCCTTGTGCACATAAGGTAAAGGTAAAGGTTCCCCCGCATATGGGTGCTAGTCGTTTCCGACTCTAGGGGCCAGTGCTCATCTC
This sequence comes from Vipera berus, assembly GCF_964194415.1. Taxonomy (NCBI): domain Eukaryota; kingdom Metazoa; phylum Chordata; class Lepidosauria; order Squamata; family Viperidae; genus Vipera; species Vipera berus. Next base: position 18,950,540 of record NC_138202.1, read on the forward strand.
CGTTTCAAAGCCGAAGAGCCAGCACTTGTCCGAGGACATCTCCGTGGTCATGTGGCCGGCATGACTAGATGCCAAAGGCGCACGGAACGCTGTTACCTTCCCACCGTAGTGGTCCCTATTTTTCTACTTTCATTTTTACGTGCTTTTGAACTGCTAGGTTGGCAGAAGCTGGGACGAGTAACAGGTGGAAACTCTGTTACGCGGCACTTGGGATTCGACCCGCCAAACTGCTGACCTTCTGATCGACAAGCTCAGCGTCCTAACCCGCACATATTCATCATGAAATGCAAGACCAAAAAACCCATTTCCATCTCTGGTTTGTTTGATTGCTGCAGCTCTGGGAGTCAGGATCCTATTGCTTCCACAATATAAATGGAAGAGTAAATAAGAAAGGCTCAGCTGAGATGTAGAGCTCCAAAGTGAATTTTGTTTCTTAATTATAGGCACATCCTGTCTTTCCACTCAAAATGGCGCTCAAGCAGTCCGTCTGTTGCTAGTAATGTAGCTTTTTTTCAGCATCCTTGCTTGATGAATGAGAGGAGGAGGAGAAACGTTGTCATGGACACAGGTTTGGGAAGGGGAAGCAGAACTGGGAGGACTGCCCTTTGATCCTCTTAGTTCCTAGTATTGTAAAACAGAGACTTCAAACTTGTGTGATTTAATTAAGACATTTTTTTTGCCTGCAAAATGTTTCTCTTCAGTCCTTGAGTTTCTTACAGGGAAAAATAAACATCCTTCCTCTCTTCTGGCATAAACACTTGTGCTATATGTTATTCTTGAGCTTGCTACCCACAAATAATCTCCTAGCATGATTTACATTGTGCTGTTAATGCAGTGATGGCAAACCTTTTGGGCTTGGCCTGTCAAAAATTCAGAAAATGCCTTGACTCTTGCTGGCATGACACACCCACCCACACACAAAAGAGGCCTCTCCAGAGCTTCTCTCTGGACTCTCTAGAAGTTGTGCAAAAGGGTCCTGCTCCCCTGGGGCCTCTGGAGCCTCAGAAAGTCATGCTCAAACAGTTTTCAGATTCCTCAGGCTCTGGTCTGGTACATGACCAAAAATGGCCTAGTTTACCATCACTGTGGTAGTGACTTATATTCCAGTCAAGGTTCCTGCATTGTCTCTGCAGACTATGCAGCATTGGTGAGGCTTCCCTGGAATTGACTCAAATCTTAGCAGAGGCACAGATTGGATGAGGTTTCTTTAATGTCATTGATCTTGCCCTCTGGGATTAAATATGTGCTCTCCATTTTATGCAGCAGAAGTTCACAGTTCTGCAGTCAAGGCCAAGCTCTGTTGCACAGTGATATCCTGCCTGTTGGCCATTTCTTTGCTCTGGAGAAGACCTACAGATGCATACCCAACACAACTGGCTAAGCAGGGGAATTTAGCAGAAGGACCTTAGGGAGCCATTGCTTTAGAAAATCTAAGAGGGTTATATATGGATTCAGGGTGAATATTACAAGTAATATCTAGCTGGTGAAATTGTTCAAGTGCTGGAACAGTTTGCACAGAACAGTGAGGGAATTTTCCTCACTGGAGGTTTGCAAATAAGCTAGATGGCCACCTCTGAGGGATGATTTAGTGGATTTATACATGCTAAGTTGTGGTTGTCTTTTATGTGTCCTTCCCAATTCATACCTACCTAATCCATATTGGTTCCACCTTCCTTCATATAGAATAAAAACAGTTTTAGCCAGTGCTTTTTTTGTAAAAGAAAAAGGTGCCGGAACTCACACATGTCATACAACCCGCCTTGCCTACCCTATAAGGTTCCATCCAAAAAAGGTGCCGGAGAAATGAGAAAAAAAGCCCTGGTTTTAGCCCAGGAATGAATATTGCAGTCTTGTAAAGCTTTAAAATAATACCTGAATTTGTTTGACACCTTAACTGCTCCATTAAACAAAATTAACAATTTAACCGGAGCCAGGCCTGCACAAATATATACCACCTAGCAGTGGTTCCACCTGGTATATGCAAGTAGTCTCTAAAAACATGAAAAGGCAAAGTAATAGATAAATAGAGAAAGAGCCAGTTTGGTTTAATGTTAAGACACCAGGCTAGAAAGCATGCTGAGAGCTCTATTCTGTACAGAATACCTGCTGAAAATATGGTGGTGCATCAGCCAGGACAGCTCTGCTGCTAGTAACTAATTGGAATGGCAAACTGTAAAGGAAGTGATTGGAAACCAGTTTACCATAGTGGTGAAGGTGCTGGCCTAGAAATCAGGTGACTGTGAGTTCTAATCCCACCTTGGGCCAGTTCTGTTAAATTTAAATTTACCAACAAAAGGATTAAAGGGAGACTAGTATAGCTATTTCGAGTTAGACCAGGTTGCCCTGATAGACTGGTCTCACCAGAAAACACTTGGGCCAGTTCATACACTCTCAGCCCAACTTGCCTCACAGGGTTGTTGTTTATTTATTTATTTATTTATTTATTTATTTATTTATTTATTTATTTATTTTTTATTTTAATTCCATTTATATCCCGCCCTTCTCTGAAGACTCAGGGCGGCTTACAAGCTTAGCAGTTGTTGTGGGGAAAATGGGAGGATAAGTAGTATTAGGTATGTCTGTTGCCTTGAGTTGTTTATAATAAATAATAAAGATAAGATAAAAGCAGTTACAATACTTTTTTTTAGTATTGTAGCTTTCTCAGTCTATTTTTTTTAATGTGTGTTTCCATTTCTAAATGATGGGAGCGCATTAATGAATTAACTTGACTTTCCTAGGCAGTGCTCAACTATGTCCAATGTCCAGTTTTGAGGTGGGTGTTGATATAAATTGATACAATAACAAAATACATAAATGCATTCAAACAATGGTTCAGTTCAGATTTGGAGAGATGATCCTCTCCCTTTTGTGGAGAATTCAACTGTAGCCAGACAGTGAATTCACATTTCAGAGCTGCTTAAGAGTGCTGGTTGGAGAGAAGGCATGACAACAGGACCAGTTGCTAAGGTCATTTCCCTCGGGTCCCTTGTCTAGCTCATGTTTTTTTAAAGCTCTCTTTACCCCATCCTGTTCCTGGAAAAGAATCCAATAAGCTAGGAGAGTAGTAGTTATAAATTAGAGCATACAATATATAAATATATGAAAGATGAAATAAACCTGGAAGATAAAATGGCAGGAAAGGTGCAACAGAACGAGTCCCTCCCCCCTCCATCCTATAAAGAAAAACAATGTGGGTGCCAGGTAAGTTGCCTGTGGGTACAGCAATGTCTGCTGTCAGGGTGTCACAATTAAAAATGACCCTCCTTTCATTGTTTCATGTTTCTGGTAAGATATGAATGCTTCAGTGGAAGAGTAAATGAGGTGCAATTATGAGAACTAGTTTTAGGCATGGTGTGGACATTTAGCATCTGTGCTTTATGTGAGATGCAAATGTGAGACAAAAATATTTTAAATCACAGTACGTTTTAGATGACTAAATAATGCTTGTCAATCTGGACAATCCAGATGGAGTAGATGAAAGTGACTGACCAATGTGAGGCCCAGTTGAGGAAGTGGAAATAGCAAGAACATTGGTGGGAGTTGTCCTGCACCTGAGGGCACGATAAGAAGCAATGGATGGAAACTAATGAAAGAGAGAAGCAACCTAGAACTAAGAAGAAATTTCCTAACAGCCAGGACAATTAATCAGTGGAATGACTTGCCTCCAGAAATTGTGAATGCTCCAACACTGGAAGTTTTAAAGAAGAGATTGGACAACCATTTGTCTAAAATGGTATAGGGTTTCCTGCCTGAGCAGGGGGCTGGACTAGAAGACCTCCAAGGTCCCTTCTAACTCTGTTACTCCATATTCTAAGTGACCAGGTAATACTTGAGTTCTTGACTTCAGGGAAAATGGAAATAGAATCTAGGCACACACTTTATTTACTTCTGTTTCAAACATCAGCTTTTAATAAACTTAGCATAAGGCTAGGTAGGTTCTTGCAGGAAGAAAAGTTAATGGGAAAATCCTAATTCTAACAACAGTGATATTAAAAGCATGGTTGTAAACAATTCCAACACAAATACAAATTAAAAAACGAGAAGGCAGCATGGTCTACAAAAGAATCAGGAAGAAAGGAAGGGAAGGGAAGTGGAAAGGGAAGGGGGAAGGGACAGATTGCAAAAGTACAGACAGGTATCTCAGACTTGTGAAGCTGTGTCAGGAAAGGTTAGAATGTACTAAGCATAACACAAAGGAGACTTAGGTATATTTAAAGAGAAAAGAATGAATTTTAACAGATACAAGTTGCAAAGTTCTTCACTTAAAAATCAAATTCAGAGGTATACTAAGCTTGTTGTTGTTAGCTGCAAAGTCATGTCCGATCCATCGCGACCCTATGGACAAAGTTCTTCCAGGCCTTCCTGTCCTCTACTATCTTCTGGAGTCCATTTAGGCTCATGCCTACTGCTTCAGTGACTCCATCCAGCCACTTCATTCTCTGTCGTCCCCTTCTTCTCTTGCCCTCAATCTTTCCCAGCATTAGGCTCTTCTCCAGTGAGTCCTTCCTTCTCATTAGGTGGCCAAAGTATTTGAGTTTCAACTTCAGGATCTGGCCTTCTAAAGAGCAGTCAGGGTTGATCTCCTCTAGGACTGACCGATTGATCGCCTTGCAGTCCAAGGGACTCACAGGAGTCTTCTCAAGCACCAGAGTTCAAAGGGCTCAATTCTTTGGCACTCAGCCTTTCCTATGGTCCAACTTCACAGCCATACATTGCAGCTGGGAAGACCATAGCCTTGACTATACACACTTATGTTGGCAGGGTGATGTCTCTGCTTTTTAGTGTGCTGTCTAGATTTGCCATGGCTTTCCTCCCCAGGAGCAAGCATCTTTTATTTTCTTGTCTGCAGTCCCCATCTGCAGTGATCTTGGAGCCCAGGAAAATAAAATCTGTCACTAATACTAAGCTTAGTAATGTGATTGTGAAAAACATTTTGGGACAGCTATTGTAGGAACCCTGGTGGCATAACGTAGGCAAACTCTGCCCACAGCCTGAAGTTTGATCCTGATGGGGCTCAAGGTTGACTCAGCCTTCCAACCTTCCGAAGTCAGTAAAATGAGGAGCCAGATTATTGGACACAATGTGCTGATGTTGTAAATGACCCAGAGAGTCCTGCAAAGCACCATGGGCCAGTATATAAATCCAAGTGCTATTGCTATAAATTGTTGTTGTTGTTAGCTGCGAAGTCGTGTCCGACCCATCGCGACCCTATGGACAACATTCCTCCAGGCCTTCCTGTCTTCTACCATCTTCTGGAGTCCATTTAAGCTCACACCTACTGCTTCAGTGACTCCATCCAGCCACCTCATTCTCTGTCGTCCCCCTGCTATAAATTAGATGAATGTAATCCAGCAGTGTGATCTGGCTACAAAATGCAAATTTTGGAGTGCATCAATAGCAGAATAATTTCCAAAGAATGGGAAGTAATGATTCCATTCTAGTCTGCTCTGGTCAGATTCCCCCTTAGTACCGTATTTCGACTTTGGGTACTTTACTTGGGAAAATTCAGAGAATGGCAGTGAAGATAATCTGCTGAACTAAGCCTGTGAAAAAGTTTGAAAGAGATGGTATGTTTAGCCTGGAGAAATGAGAAATCTGAGAGGTAGTGTGCGTACTAAATATTGTTATATTGACAATTTCGCCATCTCACGTTGCCAAATAGAGGCTGTGGAATAAAACATTTAAGCTTCAGAAAATTCAGATTCTGATGGAATGGTAGACAAACCAGTCTAATAAAGCCATTCCCTAAGCAACCAATTAATCAGAAGGACGGTGGTCTTCTCTTCACTGGTTGTGTTCAAAGGGAGGCCAGATAGCCTACTCTCTGCAATGCTTTAATCTGGATTCCTACACTAAGCAGGAGATTAGACTGAAGGGACTCAGTTGCCCCTTCTATTTTTTACAATTCATGGAAGTCCTTTTTAGTCCCACCTTTATAGAGCATATAGAGAATGGTTGTTTGGTTTAAAGGAGCTGCTTCAGGGGTTTTAATGCTTTTATGCATCGCATTAAGAAGTGTTGTGGCTTGTCTGATTTTTCTTCTTGGTGTCTTGTGTATCACTGCCATCATGGCAGTTTGTAATCCATGATTTGTTGCTGAGTATGTTGTGTGAGGGGACGCGGTGGCTCAGTGGGTTAGGACGCTGAGCTTGTCGATTGGAAGGTCGGCAGTTTGGCGGGTCGAATCCCGAGTGCCGCGTAACAGAGTGAGCGCCTGTTACTCGCCCCAGCTTCTGCCAACCTAGCAGTTCGAAAGCACGTCAAAATGCAAGTAGAAAAATAGGGACCACTACGGTGGGAAGGTAACAGCGTTCCGTGCGCCTTTGGCGTCTAGTCATGCCGGCCACATGACCACGGAGACGTCCTCGGACAAGCGCTGGCTCTTCGGCTTTGAAACGGAGATGAGCACCGGTCCCTAGAGTCGGAAACGACTAGCACGCATGTGCGGGGGAACCTTTACCTTTACATTATGTTGTGTGAACTCTGCCTATTATGAGTTGTTCATTAAATCAGGGTTAAGCAGGCTGCAGATGAGTGCAGTGTGTAGATCTGATCTCCTTTGTTTGGAATGTTAATGGAGTTTCCTTATCCAGGAATTCTTTTTATTTCTGTAGGAAAATGAATGTAAAGTGCTACTACTGCATTACAGTTTAAAATGATGAATTTGGGTGCATTAAATATTAAGGCTGTGCAATGCTTTGGATTCAATTCCAGAAAGGTGGAGTGTGTGGTAGCACAAATGTATCAATTATCTGCAACACTTTTAAAGGAATCATTTATTTTCTATTATATCAACCATGCATCCTTGGGAAAAGTGGAAATTCCATTGCTCTCTCCAGTTAAGCTGTTGTATTCCTATTTGTGACTTAGAAAGATGAGGGTATTCAATACATTATTTTGGGATTCACTACAGGATTCCAGTCACTTGAGGCATTATGAATTTTAATTAGATGATGAAGATTCTTCATTTAATACAAGTTACATAAAGCAGGGGTCCCCAGCCCCTGGTCCATGGATCAGTACCAGTTCATGGCATGCCAACAACCAGTCTGTACAAACAAGCAAAGCCCCATCCACGGGATGCAGGCAGTACACAAAACCGCACACCCTCCAGTCCGTGGAAAAACCTCTCTCCACAGAACTGGTCCCTGGTGCCCAAAAGGTTGGGGACCTCTGACATAAAGAGCTGGTCAAAGGTTTTAAAAAAAATCTAAGTTGGTCATCATGTGACATAAGAATTTGGATTAAGGAATCAAGGATAAAAGGGCTAAATTTGCTATGTAACTGATAGCGGGGACTGTTCTCACAGCCTGATTCTTTGTGCACTGTTTATATTACGACTAAGACATCTGATTTACAAGTCTATAACTGGGATTGTTCTCTTATTAATATCTGTTGTACTACACTGCTTAAGTTTGTTGAAGTGATTAACTGCACAGCGATGCAGTCCTGTTTTAAACTCCTGCGTTGTAAATCTCATGCTATAAATCTCATAATTGGATAGTGGGAGCACAAATACTGGATCTTCTTAAGATTCAATTGAAGAAATAGAAATAAAATGAAACTAAGAAATTCTAGGTGGAACTGAAATATTTGATTCAGGAGATAAATGCATGCTAACATTGATCCAGAGGTCAGTCCTGTATTTAGTGTAACTGATTTCCCTGTACATCTGTTCTGCATAGACAGATAGTCTTTGACATATGACTGTAATTGAGCCTAGAATTATGATTGTCTGTCATATTGCTCATTAAGTGGGTCATCACGTGACTGCACTCTATTTTACAACCTTCTTTATTGGTGGTTGTTAGGTAATGCAGTTGTGGTGAAGCGAACACTGAGGTTGTTAAGTGAATGCTGCAGTCCTTAAGCAAAGCCATGTGCACAATGAGTGTTTTTTGCCGGGAATCAGAAGTAAATGCCAGTGTCTAGCAAAATGTGTCGTAAATTGCAGTCACAGGATGGTGGGACTGCAGACAGCTGTAAATGTGGGCTGGTTACTGAGTGCCCAAAATGTGATCACATGACAGCGGGCTGCTCCTGGCCACCAGAACTCCAAAACCAGTCACAAGTACTTTTTTTGGTGTATGTCATAAATTGAGGTTCATCTGTATAGCAGAGATGGCCTGAACCTGGCTCATTTCCTGACAGTTAGAACAATTTAATAAGTGGAACAACCTGCCTCCAGAAGCTGTGAATGCTCCAACACTGGAAGGTTTTAAGAAGAGACTGGACAGCCATTTGTCTGAAATGGAATAGGGTTTCCTGCCTGAGCAGGGGGTTGGACTAGATGACCTCCAAGGTCCCTTCCAACTTTATGATGATGATTAAGATCTGCATTCTTCATTCCATCCTTCTTGCCCCCAGAAGTTCTTTTTGACAGCATTTTGCAGATTTAGTAGACTAGAACACAGATGTTCCTTACTCATCCTTTGTGAGAAGTGACAGAAGTTGCTTTGAAAGAAACTCCTAAAAACATGCCTTGAGTGTGCTGAAGTAGCATCTCCCAAAAGAATTTAAGCATAACTGTTGTTTCATATCTAGGCCTTAAAAAGGAGCCATGGGCATTAAAAAAACAAATCAAAACAGGAGAGTGAATCATCGTTCCACCCATTATATTGTGGAAAGTGTTGATTAAAAAAAAAAACCAGCCCAAAACACATCTGAGTGTTAAATAGATGATGGGAAGCAACCTTATTGAACTACTTCCTGATAAAAAGTTTTATTACAATGTTCTGTATACCCCTTAGGAGCAGTTTAGCAAGAGTTCCCAGAAGATAATCTCAAAATTTTAGATGTGTATATCATCCCCCCAAAATGGTTGCTTATCCATAGAACAAACACAGGCACAGATGCAAAAATATTTGGATAGCTAATGATAAATGTTATGGGAATATTGTCCACAGCTTTCATTGGCAGTTTTACTTGTAACCAGTTATACAGATATGGATAGAGTATTCTAAACTTTTCTTCAGTCAGAGTGTTCTGACATGTCTGAATTTCTTCTATCTGCATTTGGAAAAAGAAAATAAAGATAAACAATTGTAAATCTATTTCTGGAGCTTTTTCAGGGGTGTCAAACTGCCGACCTGCGGGCTGGACGTGTCATGAAGAAACCACGCCCACCCCATTGCCAGCAATGGTGAAAAAGCTCTGATACGTTGTGCGACGTCACGTGATGTTGTGAGTCTGACATGTCTGATATTTAGCACACAAGATGTGGATTCTGGATCCTTGCAAATGTCTTCTCCCAGGCAGTTTATTACTGTATTTAAAAATGGAGTGGAATGCTCGCAAGCAGTTTTTGCTTTCCAGGCTGGGAGGATGAGGATCCCTCAGTCTTGATCTCTTTCTGCTCTACTTCTAGCTCCATTCTTGGCTTACTCTATGACTGGCCCATCACACTTTTGCTGTAGCAAATTCCCACTTCAGAAAGAGCCAGTCTAAGGGCTTAAAAGGGAGAGGTGGCATTCTATTACAAGCAGGGAGCTAATATACTTTTCTTTAGCTGATACCTAAGGAAAAATGTGATTGTTTCCAAAATCATGATTGGTGGAATACCTTTTTATTACATTATTCATATTTTAACACTGAAGAAGGAAAAGAAGGAAAACATTGAGAACTATCAACACATTCATATGCCTACACCAACTGTGTATATGTACAAATATAAGTGTAGATGCCTGTGTATACTTCTATATATAAATTAATAGTGATATCCTGCAGATTCTACTTCTCTTAGGGTCATTCAGAGAAAGCTAAGTATAGACTTTATTTTATTTTTATTTTAATTCCATTTATATCCCGCCCTTCTCCGAAGACTCAGGGCGGCTTACAAGCTTAGCAGTAGATTTGGCTGATATTCATTACTAATTAAAAGGTAAAGGTAAAGGTTCCCCCGCACATGTGTGCTAGTCGTTTCCTACTCTAGGGGCCGGTGCTCATCTCCGTTTCAAAGCCGAAGAGCCAGCACTTGTCCAAGGACGTCTCCGTGGTCATGTGGCCGGCATGACTAGACGCCAAAGGTGCACGGAACGCTGTTACCTTCCCACCGTAGTGGTCCCTATTTTTCTACTTGCATTTTTACGTGCTTTCGAACTGCTAGGTTGGCAGAAGCTGGGACGAGTAACAGGCGCTCACTCTGTTGTGCGGCACTCAGGATTTGACCCGCCAAATTGCCGACCTTCTGATTGACAAGCTCAGCGTCCTAACCCACTGATTAGTTTTGCTAATTAATTTTATGAAGCTGTTAACTTGGAAAAAAGTTAGCTCCGTTGCAGGGCACATGCAATGAGTCTCAGGTGCCACTTCTGGCATTTGTAGGAAGAAAGAGGAAGGGGAAGACACCTGTTGTGTATCTAGCAAATCTAAATTGCTGTTAGCAAACTATGGTCCTTCAGAGCTCAGAGAATGCCTCTGCTGCCCAGATTGGCCATGGGGGCCCCCCTGCAAAATGGCTCTGCAGTCTTACCTGGACTCATGCTGGCAGCTGCTTCCACCATCCAGCCCTGATCCACCTAGGCCCTAGCTCTTGCACCTGCTCCGACTCAAGAGTGCAGAGAGAGAGAAAGAGAGCGCAAGCGCACATGGAGAAGCGGAGGGGAGGAGCCTGGCCCCACCTCCTTCCGGGGTGATGGCGTGCGTGCCCACAGGGACGGCTCCACGTGCCACCTGTGGGGCACATGCCATAGGTTCTCCAGCCCTGGTGTAGGATATAACAGTGAATCTGCTTATGTAGTAGAGGGAAAAGGAAAAAAAGGAAAGGGAGCGTGTTGTATGGAAGAACCTAGCTAGAACTTATCTAGACTTAATTCTTAACAACTGGATGGACAAATGCTGACCTTCTTGACCAGTCATTGGTGGTAATGTGTACATCTTCTGAGGACATTTTAGTTGATCTCCTTGATCCTATCCGTTCAGGATCCAGTCTGGGCCGGCCTCTAGGACCAGAGGTTTAGTCTTCTGAACTTTCAGGCTGGTGCTGGAGCCCATCCTCAGGGGACTCCTCTCTACCAGAATTCTTTCTTACACATTGTGGTGAGAGAGGAGTTCCCTGAGGATGGGCTCCAGCATGAGACCAAAGCTTGGAAGATTAAACCTGTGGTCTTGGTGATCTACCCAGGTTGGATCCTGCAACATTATCCTGGGACATGTATAATTGCCTTTGTTGCTATCCGTTTACTTTATCCTTTGTCTTCCAGTTCTGTTTCCCTCAGCTTTTCATGTGTAGTCATGTTTTATGGTCCATCATCCACTTGTATAATATAATCAAAGAATGAGAGTTTCTGCTTCATGATCTTTGTCTCAAATAGCATTCACTATTTCCTTCCAGGTTGACTCATTCTTCTTGCATCCATGATAGTCCTAGAATTTGCAAGTTTTCTGTCACTATTTCTAGCTTTGCAAGGGAAATCATTGCTCTTTGACTATTCAGAACTCTGTAGAAATGCCCTTGTATTGAATGGTTGTCTAAATTTTTCACTGCTATCTCATCTAGAATTAATTTTTACTTCCACACTCAGCTCAAGAAACTAAGGCACTTCTCACTTTCTATTTTTACTTTCTCAATGATACCTTCTAAGTCATTATTTTCAAATTACAGAGTAGTATCATTTACATATCTCAAACTCTTAGTGTTTAGCCACCACTTTTGATTTGGCTGTCATCTCTTCCAGCTGTGCTATTCTTATAATTTATATGCTAAATAAGTTAAACAAATCTGGGGATAATACACATCAAAGGCTTATACCTTTTCTTTTTTTGAAACTGTTTCTTCAAATGTTCTTAAAATTTCTAAGACGAATTATCAGATATTTTGATATATCCATGAGCTTTAATATCTCACACTCTGACATGAATTGTGCATCCATACAGCAAAGATAAACTTCTTAAATTTTCTTGCCGTCTTCATTATGTATCTTATGTTAGTTACCTTATCTTGGGTCCTCCTGAAATCTGCCTATTTATTTGGAATTTCTCTCTATGTATGTTGTTATTCGCTGTAAGAATTTGATCAAAACTTTGCTTGTCCAAGAAATTAATACAATCACTCAGAAATTTGCACATTCTCCTGCATTGCTCTTCTTTGGTATAGTTTTATAAGACCATTCTTTTAAGCTCTTCAGGTGATACAATCTTGTTCCAGATTTGTGGGCTGTTATTATTTTAACTGTCTCTTCTCCTGAAGCTTTAAACAGCTCAATGGGTGTTTCTTCTGCAACTGGTGGTTTTCTATTTGCTAGCTGGTTTATTGCTTCTCATACTACAGTTTTTAATGGAGTTGGTTCTCTCCCTTTCTTTATAAAGATTTCTGTCATTGTATAATTACATATGCATTTTTTAGTATCATCTTTCCATTTTCTTTTAATCTCACTTGCCTCTACTAGCTTTGTTCCATGAATATTCTTGAATAGTACTACTTGGGCTGTACATTTTTTTGTGATTTTTCCGATCTTTTAAAAAAAAAATCTCTCATATTTTTTTTCTAGTTATTTCCCTCTATTTTTTGTCATTATTGCCTCAGCTGTATTTCTTTTTTGTTTCTTGCTTGATGTTGAAAGTCTGTAATCGGTGTTTCTTCTTTCTTGCCCAACTTTCATCCTGTGTCTTCCCTGGCCTTCAAAATAGCTTATTTTGCAAGTTAATTGGATCTTTTCCTCTTTGAAATGTTAGGGGTTTTGATACTTTAGTTTTTGTAGTATCTTTATTTTTCCCATAGTTGGTTTTTCCCCCCCAAATTCTTCCTCTCCTCCTACATCAAGCTAAGATTACTGAATCTATACCTTATTGATCTTCTGTATTAATGGTATGTCTCTAGATCAGATCATGCTGGTACAACTTACCTGTTTTTTCCTATGTTTAACCCATATGTTTGACATCAATAATTTATGGTCTCTTCACAATCTGCCTTGGAAATGTCCTGGTTGACTGGATTGTTCTTTTCCATCTTCTTTTTTTAAATTTAATTTTGATGTTGCCCATCTGGTATTACCCATTATAGAGTCTGAATTTATGTTGCTTGAAGCAGGTATTAGCAATAAAGAATTTCTTTGCAAAACTCTATCAACTTATGTCCTGCACGATTGGATTCCAGATGCTCTCAGATTCCAATTTAATACACTTCATTTCACTTTGATAATTTCAAGTATTCCTTGGCTTCAGTCTACTCCTATTCTAGTTCCAATTATATTTCTCTGTGTAAAACAAGATACTCCTCTTTTTGCATTAGAATAATCAGTGATTAGAATTCATGTAAATTGGCGTGGTCACACCATCAGTATTCAGCATTCTTCTCCTTTCACTAGAAAGTGCCTTTTGATCTGGGGAATCTCATTATCTTTCATACAAATTAGTCTGTATGTTTCAGTGAGATCCATAGTTTTCTTGGTAACATTAGCCTATGCCTTCAGAATTTGATTTTGGAGTTGCACTTCTTAGCTTGTTGGCCTCCCCCATACCTGCAAAGTCCCACTGACTCTCATCCTAATTATGGCGATTTCTTGGTAACTCCCTTCCCCTTTGATTTTGATGTCAAGGTTGCCCTTATAGTGCTCACAATCATAACAGCATTATTCTCAGCACCATTCAACCTACTGAGCTCTCTCACATATCAAGATGACTACTGCTAGGAAAGACATCTGTATGTATTTTAAACATCTGCATGCTCTCAAACATTTTTGGCTTCCAGAGTATGTTGTTTTATTAACTGTACTACTGTAGGAGATGACCAGACTGAGCCCAAGGGTCAAGCATATCATCAGTTTGGAGTCACTTCACACCCACAAGAGATTTAGGTCCAGCTGTCAAACTTTCCACAATTTAAATCAGAAGTTGTGTGTGCTCCAATACTGGAAGTTTTTAAGAAGAGACTGAAGAACCATTTGTCTGAAATGGTATAATAGGGTTTCCTACCTGAGCAGGAGGTTGGACTAGATGACCTCAAAGGTATCTTCCAACTCTGTCATTCTATTCTATTCTATTCTATTCTATTCTATTCTATTCTATTCTATTCTATTCTATTCTATTCTATTCTATTCTATTCTATTCTATTCTATTCTATTCTATTCTATTCTATTCTATTCTATTTAGAAATGAGAAAGATATAGTTTTATCATAAGATAAGATAAGATAAGATTTATTGTCGTTTTTTACTGTGGGCACGTTGGCGCACATTAAAAATGGAATTCTGTTGCCTGCTCTCAAAAGTGTACACATACATAACACACATGTAAACATGCTATATACAACATATGTATATGCCTACACCCTTACATAGAAATACATATAAATATTAATCACTGTCCATTTTGAATACATAGCAGCAAGAGGAAACTTGAGAGTTCACAAGGTGAACAAGGAAAGTAGGTCATGAGGAAGATGTGTAGTGTCCTAGACAATCTTGCAGACTCTGCTCAAGCAACACTTATATGCTATGTCCTGGATGGAAGGGAGGGAACTGCCAATAATCTTAGTCAACTATATTGCAGTAATGCATAGCCAGAACTGATAATTGTGTGCTGAAATCACTAGGTTCTCCTTTTCTCCCCCTAACTGTCCCTTGCAGCCCACCCCCTTTGTAACCAATCAAATTCATGCAAGATGTTTTCAAAATGATCAGTCTGAGTGCAGGTATCAACTTTGAAAATGAGCATGGTTGCAGCCATTTTCCCTACTCATTTTCGGTTGACACGTAGTTTGGAGGGAGGGGGGTTTATCAGGTGCTTTGCTAGACTAAACAGATTTTCTCCCATGGGAACCAAGGTCATTGGTTTCTCCTGGGACTACAGGCTGGGTATGCAGCTCCTTTCTTCTTCCAGCTGCCCAAGCCCAGCAGCAGGCACAGGTGGCCCCACCGAGATTTGAGCCACTTCCCATCAAGCCCACCTTCGATGGAGATCCCAAGAAATTGACCTTCTTCCTAAACAAGGTGTGGGCTCATTTGGATTGCTATGCTTATTCTACCTGAATGGGGCTATGATGGTGAATGCGGTAATGGCAAACATAGAGGGGGAAGTGGCCGACTGGGTGACCAACCTCCTGAATTGCATGACATTAATCTATTCATGGAGCAACTGAGCGGTCAGTTTGAAGATGAATCCTGACTTCTATTGGCCGAGAATAAAAAAGGACATTGAGAGTTATGTAAAAAGTTGTGCCATTTGTGCTACCATGAAGAAACGTCCTGGAAAACCACCAGCTGAGTGATGTTGGAGCAGCGTCTCAAGATGGCACAGTTTTGGTTTGCCATTGCGGCTGCCGTGGATGCTGGAAGGCAAGCTCTGTCTTCTGCATTCGCTTTAGCTCTGCTGGGGAACCCTGGAAAGGGTCGAACGTTGTCCTGTGGGGGCGACAAGCAAGGAGGGGACCCCCGCTTAATCGTGGGAGGGTGGAAGCCCTTCCGCTTGATCCGGGGCAGCCCTCCAAACTGGCGGAGAAAAGACTGGCCATAGTAATATGGCCTGTCACTAGGCTGCAGACAATCGAAGTCAAACTTACCACCAAGCACTTTGAAAGCAACGCGGATGAAACTGGGTGAGATCTTTACCCTAAGTATTTTCTTTTCCTGTAAAAGCTGCCCAAAGTATCTTTCCCCCTGTGAGGAGAGAGGGAAGGCAATTTCTACCCCACCCTCTAAGAATAGTGGCGACTGATTACCCAGGGGGATTAAAGCACTAAAGAATATCTTTAATCTAATTTGATTTATGTGTTCCTGAAGCTTGGGGACCAAAATTTTTCCTATTTTTAGTGGAGACTTTTGCTTTTATCTACAAAAAAGAAATAAAATTGGAAAAAGGATTATAAAAATGTTGGACTTTAAAAACTTTAAACAGCATCAGTGCCATCTTGTGGTGACGTTTGGTATTACAACTTGTTATTTTCTAAAAGAGACTTGGCTCAAAGCCCAGACCTTAGATAAGGCTCCTCTGGCCTTGGCACCACCTGTAAGAAACTCAGCTGTAAGAGAACAGCTGGGCGGCATAACTGGCCTACATGAACTGTGTATGTAAACCTTTACTGACTTTCAGAGTTTATATGTGGGGAATTGCCTTCCTATCTCTTTATTTGAGGAATATTGGTTACTATATGAGATGATGAAATACCTTGGACTATAAAATCTTGCTTGACAAATGACTTCTACTACAAAGACTATTTATAAACTCATGAAAGAGATGGACGAGGACCAGGAAAAGATTCTTTCCATGTTGAAAGCAATACATGAAACCATCCTTATAGCTTGTGATGAAATAAGATGTTACAGAAAAGAACAAGATGTCAGCTTAGATATACAAACCCAAATTCCGACTACAACTAAAGAACTAACAATGCAGAAGGTAACAGAAGAAGTGGAACAATCAAATACTAGGACAGATGACTCAGTTGACCAACAAATAAGGTCAATGGAATATCCAGAAAAGGGAGTGAAAACACTGAAAATGGAAAAGAGTTTCTATATAAATCAGAAGAAATTTGAAGAGCCAAAAGAAGAACAGACTGAATGGAAGATAAACATACCAGGACAATTATGTGGATTTAGAATAAAAGGGAGATGATTTAAGGAATACAAATAGGCTAGCCCTTCCAAAAAATGGCAACTAAATGGTCTCTCTTATTCCAAACAATATATATAATAATAGAGGGAGATCTATTTGATGATTTAAAAGCATTCACATGAAAGGCTAATTGACAAAGAAAGCCAGAATAAGGCTGAAGAAAATTGGGGTTTTGATTTATTAGAGGGGATTTCATATTACTAATTAGAGGGTCAAAGGAAGAAGTTGAGATAAGGGAAATTTTGGTCAATAAATTTAAAACATTTGGAAATTAGTTGAAAATAAGGATGCTATTTGTTTAATACTTAAAAATTAGACCCAAAAGAAAAAATATTATAAATAAGTTTGATTTATTAATTAACTCAGACAATATATATACACTGGGCTTTGATTTATTAAAGGGGATTCTGTATTATTGATTAGATTATGTAAGATGAGGGGAAATAGATAACTTTTAGGGAATGGAACAAGATTATACCCAAATAAATAAACAGGTGTATTTTGAATATTAGATTCTGTTATGAATTGAGATAACGGAAACTTAGGTTATCTAAAATCTGGAAGTTATAAATATCAAAAGTTAAAATCTGAATATTGATGGGAAACTAAAAATTGGAAAAAACTAATAACAGGACATTGATTGAATGTAAAGATTGAATGTAAAAGTAATTAAGAGATGTATAAGCTAAAATTTATTGATAAATGTAATGATTCGTGGTTTCGGGGTGGGGTATCATCAGTACGCTGATGATACCCAACTTTTTTTCTCCACCCCAAACCAACCCAGCGATGCCCTCGCCGGGATGTCCCGTTGCCTGGAAGCGGTCTGGGTCTGGATGGGGAGAAACAGGCTTCGTCTCAATCCTGCCAAGACTGAGTGGCTGTGCATACCAGCATCTCGGGTCAACCAGACTATTCCATCTCTAACGATGGGGGGTGAGTTGTTACCCCCGTTGATAGGGTTCGCAACTTGGGCGTCCTCCTGGATTCGCGGCTCAATTTTGAAGATCACATAGGAGCCGTGACCAGGGGGGCTTTTGCCCAGGTTTGCCTGGTGCGCCAGTTGCGACCCTACCTGGACCGAGATGCCCTACACACAGTCACTCATGCGCTCGTGACCTCCCGTTTAGACTACTGCAACGCTCTCTACATGGGGCTGCCCTTGAGGACCACTCGGAGGCTTCAGCTGGTGCAGAATGTGGCCACGCGAGTCATGATGGGGGCTTCCCGATACTCCCATGTAACACCTCTACTCCGCGAGCTGCATTGGCTTCTGGTTGCCCTCTGGGTGAGATTCAAGGTGCTGGTGATGACCTATAAAGCCCTAAATGGTGAGGGTCCGGGATATTTGAGGGAACACCTGCTGCCAGCATCAAGCTCCCTTCGTCCAGTGCGCTCCCACAGGGAGGGTCTTCTCAGGGTGCCGCTGGTTAAAGATTGCCGGCGGGTAACACCCAGGGGTAGGGCCTTCTCAGTGGGCGCGCCTGCCCTTTGGAACCAGCTGCCCGCGGAGCTTAGGACTGCCCCCGACCTCCGTTCATTCCGCCGGGACCTCCGTTCATTCCATGTTGCTTTTTAAATAACTAAATGTAAAATTAGAAAATTAATAAATATTTATTTTTTTTAAAAAGATGGCACAGTTTCTACTTCTGTTTTCCCAAGTATTCCCCCCCTTAATTCCCCCTCCCTGCATTTCATGGCAGTCTGTCATTGTGCAAGCAGACATAAAGTGGCAACTGACACCAGCCCTCCTTGAATTCTGTTCAGTCTTAACTATCACCAGTGCTTTTTTTGTATAAGAAAAAGGTGCCGGAACTCACACATGTCATACAACCCGCCTTGCCTACCCTACAAGGTTCCATCCAAAAAAGGTGCTGGAACTCCGTTCTGAGCATTCTATGAGAAAAAAAGCCCTGACTATCACCAATTTGCCTGGACTATTAGTAGTTCAGATTCTTGTAAGAGAGCTAGATGGAATAAACTTGTATTCACTTGAACAACTCTGGTTCCTGATTTCTTGTGCCTGACTGCTACAGATTATTTCATCCAGTGAGAAAACTGGTAATTGTTTTTTCAATCACTTCCTCCCAGAAGCCAAGAGTTTCAGAAGATATGATTGATGCTACATCCCATTGAAAAGTAGTTGCTGCAGCCTTTGGAGGGAGCTATTTGCAGTTTGGAGAGATTAATACAGTTACTTGTTTTAAAGTTTTTGAAGAAGAAAAAGAAAAAAAGGAGGGGGGATTGGGATTGGCTACCTAAGAACACCTTTTGCTAAAATGGAGATTATTTGGCCATGCTGAACCCTAACTGTTGAACAAGGTCATGCCTAAACCTGCATCTTGAAGTGGTTTAAGGTGTGATTATTTGGTTTCCTGTTTCTTTGTCTTCTTTCTAAACAAAACCTAGTTAAGATGGTTGAGCCATTTTTATACACGTGGATTTTTTTATAGTCTGTAACTGATCTTCAAAAGCGAGGGGAAAAAATCTTGTTCCATAGAACTCCTGGAAGAATTGGAGAATGGGGGTCAAGGTTTTCAGTTTTCTCTTTGATATGTCAGAAAGAATTTAAGTCCCTATATATTTATATTTTAGTGCAATGTACATATTCCATTAGTCTTCATAGTCTGTAGGTCAGGGGTCTCCAGCCTTGGCAACTTTAAGACTTGTGGACTTTGCTGGCTGAGGAATTCTAGGAATTGAATCCACAAGTCTTAAAGTTGCCATGGTTGAGGACCTCCTGCTCTAGGTGATTTATATATATGAAAATAGCAATAAAATAAAATTACATTTTAAATGTCAATAGAAAAAGTGTAATTTTAACAAATAATCAGAATAATACATACACATGCACACACAAAGAGGCAACTATAGCTCTATATTCATACCTTAAGGGCTTCCAGAAAAGCTGAATTTTTACTAATTTTTGGAAGACTGTGACAATGGTGGCCATCCATGCTATTAATTAACGTCAACTAAACTAGTCACCAGCAGATTAAAGAGAATATAAAGGTGTTGTGATATTCATCACTTTTTACTAGAAAACAAAAAGTCTCATGGGATCAGTGTTTAACCATTAATATAGAAATATACTGGTTAAGTACAAATCCAGTTAAGAATTATGGATACTTGATTAACAGTAGCTTTCTGGTTTTTGTAATCCATTTCCCCATCTTTAGCATGTAAAATAGTGCTATGAAAATGGCCCTGATCTGATTTGTATTGTCTAATAAGATCATTAATCCAATTTGAGTCAATAATTTGAACCAATTTGGAAAATGGAGTTGCTTTCATTTTCCTAATTGAATCAGGAAAGGGGCATTTGTGCACAGACATTTTATTAGTCTCTCTAGTAACCTGATCTCTGTATCAATTTAGTTTTAAATGAAGGGTTAATGTAAAAAGATAAGCCCTCATTTAATTTAAAACCACATGCCCTCAAAACAGGACGTTTGAATTGTGGTGCTTTGGCTTTTGAAGAAGCCTTCAAAAAGATGTTTTTCTGGTGCAGAATCATAAGATTTTGATATGTCCTCTCCTTTAAATTACTTAGTGCTTTTAAGTCTCCAAATTTATGCCTTAAATGTTTTAATGCTAAGAGTTCTAGTTGGTTTACATAGTTAATTGTATTGTTTATGGGCATTTACTATTCTTTTTTTTAACTTTTGTTAGCCCATCTGGAAATCCTTTGGAAATTCAACAAAACCAAGCCAATAAAAATAACCCAATTTTATAGCATGGGTATTTACTATCTGCCTTTTGAAAAACAAACTGTATGTTGTCTATCAATCATTCCCCATTTTCTAAGATTCTGAATATTTAGCCTTCAAGCAAATGAACTTGCTCATTGTCCTTCAATGAAGTTCAATGAGTTTCAGAATAACAGTGGGTAATCCATGTCTTCAATTTTATGTGAACATTAGTCTGAGGTATAGAAGTACAGGGGAGAAGACTTGTGCATTTTGTAAGCTGAGATAGAGTTGTAATTGGGTTTGAAAGCAACCAAGCTTGGAAAATACTGGTGAAACGAGTTCAGGAACATTTTCACCCACAGAGAAGCAAATAGGAAATAGGCTCATTTATCAGTGTCCTTCTCTAGATCTAAATAGAATGCAGAAAGGCAAAAAAATAAAAATAAAAAAGGTGATTAGGAGTTGAATTACACATAGTCCTTAATTTACAACAACTCGTTTAGTGACTGTTTGAAGTTACAGCGGCACCGAAATGACCATTTTTCACACTTTACGACTGTTGCAGCATTCCCATGGTCACGTGATCAAAATTCAGACTCTTGACAACTGACTCATATTTATGATAGTTGGTAGAGGACAGGAAGGCCTGGAGGAACATTGTCCATAGGGTCGCGATGGGTCGGACACGACTTCGCAGCTAACAACAACAACAGTGTCCTGGAGTCACGTGATCACCTTTTGTGACCTTCTGACAGGCCAATGGGGAAGCCAGATTCACTTAACAGCCCTATTACTAATTTAATTGCAGTGATTCACTTAAGAACTGTGGCAAGAAAAGTCATAAAATGGGGCAAAACACGCTTAACAACCGTCTTGCTTAGCAACAGAAATTTTGGGCTCAATTGTGGTTGTACACTGAGGATACCTATACCAGCTTAGTCTAAAGGTAAGGGTTAAAATACATGGCTAAAGCTGAGCAGGTTGGTGTTTGGCTGGGAACCTGCCTGTAAAACTGCAGGGATGATATCTTGAATTCCGTTCTCGCCAGAGGTTGGGATGAAAATATAATGGGTAGATCTGTAAATGTTGGTTTAATTGCATAGGCTTTAATGGATTTAGCAGGCAATTAACATTGCCCTACTTTTCCACAACATCAAACATACTGTAGATTTATAAACTTCAATCTAAATAAAAGCAATCATGATGAACAGTTATTTCAAAACCTCTTTAAGCATATCTTCAGAATATGATTCTAGGAAATAATTAATAATGATGAGCTATTTTTACCGTTAGGAAGTTTTCCCTAACTTGCAGCAAGAATCTGTCTTTTAATAATTTAAGACCATTGTTTCACATTTTGTACTTTGGGATGCTAGAAGATGAATATGGCTTTATTTTGGGGGGCAGTGCTTCACAAGTGCTTCAGATTTAATGCAATTAAATCTGCCATCAGTTGCTTTTCTCAAGACTAAACATACTCTGATCACTTAGTGATTTATACCTTGTCTGCTCTAGGACAGTATTTGTCAATTAATGTAACTCCAAAGCATAATTTATATTCTTTAATCTGGGAGAAAAAAATACAGTTTCAGGTCATTACCAAAAAAACCTGCTTTCTGCTATTGTAAATTTGTATTCAATAGTATTGATGTACCCTAAAACTATGTTTGCCTTTTTTGCAGCCTAATCACACTAATGATTTATATTCAGCTTGTGATTACTACAGTTCAAGATCTTTTTTACATAATACTACCTAGCCAGGTACTTCTTATCCTGTGCCTATTGATTTTTTTTCTTTATTTTCTTAAATTTATCTCAGTTTGCGAAATGAGGCCAATGAAATGCACAAGTGTAGGATGAGCTGCAAGAAATTAGATTCTCCTTTTTTTTTCTCTCATTTAAGGCAATCTATTTTAATAGCTCTTCCTGCTGAAAGGTTCCTCTCAAGAGTGGTCTTTCCATCAAGTTGTTCTGTAAGCTACTTCTCAAAATTGTACCCCATCAAGCTCCCTTCGTCCTGTGCGCTCCCACAGGGAGGGCCTTCTCAGGGTACCGCCGGCAAAAGATTGCCGGTGGGTAACACCCAGGGGGAGGGCCTTCTCTGTGGGCGCGCCTGCCCTTTGGAACCAGCTGCCCATAGAGCTCAGGACTGCCCCTGACCTTCGTTCATTCCGCCGGGACCTGAAGACCTGGCTCTTTGAGCTTTCCGGCCAAGACTGAGAATTTTAATTGTAATTTTATTTTAATTGGGTTTTAATTGGAGTTTAACAGGGGTTTTATTTTTTTCAAGGACTAAATTTAATTAATTTTAATTGTTCTTAACTTTTGTAATTGTATTGTTGTATTGTTATTTTAAATTCCTTGTGAACCGCCCTGAGTCCTACGGGAGAAGGGCGGTATATAAGTCCAATAAACATAAACATAAACATCCTTGCCAAACTGTTGACACTGTCACTTAGTCCACAGGTCCCCAAATAGTGTGACTGTCACAAACAAAGCTAATGAATTTGTTGAGGGTTGGCTTCATGAAAAAATAAACACAACATCTACCCTCAAGCAACTATATTACAGATTACTTGCCAATTTAAGGATTGATGAATTATGGCAGGTTTCCCCATCTTGAGTGTCCTGTAGATATGATGGATGACATCTTTCATGTTCCTAAATATAATCCTAATTTTATCATCTTCCCTGGCCTTGGTTACCTCGTTAGGAGAGGCTGGCATAGAAGCTCTACTCTAAATTGGGTAGGAATTTTTTAATGAAAGAAGGGCTAGGGGTGAAATAATAGCAGTGTTCCAAAATCGAAGGGTCTGCCACAAAAAAAAGGGGGAGGTTCACCTATGCTCCAAAGCATCTGAAGACAGGACAAGAAGCAATGGATGGAAACTAATCAAGAGAAAACCAACCTGAAAGTTTCCTGAAAGTTAGAACAATTGATCAGTGGAATGACTTGCCTCCAGAAGTTGTGGGTGCTCCCACGCATTGGAGGTTTTTGAGAAGAGATTGGACAACCATTTGTCTGAGATGTTATAGGCTTTCCTGCTTGAGCAGGGGGTTGGACTAGAAGACCTCCAAGGTTCCTTCCAACTCTGTTATTCTATTCTGTTATTCTGTTAAATATCATGAATAGAAATCATTGAAACTTAGCAAATAGCAAGGAGAAGCTGTTCTAGAAGAACCTATTTCTACTCTAATGAAAGGTGCAAGGGAATGGAAGCAGGGGAGGGAGAGGTGTGTGTGTGTGTGTGTGTGTGTGTTTGAGAGAGAGAGAGAGAGAGAGAGAGAGAGAGAGAGAGAGAGAGAGAGAGAGAGAGAGAGAGAGAGAGAGAGAGAGAGAGAGAGAGAGAGAGAGAGATGGGGAGTCTCACCTTTCTTTAACTTCAGTGACAATGATCAAGCACAGGGCTTTTCAACCTTTTTACCCATTGTACCACTTTTAGGATATGGCAACATCCGAGTACCACCAGTCGCCTAGCAAGGTGTCAAAAACTTGATGACTAAAAAAAAAAAAAAGGGAAAAAAGTGATGAAGTACAGGTAGTCCTTGACTTACAACAGTTTGCTTAGTGACTGTTCGAAGTTACAATGGCACTGAAAAAAGTGCCCCACAAGCCACAGCCGAGCAAGACACCTGCCTGCCTGCCCGGCGATGCTCTTCCTCCTGTCTGAAGTTTTCATTGTTGTGAGCATTTCTGTTGAGGATTGGCAGCGGGGTTTGGGTGGGGGGGGGTGTTTGGTTTTTATTCCCCCCCTGTCTGCTTGGTGGTTGCAGCAGGTTTTGGTCACTTCACATGATCCTGGGACATTGACCGTCATAAAAATGAATCAGTTGTCAAGGATCTGAATGTAAATCACAAGACCCTGGAGATGCTGCAACATTCCAGCTGATCAGCGCTTCTTCTGGGATCAGCAGAAGTGGCAGGATCAGCACCGAACTCCAGCTGGAGCCTGGCGCTGATCCTGGTGCTTCTGCTGAGCCCTGACAGCCCTGCAGCTCCAGCCATCTCTCGCTCAGGTTTGCCACCGGTTCAGCTCATTCCCCAGCCTCGCTACCACTTTTTAGGATGGTCGTGTACCACCTGGCAGGTGCCAATGTACCACAGGTGGTACCCATACCACTGGTTGAAAAGCCCTGATCAAGCATATAGAAAGTTGTCGATTTGGATCTTTGCATCTCCAGACAAGGTTAAAGAACCTCAGTATTGTAATGAAGAGCCAGTGCTGCGTAATATCAACAATTCTTCCTTTGGTGTATGAACACATAAACTGAAATGGGGCAGCTTCTTATACTGCTAGACTGTGTAGAATTGAATGGTACAGGAACAAAATAGAAGCAAAAGGAAGACATTTCTTTCCTTGGCTCCATCTGCTATTCTTGTTCACCTTGAAGAATGAGAGAAGGTTAAACAAAATCAGGAGAAAAGTGTGTTTTATTACTGACATGTTTCTGTTGGGGCTGTTTTTTTTACTGAGCACAAAGAAGGGAAAATATAAACTTTGATTAGATCTTTACATGTTTTAAATATGTCTTATGAATTAAGATTTGTCTTGTGGAAAGAGAAAATACGGGCAAAATGGAAGAAAATAGCAATTGTATTATTGCATTCCTTGTTTGCAGGTTGGTTAGGCTTTTAAAAATACCTTTTAAAGATCTGTACTAAACCTATCTTCAGCTTACAAAACCTGTACCTTTGCTTTTAATACATTGATGGGAAATCACATCTCTAGTTATGACATTTGCAATAAACTTAATGTTAGCCTTTCACTGAAGTTCCCGCTGTTTCATATCAATGGTTAGAGCCACATTATGCACTCAGCAGAATCTCCATGGATTCCAGGAGCTATAAAAAGGCTTAAGGACTATATATACTGTATAGCAGCTGTGGACCATGATGCTGCTACTTTAGAGGCCCTTTCTATAAACTTCAGCTTGATTATAGATCTGCTCTGCTTGCTTATTGGAATTGTGGTGGCTTCTGAATTGCAGTTGAACTTTGGCTTCACAGAACTAAAAATGCCATAAGAGCTATGGGGATCCAGTGACATAATTAGGCTAAATGCTTCCCTGTGTACTAAGAGACTTCTCTTTTCCTGCTTCATTGTGCTGTTTCTTAAGAGCCATTTATAGTTGTCAGTAGTCTGTCCCCCACAACAGCAGTGGACATATTATTGAATTGCACCAAGTTACACCTTAGCTCCATACCCAAGTTATGAGATGTTTGACATTTTTCTGATATGCTGTAAAGGATTTTATTTGCATGAGGGTAAAAAAAAAATTCAGATCACTCTTCTAGGGTAAAGCAGTTCCCTGTCAGCTGAGCACCACTAAGCCTTGGAAAGATTGATGCCAGTTCAGAGGAATATTGTTACTAAAAAACAGTGCTCCATAATGGTATATTGGTAATATGTTTTTTACCTGAGACTGTTTACACAGTGACTTCAGACATTTGGACCAGAATTCCTGCAACATGAAAGGAGATGAAGTGTCAGTGGCCAGATACATATGTTTGCCGCATTTTGTTTCCATTATTTTTAATTTGGGGGAATGTATCTGCGCTGGCAGTTTATTTAATAGGATAATTCATGGAAGGGAGTCAGTTTGGTGGAGTCAGGTTAAGGCACAGAAGAAAGAAAGCAGGAGACTGGGAGTTCTAGAACTGGAATAAAAGATGGCTGGGTGACCTTGGACCAGTCACTGTTTCCTAGCCCAACTCACCTCACAGGGTTGTTGCTGTGGGGAAAATAGGAGAAGGAAGGAGAATTAGGTATGTTTGCCACCTTGGCTTATTTATAAAAATAATAAAGATGGGATAAAAATTAAAAAATAAGCCTCAGTTAGTAAGAAGAATCCTCTTTCTTTCCATATGCTAGAAGCTTCTTGTGATTTGATGCCCTTGAGTTTGTTGCTAATTTTCCTTTTTCACCTCTCATTTTCATCAGAGCTATAATAGAGAGCTGCTCCTGCAGCTAATCCTGCAGGTGATAATGGATTAGAAGGGAAAGTCTGAAGAATTTAATGGCACTTAAAATTGTCCTTCTTCTTTTCTTGGTACTATATAAACCGGGATAAGGAGAATTAGTTGGCTAGACCAGGGCTTTTCAACCAGTGGTACGGGTACCACCTGTGGTACATTGGCACCTGGCAGGTGGTATGCGACCATCCTAGAAAAGTGGTAGCGGGGGAGGGGAATGAGCTGAACTGGTGGCAGCACCGCACAAGCCTGAGCAAGAGATGGCTGGAGCTGCAGGGCTGTCAGGGCTCAGCAGAAGTGTCAGGATCAGCGCCAGGCTCCAGCTGGAGCTCGGTGCTGATCCTGGCACTTCTGAGACCAGAAGAAGCGCCGATCAGCTGGAATGTTGCAGCATCTCCAGGGTCTTGTGATTTACATTCAGATGCTTGGCAACTGATTCATATTTATGATGATCACAGTGTCCCAGGATCATGTGAAGTGACCAAAACCTGCTGCAACCACCCAGCAGGGGGGGGGATAAAAACCAAACACCCTCCCACCCCACCCCCGCTGCCAATCCTTAACAGAAATGCTCACAACGATGAAAACTTCAGACAGGAGGAAGAGTGTCGCCGGGCGGGCAGGCAGGTGTTTTGCTCGGCTGTGGTTTGGCGGGCACTTTTTCAGTGCCATTGTAACTTCGAACAGTCACTAAGCAAATTGTTGTAAGTCGAGGACTATCTGTACTTCATCACATTTTTCCTTTTTTTTTTTGGGGTCATCACGTTTTTGACACCATGCTAGGTGACTGGTGGTACTTGGAAGTTGCCATATCCTAAAAGTGGTACAATGGGTGAAAGGTTGAAAAGCCCTGGGCTAGACTATCTTCCTGCAATTTCCCCTCTTTCTTTCTCCTTTCTCTGCACTGATTTGCTTTGCCAAATTAGAAAGGGGGGACCTGCGGGGAAACCATCACAAATATTAGGGCTGTTGACTTGAGTGGGAAATTCACCAGGGGTTGAGTGTAACTCAAGGGAATATTTATTTTTGACTTCTTTAAATGGTGCTGATGCTCCCTGGTGGTGGAAGCAATATAGGTAGTAGTCCTTCACATATGACCACAATTGAGCCCAAAATGTCTGTTGCTAAGTGAAACAGTTAAATAAATTTTGCCCCATTTTACAACCTTTCTTACCACTGGTTGTTAATTGACTCTGGCTTCCTCATTGACTTTGCTTGTCAGAAGATCACAAAAGGTGATCACATGACCTCAGGACACTGCAACGCTCATAAATTTGAGTCAGTTGCCAAGTGTCTGAACTTTGATCACATGTCCCTGGGGATGCTGCAATTGTCATAAATGTGAAAAATGGTCAATAGTCACTTTTTTCAGTGCTGTTGTAACTTCAAACTTCAAACTGTCACTAAGTGACTGTAGTAAATGTAGTAAGTCAAGGACTACCTGTAGCCTTTCGTTGCTTTGTTGTTTTGTTATGGGTTGACATCTTAGTGAACTGCTTGCCTTGGAACAAACAGTTGAAGAGGAGGGAAGATAGAGGGAAGTACCAAATTCTCAAGCACAACTGTTTTCTCTGTCTGATGAGGATGCCTGGATGGAGGAAGGATAAGGATGGGTGTCTGCAGAATGGCTGCAGAGGAGGAAGGGTCTCTACGTGCTGCACATTCAGTGCACACTATTTCCTCCATCAATTATTCAGTGTCTACTACTGTGGCTCCGAGAAGACTCCCAGTCTGCATCCATTAAAAGGGAAGTAAGATGTCAGGAATTCAAACCTATTTGTAGGTAGTAGTGGTGAGTTGTTGTTTTTTTTAAAAAAATGCTGTCTTGATAGCAGTTTTCTGTTCCAGCCCTCCCTTAAACACTCAACATGTGCTATTACTTAATTTGTCTCCCATTATATAAAGCAAGAGGAGCTGTGTTCTGCTTAAGAGCTGTATTGTGCTCAAGGCCACCTTGTTAAGACTAAGGCTAATTGGGGAAGGAATGGGCTAATGTATTTATTTTATTCATTCACTCATTCAGTCAGTCAATTTGTATAGCCACCCACCTGCAACCAGTGACTCTGGGAGACAATTCCATTAATAGTGCTGTTTAAGAAATCTTTCTCTCTCTTTTTAAAAGAAAATACGAAAAAGAAATCTTCAGAAATTTAAAAGACATTACTCTAGGGCTCCGTTCATGTATCAACCAGTTAGAGGAGCCTGTTGAGGTTAGAGATCTACCAGAGACTTTGATGGTCCCTTGGTGTCCCATTTGTCTGGTTCTTCTTCCTGCTTTGCTGTTCCTTTTCTTCAGTGGATCAAAAAATAGCTTCTTCTGAAAGTACTGGATTCTTCTTTCACTAAAATGACATGCAATCAGAAATGGGTTTCTTTCTGTTAGGTCCCTTATTTTTGCTGGCCTTCTTCAAAATATAGAAAGTCACATTAGGAATGAGGCACATAGTTTTATATCATGGGAAGCCATGTGTTCTGCCATTGAGATTAAGTTTCTTAGGACCTGGTCTCTCTCCAAAGAGATTGTAAGCCATGTGGGGCACAACCATTTGCCTGAATGCCCATAATTGCTAATTGAGCCTCTCTCACGTTCCTTCAATAGATGGGGAAGAAATGGAGGTAGTGACAGATTTTATTTTCCTGGGCTCCAAGATCACTGCAGATAGGGACTGTAGCCAAGAAATTAAAAGACGCTTGCTCCTTGGGAGGAAAGCCATGGCAAATCTAGACAGCACACTAAAAAGCAGAGACATCACCCTCTCAACAAAAGTGCGTATAGTCAAGGCTATGGTCTTCCCAGTTGCAATGTATGGCAGTGAAAGCTGGACCATAAGAAAGGCTGAGCGCCAAAGAATTGAGGCCTTTGAACTCTGGTGCTGGAGAAGACTCCTGCGACTCCCTTGGACTGCAAGGCGATCAAACCGGTCAGTCCTAGAGGAGATCAACCCTGACTGCTCTTTAGAAGGCCAGATCCTGAAGCTAAAACTCAAATACTTTGGCCACCTAATGAGAAGGAAGGACTCACTGGAGAAGAGCCTAATGCTGGGAAAGATTGAGGGCAATAGAAGAAGGGGACGACAGAGAATGAGGTGGCTGGATGGAGTCATTGAAGAGGTAGGCGTGAGCTTAGATGGACTCCGGAAGATGGTAGAGGACAGGAAGGCCTGGAGGAACATTGTCCATAGGGTCGCGATGGGTCGGACACGACTTCGCAACTAACAACAACAACACGTTCCTTCATTTCAGTCTCATTCTTTTCTTTTTCTATTT
The DNA here is from genome assembly GCF_964194415.1 of Vipera berus. Lineage (NCBI taxonomy): Eukaryota > Metazoa > Chordata > Lepidosauria > Squamata > Viperidae > Vipera > Vipera berus. The sequence continues at coordinate 18,980,023 of NC_138202.1, forward strand.
GCAAAAGAATATGCACATTGTGTAAACTATTAAAAAGGAGCACAGCAAAGTTTTCACTCATCTGCGCTGACCACTTTCAGTAGGTGCAGCTGTTCAAGACAAGGTCAAGATTTTTCTTACTTGAAGTGAAAAAGAAATTGGTGTCTTCTTCCCTTGGCTGTGGAAAAGCCTGTCTGGTTTGGCAGTTAAAAGCTGAGGGGACAATTCCTTTAACATAAGTAGGAGTGACAGGCTAGCTTTACTGTATATGGCTGATTGATTATATGCCATCAAATCATTTTCAACTCAGAGATCACATAGAAAGATTTTCTCCATGTTGTTCTGTATCTAAGCTGATCCTTCATCTCTTCCAACAGCACCCCCATTGCCACTGTAACTGAGTCCATCCACCATGTTGCTATTTGTGCTCTTCTTCTGTTTCCTTCCATCTTTCCCAGCATTAGAGCCTTCTCCAGAGAGCTAGGTATTCACACAACGAACAGGATAAGTTAGAAAATGAGCCATTTATTCCTTCGTAGGTTGTACTGCCTTCAGCCAATGCCTTAGTTTGCTCAGTTCTAGCACCTAACCTGCAGTGGTTCCCACCATGGAAAGAACATGTTGCTTGTTTGTATGATCACTTCCTCCTATGGTAGCCACCCCTTCCCTCAACACATTAAGCAGAACCCAGAATTTGTGCCTGTTTAAAATGTCTGTATTCTAGTTGCATTCTATAGATAGATCACCTGCCTTGTTACCCTCTCAAATGCTATTAGAATGCAAGTGCTTTGGTTCTTTGTGGGTTTTAATTTCTTTTTTCATTTGCATTTTGATTAATGTCTTTCCATAAAAGCCTTTTGATTCTTCCCCGTGTCCCTTTTGGTTCCAATTTTTCTTTTCAATATCCAAAACAAAAAAACTTACAACAGAGCTGATACTTTTTAATCTCTTGGAAGAATGGTTTAATTTCCCCAGGAAAAACCTCTCACGTCAGTGTGCTTGTATAGCACCTTGCAAACACTTGAAAAAAATAAAAATCTCTGAGATATTTTTTAAGCCCCAGGTCCTTAAGGGATTAATTTCAAAGAGTAGTTTCCATCTTTTGTTTCAGGACTTCAATTTGTTGTTCAGGCAAAGGGAAGCAATGATAAAGTTAGCTTTTCAACCCAATCTTTTCCAGAAAGAAATAAGTCTGGAACCCATCATTCTGTTTGAATTGTTTCCATTCTAACCTTTGCTCCCAGCTCATGTCCCTTGAAAGCTAGAGCCTTGGAGAGCTTTCCACTGGCACATAGTCTTTTCAGGGTGACAGTAACTATAGCAGCAAGTATGACCAGTTACCTAACATTTTAATTATTTTAAAAAGGTTAACATTTTAGGAGGAGAAACTGCACTTGGCAGATTTATTATTGACATGATTAAAATCTCTTGGCCCAAGTGATCACCATCTGCTTGAATATAGATTGTGAGGACACAGGAATCCGGGTCCAAAGTAGGCTACCATTGTTGTACCCAGCTTCAGTGCCACCTTGGCAAGCTCTGAGAATCAAATGACCTGGAACTAATTCTATTATTCTAAGATCTTTAGAATATTCTGCATTCATACCTCAAGCTTTTTGTCATTTGTGAATCCAAAGACTGTACTGTATTATACCATTTTTTTACAGGAGCAGCAGTTGGATTCACACATCACACTAATCCATGATGTATAGCTCACTCCATAAATTATAGTAGCTGGGTTCACACATCACATGTCCCCAAACCATCTTAGGAGCGCTATAATGTAACATTAATCCAGTCATTAAGGGGACTTTGGAATGAAATGGTTAGATTCTAAATGTTAGTTGTTTCAGTTCCATTAAGTAGAGTTTATAGACACAGAGTTTAAAATCTGAAATATTAAAAGTTTTCAGTGAGGAATTATGTTGGGCTGACATTTCTGTAGGAGCTGAGACACACTGCAGGTGAGCATGCTAGCCAAAGGGAAGATGCTGGCCAGCAAAACCACCCTAGATGAAAGGGAGATCATGAGATAACTCACTTGTACTTCGGACAGCAGTGGGTAAACTGCAGAAATGGACATTTTTGCAGTCGGTTGAGTAGCTGGGATTCCTAGTATTCCATCTACACTCACAACTGCGATGCAGCCTATATGGACAATAAGCCTTGCCAGTCTCATTTTGTAATCATTTTGGAAAATAATTAAACTTCAGATATAGAGGGCTTTGCTTTGCAGGAAAGATGAGATTCCTTTCAGTGAGTTGAGTCTTTTCAGGATTACAAAAATAAAAAGACTAAAGATTCCCATTTTTTTTAACAAAAAGGTATTGATTTGGGTTTGGAAAATAAACAAAACAATCTATTGCTTTCTAGGACCTTTCTGATACCGTAGTATATCATCAGCTTCATAACACCTCTTTGTTATCACTGGGTATGCTGAGAAGTTAGGTTATAGGAAAAAAACCTAAGATAAAAATGATCATTTTTTTCATTTTCCCCCATAAGAATCTATCCAGTATCATTTAATATTTTATTATGGAAGATTCATTAAAATGAAAAATATCAGAATAGTGCCTTCCTCAAACAATCATTAGTGGATTAAAGATGCAATAATTTATACTGGTATATTAGTCCTTGCTTAACCACGATTTACAATGTTTCTTTCCAGTTTTTGGCCTTCTTGATTAGTTTCTGGCAAAATACCTATAGGAATGAATGGACTTGCTTTACATCTGTGGCATTTGCTTTATGACTGGGGTGTCAAACTCATGGTCTGCGGACCGGACGCGTCATCCGGAAGTCATGCCCACCCCATTGTTGGCAATGGCAAAACTGTCCCGATACGTTGCGCAATGTCATGTGACGTCGCAAGTTTGACATATCTGCTTTATGACCAGAGTTCACTTAAGATTGTAAAATCGGGTCAGTCACGTGGTTTCCTTGATTTACAAATGATATGACTTAAAAACAGAAATTCCAGGCTCCATTATGAACATAAGTCAAAGAGTGCCTCTATGCCAGGACCTGGATCCCCCAAACATATGAAGGGTGCTATGCATTTTTAATTTTTTGTTATTTTGATTGTAATTATTTTAATTTTTATCTTAAATATTGTTCCTTGCCAAGAGTCACCTACCAAAATGAGTAGTTATATAAACTGACTAAATAAATAAAGTCAGGCACACTCCCCCAAATTTCTTCAGAAAATAATAGGTATCAAGCCCTTTTGAAGCTGGCAAATTCAGGAAACAAGGACTTCTTGGATTTGCAAAAGTGGCAAATATCTGTACCTCAGGTATAGGATGAGGGTGGAAGTTCATTCTCTGAGCTTGTGGGTTGGTTTCTGAATGTTTTGTCACCAGACTAGGTAACATCTTCAGCAGAGTTTAAGGGATGTCAGTGTCAGTGTTCTTTTGTTTACAAAGGATTCAGGAATGGGTGTGTCAAATGAGGGTCTTGTGATGGGTCAGGTGTGAGTCATCAGTGAGAGTCTTGTGATCAGGTCAGGATCATTGGGAGGTGAACTGGTGGAGGGGAATTGCAAGGGTTGGTTGAGGGTTGTGCATGCAAGCCCCCTTCCCCCCATCAGCAGTTCACCTCCCAATGATCCTGACCTGATGTAACCGACCCATCACAAGACCCATCACAAAACCCTCACTGATGACTCACACCTGACCCATCACAAGACCCTCAATTGACATATCCACACCTGAAGCCTTTATAAACAGAAGAACACTGACCCTAACTTCCCCGAAACTCCACTGAAGACGTTACCTAGCCTGGTAACAAAACGTTCGGAAATCAACCCACAAGCTCGGAGAACAAACCTTCACCCTCACCTCTTGGCTTTCAGGAATGATCTTTTTTGCCAGCAGGGCAGTGTCACAGAATCACATGTAATTGAGGTGGAGTTTCTTTGAGTCTCTTGCTTAATGTTTTCCTCCTTCCCTGGTCTATATAAGAAGAATAGACAACAAAATATGCAAGAAAAAAAACAATAATAGAGAGTAAAAAGAGTAAGAACAGTAATCCAATGTTAAAAATATCACAGCAAAATTAACAGATCATTAAATGGTCTCGGGGGAATATAGACAATAAAGATGGCATATGAAGTGTGTCTCAGTTATAATGGCATTCTTAAGTCAGGGAGTTACTCCTGGGTAATCTAATCTGTGCCATGCGCAGTCATATTATTCAGGAATACTTCATACAAATGAAACCTGTCCTTTTATGACTTTTATTTACTGATAGCAAGGGTTACTCTAATTAGGTTTCAGCTTCAGCAGAATCTCCTATATCATGCTAACCATGCAAGCCACTCCCGCTGTCTCCTTGGATGTCTTACCATGTAAAAGATACAGATTTTAGTGTGAAATTCTTTATGTTAACTTGGATAGATGAGCAGAGGTAACCGTCAGTGATAATCTTGTACTGCTTAACAGCTTTCCTCGTAGAAATGGGAACATCTTATAGTTTGAGCTGGGCAGAGCACAGCAAACACAGCTTTGGAGAGACATAGTGGACATACTTTTTGTTGGTTGTTGATTGAACTTCAGTTGCAAAGCTCCACTAATAAGTGAAGATAAACCATTATAGTAATTTAATGGGTGATTTGGAAATACTGTATTCTTCATGTAGGAAGCAAACTCAAGAGGAAAGTCTACTAGTTTCAGCCTTCCAGTCTGGGGAAAGAGGAACTGATTCAAAGGGAAGAAGAGTCCCTTGCTTCTTAGGGTACAAGATACAAAGGAATATTGCTTCTGGAGTTACATCTGTAAACACAAAATAATATACATAAGACCAATGAATAGAACCTCATGCAGAAGTGAGAAGGGGAAAGTTAATAGGTTTCTCAGATCAATCTTGGCTGAAACCTGCTTACAAATAATTGAGCCTTTAATACAAACATCCCTTCCCATTGGGAAGAGTTTGATTCTGTGACCCCTGATGAAGTGGACAGGATTATGGGGAGGTTGAGCTCCACCACATGTTTATTGGATCCGTGCCCTTCCTGGCTGGTTTATGCAGCCAGGGAGAGGACACGAGGCTGGTTCCAGGCGGTGATATCTGCTTCCTTGAGTGAGGGTAATTTCCCCACCGTCTTGAAGGAGGCGGTGGTGAGACCTCTCCTCAAGAAGCCTGCCTTGGACCCAGCTGTCTTGAACAACTTTCGTCCAGTCTCCAACCTTCGCTTTCTTGCGAAGGTTGTTGAGAGTGTGGTGGCGCATCAGCTCCCTCTGGTCCTGGATGAAGCGGATTATCTAGACCCGTACCAATCGGGTTTCAGGCCCGGGTACAGCACGGAGACGGCATTGGTCGCTCTGGTGAATGATCTCTGGAGGGCCCGGGATAGGGGATATTCCTCTGTCCTGGTCCTATTAGACCTCTCGGCGGCTTTCGATACCATCGACCATGGTATCCTGCTGCGGCGTCTCAGGGGATTGGGAGTGGGAGGCACAGTTTTTCGGTGGTTCTCCTCCTATCTCCTGGGACGTTCGCAGTCGGTGTTGGCAGGGGGGCAGAGATCGGCCCCTAGGTCTCTCGTTTGTGGAGTTCCTCAGGGTTCGGTTCTCTCGCCTCTCCTGTTCAACATCTACATGAAACCGCTGGGTGAGATCATTCGTGGTTTTGGAGTTGGGTATCATCAATATGCTGATGATACCCAACTTTTCATTTCAACCCCAAACCACCACAGTGATGCCCTCGCTGTGATGTCCCGTTGCCTGGAGGCGGTTCGGGTCTGGATGGGGAGGAACAGACTTCAACTCAACCCTGACAAGACTGAGTGGCTGTACATTCTGGCATCCCGGGACATTCAAAACGTTCCATCACTTTCTATGGGGGGTGAGTTTTTACCCCCCGTAGATAGGGCTCGCAACTTGGGAGTCCTCCTGGATGCACGGCTTACCTTAGAAGATCATGTAGTAGCCGTGACCAGGGGGGCTTTCGCACAGGTTCGCCTGGTGCGGCAGTTGTGGCCCTATCTAGACCGGGATGCCCTGTGTACGGTCACTCATGCGCTCGTGACCTCTCGTCTTGACTATTGCAATGCTCTCTACATGGGGCTTCCCTTGAAGACCACTCGGAGGCTCCAACTGGTACAGAATGCGGCCGCGAGAGTTGTCTTGGGAGTTTCCCGGTACTCCCATGTTACACCTTTGCTCCGCGAGCTGCATTGGTTACCAGTTGTCTTCCGGGTGAGGTTCAAGGTCTTAGTGATGGTTTTTAAGTCCTTACATGGCATGGGTCTGGAATACCTCGGGGACCACCTGCTGCCGGCGTCGACTCCCCTCCGCCCCGTGCGTTCCCACAGAGAGGGCCTCCTCAGGGTGCCTCCAGTCAGAGAATGTCGACTGGTGGCCCCCAGGGGGAGGGCCTTCTCTGTGGGCGCTCCGGCTTTGTGGAATCAGCTGCCGGTTGAGCTCCGGATGGCACCGGATCTCCGCTCCTTCCGGCGCGGGTTAAAGACCCATTTATTTGAACAAGCTGGCCTGGCCTGATGGGGAATTACTTAGGGTTTTAATATTTATATATATATTTTATTGTTTTTATTGTGGGCAATAATTTAATTCTTTTTTAACTTTTGTACTTTTGTAGTTTTAAGATATGCCCTGTTCACCGCCCTGAGTCCTTCGGGAGAAGGGCGGTATAAAAATTTAATTAAATAAATAAATAAATAAATACAAAAGCAACTGTTTTTGGCTGCACCCAGGCTGACCTTGGCTGAAATCCCAGGCTGCAGTTTAGACTGGAAAATCTATTTCCCATCCATCCATCCATCCATCCATCCATCCATCCATCCATCCATCATTATAGGTAGATGATAGATAGATAGATAGATAGATAGATAGATAGATAGATAGATAGATAGATAGATAGATAGATAGATAGATGATAGATAGATAGATAGATAGATAGATAGATAGATAGATATAGATAGATAGATAGATAGATAGATAGATAGATAGATAGATAGATAGATAGATAGATAGATAGATAGATAGATAGATAGATAGATAAGGCATGTATTCTAGTTCAAGAAAACTAGACAGACATGTCCATGTAGTCACTGGATGTCAGGCTTGACTCGAACACTTTATTTAGTTATGGGGATTTTTATCATGGTTGATCATATTACTGTTTGGATAACATTGTGATCGCTATACCTGAGAAGTCCATATTGATATGGAAGAAAGTTGCTTCCTTAGCACCAGCTGAACACTCGCCGATTAAATATTTTAGGAGCATGCCACCAGCCCTTTATCTCTAGGTCTTCCAGACTCTCCTTTTCTATCACAGTGTGCTTATTTTGGCACTGTATAGCTGGCCTGTGGCTGAAGCAGGTACGGTAGCTTTAACCTGGAAGGGATTCCATATGTTTCAACAATAGGGCAGCAAAAGTTACTGGCATCCATCTATCCCTACAAATTGCTGAAGTTAGCTAATTAGCACTGGATACTCCAGGCACTTCTGCTGTTTTTTTTTTTGGGGGGGGGGTCTGGTAATGAATGAGGATGCTTGCTTCTTTGTGTGGTTGCAATTCATTCTTCAGTCTGCACAGGTGGAGAAGCTTGGAGTGCTGAATAGCACGCTAGAGAGGAATCCATTTCATAGTCATTTGCATTTAATGCGCAAGGACTGTTTAACTGGAATTGTAGTTGTCAGTTCAAGTGCTGGAAGATTCTTCTTCTGTAGCTGTTGATAAGTTGGGAAGAAAAGTTCTAATTCCCCCCTGCCCTTTCTTGAAGTGTGATCTGAAAATAATTCCCACATTCACCTCTTTAATTTTACATAGTTGTTTAAAAGCTGTATGGGTGTAGATCTTCCAGAAACAGGCAGATTCTCAATCTTAAAGGAATCACTGGAGTCTCTTGACTGTGTCAAGCTGCAATTCTGAATTAGATTTGGAAGCAAAAAGTCTGATTATAAATCAAAAGTACCCCTTATCTCTTCCAAAGACATCTGCCTCAATAATTTTGGAACTGTTAGGAAATGAACTCTCTGTATTTGTAGTTACTATGGTGTGTCCTGTTGAAATGATAGAATGAGGTATTACAGGTAGTCCTTGACATAAGACCACAATTGAGCCCAACATTTTTGTTGCTAAGTAAAACATTTGTTAAGTGAATTTTGCCCCAGTTTATGATCTTTTGTGCCACAGCTGTTAAGTGAATCACTGCTGTTGTTAAATTAGTGACATGGTTGTTAAGCAAATCTGGCTTCCCTATTGATTTTGCTTGTCAGAAGGTCACAAAAGGTGATCACATGACCCCAGGAGACTGCAATCATCATAAATATGAGTCAGTTGCCAAGCATCTGAATTTTGATCATGTGACTATGGGGATGTTGCAACAGTTCTAAGTGTGAAAATGGTCATAATCACTTTTTTTCAATGCTGTGTAACTTTGAATAGTCACTAAATGAGCTGTTGTAAGTCGAGGACTACCTTTATATTGTTGATTCCATTTTATAACTAGATAATGCTGCTCTTTTCCATATATGTACGAGGATTGAGCTTTTTTGTACTGTTACTCATCGGTGGTATTTTCTAGGTTACTAAGCCTAAGAGATTCACGATCTGGCACAATCAACCTTTAAGTTGCCCATTACTAAATATCAAGGATCAGGCTCTACAAATTCCATCTGTTGAATCTCTCGTTCACACATATCCACTTTTCCATGGCCTCAAAAAGCATAACACCTAACCCTGAAAAATGTGCTTAAACACCACCCTCGGAAATTGCTTATTGTTAGAATTAATGCACATGTATTTGTTCATTCATTTTCAGCAGAGAAGATTTTTTTTAAAAAACATGTCATCTTTCTCTCTTGAATTGAGGCTGGCACAAAAGGAAGCAAATTTAATAGCTACATTTATAGTCCTGAGCTGCCTGGTTCTCCATGATGGAGCCCAGTAGCTTTCTTTTTTAACTGAATGTATAAATTGGAGCAATATTAGATTCTGCAGAGAAGAGATTACCCTCTCAGCTGCCTGTAAAAAATGAAATTGTTGTTATGTGAGTTTCCCTTAAAACCACTGAACATTCATTCCCCTGGCATTTATGATGGGGCTGGCAAGAGAATCATTAGCTCTTTCTCTTGGCCCCTAAACTCTGAAACAAGTGACTGAAATTTTCTACAGGGTGGGGTGTGGAGATGTGAAAACAACACAAGTTTTCATAGCAAATTACACCATTGTACATTCATTACAGATGGAGAAATATTTTAAGGGTGTGGGGGGAGAGAGAGCTGAACCCAAGTGATAGATGTGAAAGAGGAAGTTAATAAAAGCCAGCATACACTTAAAACTATATTGGCTTTGTCCTCAAAGATAGTCTGTAGGAAGGCTAATATTAACCTTGTAAAGCAGTCTGGGGAGAAATACAAATTATTAAGCCATGGTAAAAAATGTTCCAGTAGTTTAAGGCATCACGCTAGAAACAAGGAACTGCAATTTCTAGTCTCTCCTTAGGAATGGTAGCCATGACTTTGGGCCAGTCATTCTCTCTTAGCCCAACATGTCAAGCTTGGGTGACAATCTAATTGGTCAGTTTATGTTGCAACCAATGGATCAATAGTCAATTGATCCAAAAAAGCAGATCTTGCACCTGTGGAAAAAACCCTAGGAAGTTTTTTTTAAAAAAAATGATTGTCTTCACCTAGCAAAAGATGTTTGCTAAAAATGAAACAGGTTCCAAGCAAGAATCACCAGGAGAGATTATGCCTTTTTTGAGTATGTGGCATTCTTTCTGTCAGTTGTTCTAAGCTGACTCTGGATATTGGAATTCTATAACTATCACAGAATAGCCTTCTCTAAACTGGTCTTGGGACTGCAACTTTGAGAATTCTCTGAGCTTGGTAAAGTACTGATGTTATTATTGTACTGCAGGAGAGACTGGGGATAGCAGAAGAATTTGCACAGGAAAATGTCAGGTGACTTTCAATGTGTGTGCAAGTTTCATGTTCAGCTGTGAAGTAAGCACAAGCATCATAGATGACTGCATTCTTGACTTGGTCCAAAGTACCTTCTCCAGCAATCTTCTGCACAAGTCAGATACCTTGCATCATTAATCAAAGCAGATCAAAGCTTTGGCTTGGTACATTGTTGAATGAGTCTTAATTTCTAATAAAAGTATCACTAGGCCCTTCTCTGGAAGGAATCACAAAACTGGACGTGAAGTTGTCACCCAAGTTTCAAATAAAGTAATTGGGCAAAATTCAACCCTATTTCAAATCCTATGAGGTTACTTCCCATAAGTATTTTGCATGCAGGAGTTGAGATCTAAATGTTATTTTTGGCAGGAACAATGTCTTTATGATTTTACCCCATTTTTCTGGGTTTTTTTTGTGAATACACAACATGGTGAACCAAATCTAAAAATAGAACAGCATATAAAAAGTTGATGAGCCAGATTAAAATTAACTATAACATTTTTATTTGTTTATTTATTTTTTCTGTAATATTTCTGAACCACCCATCTCTCTCAAAGAATAAACTTGTTACTAAAAATTATTTAACAGTTAAAAGCCTGGTGAAAGCTATATGTCCTTAGAGATTTTTAAATTCTGAGAGTGTGAGAATGAATCTACACTCCCAGTAGAATATACTGCATTGCTGGAGGCAACACAGTGAAGGCCCTTCTTATGCCCCAGAAAAATAATCGTATTGGAGGCATCTTCAACAGAAATGCAACCTAAGGAGGAAGTATGGCTCTTTCCTATATATACAGTGATATCTTGGTACAATACTCTACTGCTTTGAAACTCATCAAATTTAGTACTCAATACATTTTGATGTGAGAATTTGTCCTGGTACTCATAGTTTGTTTGGTACTCAATGCACAAACTAAAACACGTTGTCATCAGCTCCCTTGTGCCTAATTACATTTTTCTTTTTGGGAAAAATGTATTTGGTACTCATCGTTTTGGTAGTTATTACGCTCACTCCCAAAGCCAATTAACGATGAGTACTGGATACCACTGTACATTTAGGCTTCATGGGTAAATCCACCTTAAAATGTGCCTGGTAAGCAGTTGGTGAGCAGTGCAGATTTTCAATACTAGCATCATTACTTCAGTGTTTATCAACCTAGCTGCTGCATTTTGTATCCATTACAGTTTCTAGGAATTTTTAAAGAGCTTTTCCTTAAGATGGTACCTGGAATAATGCTTGCTTAAACAAATAGCAACAGACAGACCAAAAACCATCCTTATATTCTGCAGATTGTTTTGTTGGATGGTCTAAATTGATTTGATAGCATTAGACTTCAAAACCACAGAGTGTTGTGGTGCCATACAGCATTTATTGGACTTCCGGTTTGCCATCGTGGCTGCCGCGGACACTGGAAGGCGAGCTCTGTCTTCCGCGTTCCGTTTTGTTCTGCTGGGGAACCCTGGAAAGGGTCAAAAGTCGCCCTGTAGGGGTGATGAGCAAGGAAGGACCCCCGCTTGATCACAGGAGGGTGGCAGCCCTTCCACTTTATCCTGGGCAGCCCTCCAAACTGGCAGAGGAATATGGCTCATCACTAGGCTGCAGACAGCCGAAGTCAAACTTACCACGAGGCACTTCTAAAGCAATGTGGATGAAACTGGGTGAGATCCGATCTTCTCTCTAAGATCCTAAGTATGTTTCTTCCTGTAAAAGCTGCCCAAAGTATCTTTCCCCCTGTGAGGAGAGGGAAGGGAATTTCTATCCCACCCTCTAAGAATAGCGGCGACTGACTACCCAGGGGAGTTAAAGCACTAAAAGAATAACTTTAATTTAATTGGATTTATATGTTTCTGAAACTTGGGGACCAAAAACTTTCTTATTTTCACCAAAGACTTTTGTTTTTATCTATAAAAAAGAAATAAAATTGGAAAAAGGACTATAAAAATTTTGGACTTAAAAAACCTTAAGCATCATTGGTGTGCATCTTGTGGCAAAGCTTAATATTACAACTTGTTATTGCCTAAAGGAGACTTGGCTTGAAGCCCAGACTACAGATAAGATTCTTTTAACTTTGATAAACACCACCTGTGAGAAATTCAGCTGTAAGGAGAATTTCTGGATGGCATGGCTGGCCTCCTGGAACTATGAATGTAAACCTTTAGTGATTTTTAGAGCTGTATGTGGGGAATTGCCTTCCTACTTTTTTATCTGAGGAATATTGGTCATTATTTCAGATGAGGAAATACCTTGGATTATAAAACCTTACTTGATAAATGACTTTTACTATAAAGACTACCTACAAACACGTGAAATAGAGGTCCCATACCCAGCTATAAAGTTATTTTCATCATCTGATTTCAAAGACCTCAACTTAATGCACCATTAAGAGAAGATGGTGAAAGTATCTTCCATGTTGAAAGCAATACATGAAACCATCCTTTCCGCTTGTGATGAAATAAGATGTTACAGAAAAGAACAAGATGTCAGCTTAGATATACAAACCCAAATTCCGACTACAACTAAAGAACTAACCATGCAGAAAGTAACAGAAGAACTGGAACAATCAGATACAAAGGCAGAGGACTAGACCAACAAATACAGTCAATGGAATATCCAGAAAAGGGACTGACAACACTGAAAATGGAAAAGAGTTTCTATATAAATCAGAAGAAATTTGAGGAGCAGGAAGAAGAACAGACTGAATGGAAGATAAACATAGCAGGACAATTATTTAGAATAATAGGGAGATGATTTAAGGAATACAAATAGGCTAGCCCTTCCAAAAATGGCAACTAAATGGTCTCTCTTATTTCAAACTACACACACACACACACACACACACACACACACACACACACACATAGACATACACATACACATACATACAGTATATATATATATATATATATATATATATATATATATATATATATATGTATGTATGTATGTATGTATGTATGTATGTATGTATGTATGTATGTAGGGACGCGGTGGCTCAGTGGGTTAGGACGCTGAGCTTGTCGATCAGATGGTCGGCAGTTTGGTGGGTCGAATCCCGAGTGTCGTGTAACAGAGTGAGCGCCTGTTACTCGTCCCAGCTTCTGCCAACCTAGCAGTTCGAAAGCACGTAAAAATGCAAGTAGAAAAATAGGGACCACTCTGGTGGGAAGGTAACAGCGTTCCGTGCGCCTTTGGCGTCTAGTCATGACGGCCACATGACCACGGAGATGTCCTCGGACAAGCGCTGGCTCTTCGGCTTTGAAACGGAGATGAGCACCGGCCCCTAGAGTCGGAAACGACTAGCACGCATGTGCGGGGGAACCTTTACCTTTTACCTATGTATGTATGTATGTATGTATGTATGTATGTGTTCTGAACCAGCCCTCTTCTCGCAACCCCTAATTAAAAGAAGAGTCTGGAAAGCGTCCAAGGCTAAAAGGCTTCTGCCAAGATTTAATTACGCAGTTAACAAAAACACAAGAGCTTGTCTTCTCAAGCGGAAAAGTTGCTTTCAGCAACCAGCCCCTCCCCAAACACTTCTTTTATAGAGAGCTCAGGGCGTGGTCTCCCTGTGCCTCCTCCCGAGGAGTCCCATAGTCTTTCTTTGTTTGTCCCTGCTCGTCTGCCTCCTGCGTCGGGCGTCCTTGAACAGGGCCAGCTGTGGGTCATCATCCTCCGCACTCTCGGGCTCACACAGCTGAGAAGAGGTCCCCGGCTGAGGACTCTGCAAAGCCTCTAAATCATCATCAGCCGGTTCGTTTCCCTCCTCCCCCACATCTGAGTCCTCCGATACATCGGACCCGGCTGTCGGACCCACAGGCTGGCCCTGAGTCACAACAGTATGTATGTATATTACTCAAAAAAATAAAGGGAACGCTTAAACAACACAATGTACTGTATTTAATAGTAGGATGTCTTATTTTCTGTTCCCTTTATTTTTTTGAGCAATATATATATATATATATATATATATATATATATATATATATATATATATATATATATATATATATATATATATATATATATATATATATATATATATATATATATATAAAGGGATGTGGTGGCTCAGTGGGTTAGGACGCTGAGCTTGTCGATCAGAGGGTCGGCAGTTTGGCGGGTCGAATCCCGAGTGCCACATAGCAGAGTGAGCGCCTGTTACTCGTCCCAGCTTCTGCCAACCTAGCAGTTCGAAAGCACGTAAAAATGCAAGTATAAAAATAGGGACCACTACGGTGGGAAGGTAACAGCGTTCCGTGCACCTTTGGCGTCTAGTCATGCCAGCCACATGACCACGGAGACGTCCTCAGACAAGCGCTGGCTCTTCGGCTTTGAAACGGAGATGAGCACCGGCCCCTAGAGTCGGAAACTGGAAGGCTAGTTGGCAAAGAAAGAAAGCCAGAATAAAGCTGAAGAAAATTGGGGTTTTGATTTACCAGAGGGGATTTCATATTACTAATTAGAGGGTCAAAGGGAGAAGTTGAGATAAGGGAAATTTTGGTCATTAAATTTGAAACATTTGGAAAATAGTTGAAAATAAGGATGCTATTTGTTTAATACTTAAATATTAGACCCAAAAGAAAAAAAAAATATGAGTATGTTTGATTTATTGATTAACTCAGACAATATATATAATGGGCTGTATTATTAATTAGATGGTGTAAGATGGGGAGAAATAGATAACTTTTAGGGAATAGAACAAGTTTATATTGAAATAGATAAGATGTGTATTTTGAATATTATTCAGTTATGAATTGAGATAAAGGAAACTTTGGCTACCTAAAACCTGGAAATTATAAATATCAAATATTAAATTTGAATATTGATGGGAAACTAAAAAGGGGAAAAACTAGTAACAGGACATTGATTGAATGTACAGATTGAATGTAAAAGTAATTAAGATATGTATAAGCTAAAATTATTGATAAATGTAATAATGATGTTTTTGTTTAGTTTATATAATAAGAACTGTATTAGGTTAAATATGAGATAGTAGATATGAAGGGAAAAAGAGAGGAAATATTTGAGGTTGTAGTTTGAGATTTGTACTAAAGATTTTTGTATGTTACTGAACTATTGATGAACCCAGTCGCCCCATTGCTTTTTAAATACCTAAATGTAAAATTAGAAAATTAATAAAAATATTATTTAAAAAAAAAGAGAAAGACATTTATTGTGGCATGCATGAACTGAAATCCACATAAGCTAGTTTTGCAATAAATTATTTAGTCTATAAGATGCTGGAATTTACGACAGGGACTATACCGTGAATGCATCATGTTTGTAATTGGTTCATGCCATTAGTTCTATTTTTATGTTTGAGAAGTTAAGTACTTAAAGCATCTTTTATTAGCTTGTGGTGTACCAGCTATCCTCATTGGTAGAGAGAATGCAGTTATTGCTATTGGAACTGGCATGGTGGCTGCTTTTGAATAGAAAATTATGTGAAAAAAACAACAAAACACAACAAAAAGGTGCACGTATGTTGCATGCCTCTTATCTACAGCAATGTTTCTCAGCCTGAGCAACTTTATGGTGCTTGGACTTCAACTCCCAGCCAACATGCAAAATGGATTTCCTTGATTACTTTTATCCCTGAAATGATTTTAAAAACTGCAGCAAAGAAAAAAAAAACTTCCTATATGGAACATAATAAGCTGGTGTTGAAAAAAGTGCTTTGATTTTTTAAAATCTGTTTTTGATTTAAGTTACTACTTCTAACTGGGAACCAATAGAACGATTCCATAAATTTTCTAGGACTGTGGCTAGTAAGGCTTTTCCTCCCCCATTTAATTCCCAGAGAAATTCATGTCTCGATTCATGTTAGGAAATTGTGCAAATATCTGTGCCATTATCTTTTTGCCATAGTCACAGTTTCATTTTACATTGGGGAGAAGAAATGTTGTTTTCATCACTTTAGAGTTTTGTAATATTGTACATTTACTGCAACTTCTTTATGATATGGCCTGTTAGGTTTGCAGAAATGGTTCTTTGGCAAGATTTGATGAAAACTTACATGATACATGATGTCTATTATAATCTTCCTGATGAAGATTAATGGCAATAATCTAGGGCAGTTTGGTCTAGTCACAGTGGTTAAGCCACCAGGCTAGAAAGCATGAGTTCAAGTCTTGTCTTAGCCATGAAAGCCATTTGGGTGACTTTGGGCCAGTCACTCTCTCTCAGCCCAACCCACTTCACAAATTATTGTTGTAGGGAAAATAGGAGGAGGAAGGTGTGTTAGATATGTTTGCTGCCTTCAGTTATGTGTAAAAATAATAAAGGCAGGATATAAATAATGAAATAAATAAATAATAAAGCAAACCTCTTTTTATTTTACTAAGACTTAACATGTTTTAACTGCAACCTGCTGATATTATTAGGCTGTTGTGGTTTTCCTATTGAAATGTAAATTTTTGTTTCTGCTTTTCCCTTTTAATCCCTTAAACCCTTCTTTTTATCTTACAATAGCTTTGAGAAGAAGCTTATAAAAGTGTGAATATACATGATTTTCATTTTGTCAAAGCAGTGGGAGTCATAGCTTGTCTCCGGCTTCCAAAGGTGAAAGTTTGAATTGGGAATTGGTGAACTAGGGGTGCCAGAAAAATGTTATTGGATTCATTTCCATGCAGAATTGTCTTAACTGCTAAAACAAAATCTGTTCCACTACAAACAGGCAGGTAATTCACTGAGGCTGTCAACATCTGCCTTGAAATGTAGCTCAGCACAAAAAGTGTGAAATAAACACATCTATTTGGGAAACCAGGAAAATAAATGTATGTTTGCAAAAATGTGTTTATTAATGAAAAATGTGTTCAAGATGCATACAAAATGCAAATTTGTGAAAGTCATCTGCGAAAATGTAAAGCATCTCTTAGGTATATAAAAGAAATTATGATGATGTGGACAATCAGTAGAATACATTAATAATTGAACGTGCATGTGTTATAGATATACTGTATGTGGCTCAACTGCAGACTGATCTGTATATTCCTTCTCCAAGCTCACCCTCTATATGCCCTTTATGAGAAAAAAAGGGAACTGGAGGTAGTTTTTATTACAGGATGGTTCAGTTGTGAACAGATTTAATTAACAAATGGCAATAGCTCTCCAGGCATTGAATCTGTGATTTGAAATATCAGGTGACCCTAATCTTGATTATTATTATTTTTTAGTATGTGCAAGATGCCAAAGTGTAGGAGGAGAGAAGAACAGTGAGCCATTGCTGCTTCTTGGTAGACAATCTTCAGACTCCACAAAAAAAAGTTGTATCGGTTTTACTAGACATTTACACATTTTTCAGTTAGTGTTGCTGAACAGTGCCATCTAGATAAAGATGTGTGTCATCTTAGACAATGTGTGGAATAAATAACTTGCACATTACTGTTCTGTTCCAGCCTACGACCGGCCCTGTTTGAATGTCAGGGACAACCCCTTTTTATAATCAACAGGCTGGAAAAAACCCAACCAAATTTATTTACAAAGAGTTCAAACAAAAGTTAAACGAAAAGTTCAAACAAGACATAAACCAAAAGGTTAAACAAGAGTTAAACAAGAATAACAGACCAGGACTCTAGCAGAAGATTGTCAAATGGTTGCCTTCTGCAACCAGCACCTCCCACACATTCCCCCTTTATCAGCAGTCCCAAGGCGTGGCTTCTCATTGCCTTCTCCCAAGTTGTCTCATTGCTTTCCTCTGTTATGTTCTGCTAGATTACCTCCTGCTCCTAGCATCCCTGAACAGAGCCAGCTGTGGATCGTCTTCTTCCAATCCCTCATGCTCACACAGCTGAGTCTGAGGAGGAACAAGACAGGAGGGGCCAGGCTGAGAGTTCTGCAGTGCATCAGAACCTTCCTCTGACACCAAAGGCTCTCCAAACCCCTCCTCCTCCTCCTCTTCAGAATCATCCGACTCAGCTGCTGGAACCACAGGCTGACACTGAATCACAAAAATTACCACATCTTTGTCCTCAGTCAGTAGTGCTTATGTTGGACCCAAACCAATCTATATTCTAATATTTCTATTTTAAAATGTTTCTCCATTTTTTCCTGCTCTTAACAGTAGGAGGATTTTGCTGGTGCAATTGCCAGTAACGTGGGGCACTTCCAGAGGGCAGATCAGTTGTGTATTGATGTGAAAGCATAGGCACCCTGTATTCTTCAAAGATAAAGGCAAAAGTTTCCCCTGCCCAGTCATGTCTGACTAGGAGGTAGTGCTTACAATACCTCTGTTTCTTAGCAGAGAAAACCAGCATTGTCTGAAGATGCTTCCATAGTCATGTGGTTAGCATGACTGTATGCCAAGGTGCGCAGAACACTGTTGCCTTCCCACCGAAGTGGTACCTATTTATCTAGTTGCATTTGCATGATTTCAAACTGCTAGTTGGCAGGAGCTGGGGCAGGAACAGGAGCTCAACTGACACGTGATACTTGGATCTCAAACTGCCAGTCTTCCAGTTGCCAAGCCCAGTGTCTTAACTGCTAGGCTACCATGTCCCCATAGGCCACCAGGCCACCATCTATATACTTTAGGGGTGTTTAATTACAAGTGTGAATATCTGTGGTATACTGCATATGTTTTGAGAATCTATTCAACTTGAATTTTCAGATAAGCCAAGTGGTGCCCTCATTGTAAGTCTCATTTGAATAGTCCCTCAGGGCCAAATATTTTGCTACCTGTGTATGATCTCAGAAACTTAAGTTCCATCAGAAATTAATGAGGGAACAGGATTTGACTGAGTCAGTTACCTAAAGCAATAAAACCTGAGATTGGGAGAGGGAAATTATCTAGTGGACTTCTGTTGTCACTGGAAGTTTTTAAGAAGAAATTGGACAACTATTTGTCTGAAGTGGTATAGGGTTTCCTGCTTGAGCAGTGGGTTGGACTAGAAGACCTCCAAGGTCCCTTCCAATTCTGTTATTCTATTGCTGAATGACTTGGATTGTGATTTGGTAATCTCTACTTCCACCTTCCATTTGTTTCTAAAATTCAGCTTGGTATCACCTTGTGATTTTACAACACACTCCAATATTTTGCTATGAAATATCTGGAGGGGAATTTCCCAGAAACCATGTAATAAATGTCTGCATCTTCCAGACTGTCAGTTTTGGTCAATTGTGTGCAGGAGGGAGCCCATTTTGAGCAAGAATTCAGCATCACAAGCTGCAGGCAAAGCTGAATGAAATGACCCAGATTTCCATGAGTAAATAACCTTTAACAGCCAATTCCTAGCAATCCTTTTTGAATAAAAATGCAAAATAAGGCTATAAGAGTCCTTCGTTGCATTTTCTTCTAATGGTGGATATAATGTTAATCTTCAGTTACTAAGAGGATTAAGTAACCATGGTTCATTTATTATTGAAGTTATTTACTTTTCACAAATGAATTGGAACTCCCAGGATTCCCAGACACCTAATGGAGGATACCTGACAGGCCTATGAAAAGACATATTTTGCAGCCATGAATTTGTTGCTAGAAATGGTGCACTGAATTCTTAGATAACTCTGTCCACCTAATTCTCTTGTGAGCAGGAATATAGTGAAGTAGAATCTGCAATCTCCTGGTGAGGATTTCTTTCATATATGCTTTTGAGTTCTTATTTTGCCTGTAGAATCGCTCTGCAGGAGATGACTAGGCTAAGCCTGAGGGAGGGGTCAAATGGGTCATCAGTCTCGAATCCCTTCACATCTACAAGAGATTTAAGTCCAGCCTACCTTGATTTCCATTGATTCTTATCTACCATCAATTTGCTTTGACTGTTAGTAGTTCAGATTCTTATTGAGAGCATAAGCTTTCAATAAATCTTTGTATTCATTTGAACTGCTTGGACTTTCAGATTTCCCTTTGCTTGACATGCTCTCCTGTAATGCTGTGTATTCTCTTTTCTTTTTTTCCAGGATCCTGACCCTGTTCTACAATGGAAAAACTGCTTCTATATCTGTTCTTCATTGGCTTAGTGCTGAAGGCTGAGACCTGTCCCAAGCGCTGCGTATGCCAGATCTGGTCTCCCAATCTTGCTACACTTTGTGCAAAGAAAGGGCTATTGTTTGTCCCTCCTGACATTGATAGGAAGACAGTTGAGTTGCGGCTGGCAGACAACTTTGTTACAAGTATCAAGCGGAAAGATTTCGCCAACATGACCAGCCTGGTTGACCTGACACTGTCTAGGAATACAATTAGTTTCATCACCCCTCATGCGTTTGCTGACTTGCGCAACCTGAGGGCTTTGCACTTGAACAGTAACCGATTGACTAAAATCACCCATGACATGCTAAGTGGGCTTTCCAATCTGCATCATTTGATATTGAACAATAACCAGCTGACAATGATCTCTTCCACTGCTTTTGATGACGTCTTGGCTCTTGAGGAGTTGGATTTGTCCTACAACAACCTGGAGACCATCCCCTGGGATGCTGTTGAGAAGATGGTCAGCTTGCACACCCTCAGTTTGGACCACAACATGATCAACAACATTCCCAAGGGGACGTTCTCCCACCTCCACAAGATGACCCGGCTGGACGTCACGTCCAACAAACTGCATAAGCTGCCACCTGACCCTCTCTTTCAGCGAGCTCAGGTTTTAGCCACCTCAGGGATCATGAGCCCATCCACATTTGCACTGAGCTTTGGAGGGAACCCTCTTCATTGCAATTGTGAACTTTTGTGGCTGAGACGCCTTTCCAGGGAGGATGACCTAGAGACGTGTGCTTCACCTTCTGTTCTTTCTGGCCGCTATTTCTGGTCAGTCCCCGAGGAGGAGTTCCTGTGTGAACCCCCCCTCATTACTAGGCACACGCATGAGCTCAGAGTGCTAGAGGGCCAAAGAGCCATCCTGAGATGTAAAGCCCGTGGTGACCCCGAGCCTGCTATACATTGGATTTCTCCAGAAGGCAAGCTGATTTCTAATGCAACCCGGTCTCTGGTGTATGACAACGGAACACTTGACATTCATATCACGACCATGAAGGATACAGGCTCTTTCACCTGTATTGCTTCCAACCCAGCGGGGGAAGACACCCAGTCTGTAGATCTTCACATAATCAAACTGCCTCACATAGTAAACAGCACAAACCACATCCATGAGCCAGATCCTGGCTCCTCGGATATATCAACTTCGACCAAATCTGGCTCAAATGCAAGCAGTAGCAACGGGGAAACAAAAATTAGCCAGGACAAGAAGGTGGTGGTAGCAGAAGCCACATCATCCACTGCCCTGCTTAAATTTAATTTCCAAAGGAATATACCCGGGATACGTATGTTTCAAATTCAATATAATGGAACATATGATGATTCGCTTGTTTACAGGTAGGGGATTCTGGCCCAGCTGAATTCCAGAAAAGTCAGGAATGAAACTGTATTCCTTTTGCCTGTTGGACAGATGGTTAAATATATAGTTTGGGATGGAAAGAGTGATAATGTAACAACCTCCTGCAAGGAGAAACAACACAAAGAGGTTGCCTAGCTTGTGTGGTAGCAGATTGGCTCACAAGCATAATCTGATTCCAAGAACTCTGTTTTCCTTAAAGTTTGCAGAATAACCTTGGATAGTTTGTGGGTCTACTTCTTTAGTTTGCCACTCCACAATTACACTACTGTATTTGTTGACCATTAGCATAATCATCTTTTGAAGGATTTGGGGTATTGTCAGTCCTGTGTTTGGAAAGCGTGGCTGTCGGCTTCCTGAGACGTTTCTCCATAGTTTATGTAACTGATCTCTAACTGCTGAATTGCTCACTGGAGTCATATAAGGAAAGGAATGATGGGTGGTATATTTGCTTTGGACATGAACTCTTATCCCAGTCAGAGTTGGGGTTCTTGTCTTTAGAAAAGGAAGAAATATGCCATGCTTGGATTTGTGTCACAGGAGAGAGAATGATGGATCAAGTGCTAGGGTTGGGTGGTGCTTTGGAAGTAATCCAGAAAAGGTAATCCGTATCTGAGAGCATGAAAGTAGCACACCTCTGTAACTTTTTAAAGCAGCTGTGTCCAATCTGTGGTCCTGGACAGCTAGTAATGTGGCTCCACAAGGTCATAAACTTTTAACATTATTATATAATTTATATTCATTAACTATATTCTATATTTTATATGCATCCCAGGACATTTGCTCTTCACTAAATGTGGCTCAGGCAAGCCAAAAGGTTGGACAACAATGCTTTAAAGCAGGGTTGGGGAACGATGGCCCCTTTATTTCTTCTTCACAGGTCTTTTGGGGAAGAGAGTAAAAATGTGTATGTATTGTCTACATATTCCAGGAACTGACTTTTAAAACAGGATTCTTGATTGCTTGGGACAGGGGTCTTCAAACTTGGCCCTTTTATGACTTGTGGAATTCAACTCCCAGAATTCCTCAGCCAGGGTGCCTAGCTGAGGAATTCTGGGAGTTGAAGATCACAAGTCATAAAAGGGCCAAGTTTGAAGACCCCTGGCTTAGGAGTATAACCTAGATCAGGGGTAGGGAACCTTGGCTCTTTTATGACTTGTAGACTTCAACTCCCAGAATTCCTGAGACAGTATGGCTGGTTCAGGAATTTGAGGTATTGAAGTCCACAAGTCATAAAAGAGCCAAGGTTCCCTGATCTAGATTATAATATGCCTCCATATGTCCTTCCCCAAATGTTACGAACAGCTGATGATGGTCTTATTAAAACAGAATTTTATTTCCCCGGGCTGTTAGATTCATTACTGATTTTTATGTTCTGGTTATTTGTGAATGTTCTAAGCAACTCTGAGAATTCTAGCAAACTGAAAAGCAGGATCTGTTTTTTTTAAATAAACCAATAAATAAATAAATGAGAGCTATTAGACTTTGGCTTCAGTCCAGAGGGAGGCCTGAGTGATCGTCTTCTTTTATGGGCAAAGGGCAGTGTAGTTTTCAGCCTTGAAGTCTTATTTATTTAAATTTGTTTTATTTTTGTACAAATCCTTGTTGAACTTTAATCCTTCAAGGTAATCTGGTTATCTTAGCTAGACTGTTAAGAAGACATTAATACCCTCTATTTGGGATGACAGTAGAAACAGTTCCAAAAAAAGATGCCTGTATTTTCTTCTCAGGAAAATTCCAATTATTCAATCTCATTTGGGGCAGAGAGGAAAAGAGCAGTCAGCCAACGATTTTGATTTGCTGAACAGAGATTTGCTCTGAAAACTATTAATGGAGCAGTTACCGTACAAGAATAGTTTGTCTTTTAAAATCTTTTTTTTTAAAAAATACCATATCCTTGGATGGGAGCTGGTCCTGCAGATTAAAAGAATCGGGAGTAACCCCCTCTCCTCACTTAAAAAACACCAAATCAAGATGATGGTGGTGAGGGGATTGCAATAAGCATATCATTTTCTGATCATTTAAGCAAAATGTGTGCAAGGATGATTGAGATTACAATATAGTCACTGTTAATTCTTTTAAAAGTATATAAATAAAAAGAAAGAAATAGAAGAGAGGTATATGGGAAAGATGTTTCATTACTCAATTAGCTAATATCATCAGTGCACTGATGATGTTACCCAGCTGGGTAATGAAATGTCTGCAAGAAAACAACTAAGCTCAGAGAGCACTAAGGGTCCCACAGTTCAATCCTGATTTACAAATATTCTCTTCAGTTGACATGGAAAAGATTCAGAAGCTGAGGAAAGCTGCTACATAAAATAAGGTTTTAGATGAATCTCCGATCCTGGCTTTTTAATGACTCTTGGGGCCATTTTGGTCTGGGGTTTGGTCACCTGTTGTGTACATGCACCACTCTCTCAGATAGAAGGAGGTTGTTTGATTCTATAAGCTGGGATAATAGACAGTGTAACAGTTCAAGTACTATAATTCCAGCACAGAAGAAAGACTTGGAATTAATTTTGCTGCTTACCCTCCCCCCCCCAGCTCTAGAGATCTATTTGTTCATCTAGGAAAAAAGATGCTACCAACTCAGAACAGGGATCTTCAAACTTGGCAACTTTAAGACTTATGCACTTCAACTCCCACAAGTCTTAAAGTTGCCAAGTTTGAAGACCTCTGCCTTAGAAAGTGGTTGTGGAGATCAAATTTACTTTCCTTCCACTCCAGGAAGAGCAAGCCTTTTATATATCAATGCATATGGATTAGGATGGAGACTGAGAGACTTGAGGGACTATGAATTCCGTGCTGAGGAGGGCAGCTAGATATATCAATTGAACGAATGTATGAATAAATAAATAAATATCTAATCAAACTTGCTTCTGAGCTCGTAAGAAGCAAAAGAAGAAACAACGTTGGTAGCCAAGCAGCTCCCAGCCCATTTAGGTTGCCCCTGGGCCTTGTTTCCAAACTTTCAAAAAAAGGGGGGGAATATATATATTTTGTGGGGGAGAATAAATAGCATGAGCCTCTATGCATACTTACGGTTTAACATAACTGTTTGAAGAATGCTTTAGGGAACTCTGGGAGCTGTGTACTTAAATTTAATAAATGGAAGAACTTCTATATTCTAAAGGAAACATGAAAGCAAGAAGTGTAATTATTTTGGCCTCTTCCTGCCTTTCATACTAGCCTGAGCTTTGGATAATATCTTTCCTTTCATCTGGATTTGCTTTATTCCTATATTAGATGGATGCTTTCAGTATGATTTGGAATTGCTTCAGCATTTTTAATCAACGGTGGATTGTTTTGAATAGTTGAGAAAACATCCAATCTATAGACTATATTGAAATGCCATTTTCTACTGTGCCATGTGCTAGTGCATATTTAAAATACTGAGAGCCCCACATCTATGTTTGATAACCTGGGGCAAGAGACACAATGTCTAGCAACAGAGTATGTTTTTGAGGAGGAAGTACATGGGGAATCTTCCAGTGCTCTGGCAATAGTTTTCACTTTCCCTGTCCTTATTTAACCTAAGTGTCAAACTCTGCTTTATTTAGATTGACTATTGTGTCAAATGGAAAAGGAAAGACAAAAGTTCCTTTCCATCCTATGTTCTCAGTTGTATTGGGACTGCATCTGCCATCACAGCTAGGAGGCACTGGGAAAGCAGGCTTGGGCAGAGCATCTGGAGATCCACTTCATGGTGTATCCT
Organism: Vipera berus; assembly: GCF_964194415.1. Classification (NCBI taxonomy): domain Eukaryota; kingdom Metazoa; phylum Chordata; class Lepidosauria; order Squamata; family Viperidae; genus Vipera; species Vipera berus. The sequence continues at coordinate 19,004,978 of NC_138202.1, forward strand.
CTCCATCCAATGTATTAATCTATGTCTTATCCTATCATCTCGTAGAATGATACCTCCCATGAGCAAGACCTTCCTGGTCAACAACCTGGCTGCGGGGACGATGTACGACTTGTGTGTCTTAGCAATCTATGATGATGGCATCACCTCCTTGACAGCTACTCGCGTGGTGGGGTGCACCCAGTTCACGACAGAGCAGGACTACGTGCGCTGCCATTTCATGCAGTCCCAGTTCCTGGGTGGGACCATGATCATCATAATCGGAGGGATTATCGTAGCTTCTGTCCTGGTCTTCATCATCATCCTCATGATTCGCTATAAGGTGTGTAACAACGGCGGGCACCACAAGGTGACCAAGGTCAGCAACGTTTACTCCCAGACCAACGGGGCTCAGGCCCAGGGGTGCAGTGGAGCCGCCATGCCCCAGTCTGGGTCCAAGCAGGCTGTGGGGCGTGAGGAGAGCCTGCAGTGCTGCAAAGTCAGCAACGACAGTGTGGCACAATCGTCGGAAGCCTGCTGCAGCCAGGACTCCTCCACTGCTACCTCCTCTTTGCCTCCCATGTGGACTCCTGGCCCTCCCACTTCCCAAAAGCTGAAGCGTAAGCCCATGCCAAAGCCCAGCAGTGATCCTCCACCGCCGAGCGAAGGCGCCGTTACCAGCCTAGAATCCCAGAACACTAATCGCAACAACTCAACTGCTCTGCAGTTGGCTAGCCAAACCCCAGACTATGCCAAAGGGGGCTCCCAGTACAAAAGAGCACAAGCCAAGTCAAGTAAGTTCCTCACTTTGCCAGCTGACCCATCCCGGGCAAAACGCAGGTACTCCCTGAATGGAGAATTAATGGAATACCATTGTTATATTAACTCCTCAAATGCAGGTGGATTTTGGTCTAAGCGGAGCTTGTCTATGAATGGGATGCTAATGCAGACAGACTGTTCCAATGTGGATAGTGGCAAAGCAACTTTCTCAAGTTCTGAGTGGATATTGGAAAGCACTGTGTGATCAGCTGTGATGTTTTTTTTTAAATTAAAAAAAGTACGGAGTACCCCGTCCTCCAAACATTATTGGAAAACGTGTATCCATTCCAGCAGTTTGCATTTTCCACCCATATTGTTTTTTGGGCAGAGTTGGGCTCAAACCACCAGGCCCTTCCACTTGTTCCCATTTGGGGTTTCTTGGTTTTAGTATAACAACCGAAGGCAAATATATTGTTCAAAGAGCTCATTTTTAAAAAAAAAAAAGTGATCAAGGAAAAAGCACGAAATGACACTAGTGCCTTCCTTTTTCCTTGGATTGGCATCTTGGTTCTTCAGTGGCAGATCAAGAACAAAAGCGCATGGGCAGAAAAGGCCTTGTATGGAGGCCATTTGTCTTTCCTCTACACCAACCATTTAATGGATCAATCATGATACAAAAAAGAATATTTTTTAAAGCAATCTTGAGTGTCTTTTTCTTCCCTCTCCCCCCTCCCCCCCCCCGTGGTAATGGTGTTGCCTTCATTTTCAGGCAAATGCTGTAAAATCTCAACAACTCTATGTTGTTATATTGTGTAAAATAAAATATTCCGTAACTACACCCAGTGTTACAAGAGGTTCCCCCCACCCACACACACACCTTGAATCATGGCTCAGGTGTTCTGGTGAGTGATGTGCCTGCCCCATCTGTCTGGCGGATGGAAAGAAGGGGGAATAGCTTGATCTCCTGGGTTCAAGTATGCTGGATTTCACTCCTGTTGGCTTCTGTACTTTGCCAGCTGAGGCCCAGTTCCAAACGAAACTCCTGGGTGCAGGAATATCAAAAGTTTTACAGCTTGAGAAGTTGGTTGTGCAAATCAAGAAGGCTCTGTGCCTGAATGGGTGGCTGGGAGAGCTTTTGATCTCTAGCAGCTGTAGAGCGAGCAAAAGCTTCTTTCTATCTTTAGCTTCTAAGTGAAACGGTGTCAAAAGTGTCCAAATTTCCTTTTGTTCATTTTCTGTTGATAGCTGAGAGGTATTGCCAGGATTGAGTCGGTGACATTTAGATTTGCTAAAGTTGATCTCATGTTGCTTTGAAAGGCAAGGAATCTATGCTGCAGAGAAGGTGCTACTCAGCATAACAAAAGGGACAAGGAGATTAGTCAGAACAGTTTCCCCATACTAAAATGCTCCCAAGATTTATTGAGGCTCCAGCCTGAGAGCCAACGGCCAACATGGTTGGAAATTTGGCTTCTGCATTATTTTCATCTTGATTTTGGAGGGTCATAAAACATTCTCAATCCTTTGTTCTTTTGGCTGAAGTGAAAATATGCATATTAATGCTCACGGCAAAGTTTACCAAATTTTTCAGAGTTCCCATTCAAGTTGTTGAGGTATTGCCAGGAAATTTAAAAAGGTGCTTTTTGATTCATTTTTGTTTTGATGCTATGGTATAATCATGGGGTTGAAACTTTTAGGACCTCTTTTCAGGGTTTAAATTAATAAGACATGTTTTGATTATACTCAAAAGAGTTGCCAATTTAGCATTTCACCAGAGTCAAAATTAATATAATTTTTTTTTTCAAGAAATTGGAAGACAATTGAAACGGAGTGGGAGTGATCTGATTAGCAACCAGGCTTGCTTTCCCCCCAAACCCCAAAAGTGTTTCACAGAAGAATATTAATATTATCTAACTCTCATCTCACACGATCCACTGTTCATACCCCAAATCTTCTCATACATTACATTTTTGTTGTATAACATTTTTGTTGTATGATTTGTAAGTTTGCAGGATACAAGTCATATGTATCACTCACTGAATTTCTTGGTGCAGTCTTCAAAGACTGCTCTCAAATGGTGCAGCCTCACTTGCTTTTTGACAGAATTCAAGGACTCACACAGGGAAGGCACTGGCGTATATTCCGTTGGGTCTATTACTCAAGCAGTAAAAATATAACCTGGAATTATCATATAAGACCATTGATTTAAGAGGTTTATCAAGATTCAGCAACCAGCCATTCTGGGCAGTTCTCTCAAATTAAGTATGAAAGATGTAAGTATGGTTTCCAGAACTCCTTGTAGTAGTAGAGGCCATGCTTGAACTGCTGTGGAAAATTGCTATTTAGATTAGGCAGTGTAGTAAAGCTTGGCCTTGTTCTCCATTAATAGTCCTCCTGCTTATGTTATATGTTTGACTTAATCTATGGATGGGTGATGAATGTTAGTATGTTCTGCAAACTATGGGACATAGTGAATCGACCCACCCATTTTTCCCAGGATTGATTTGGAGCTAATGTAACTTTTACTGGTCCAGTAATATTGCCTGAGCATTAATTGTACTTTCTGTTGTCCATGATTAAGATGAATCTTTGAGAGGACCTTCTTTCTTTGGTCTTCTCTTAAGTTCAATCTCTCTGAGATGGTTTGGTTTTCCTTCACACTTCTGGTGGTCACACTGGAATGGAAAAGGGGCTGTAAATATGGTATGCCAATCCCAGTCATATTATTTGTGATATTTTTTTACTGAAAAAATTCTAGAGTCAGAAAAAGACCCTTTCAGGTATTTGATTTTTTGATTAAGTTGCCATCTTTCATTTCTGTCTGCTTTGTTCCATTTTCCTTCTCACACTGAGAAGTGTGCCACCCAATTTTAGGTGGCAATAGGGCAATTTCTGCCCAGTGATGTGGCAGCATATTTGACCTTGGCTGATCTTGAAAAGCTAAACAAAATCAAACTAGTACTTAGAAAGAAGATCACCAGAAAATCCAAGATAGGTAGGAAGCCAAATAACCAACTAGCTGGCTTGGAAGAAGTCAGTGGCAAGAAGCCTGCATGTTGACAAAGTCACCAGGAACAGTCAAATTTGTGAATACATGTAAATTTCCAATTGTGCGTCTTGATTCTTTTCTCCCAAAATGTTTGTGTTTCAGCCTTATTTCTGTACTTGAAATTATATTTGGCAGACTTCATTGGGTTGGCAGATGTGCTAATTCAATCCCTACCCTCCCACCAAGGATTTCTGGTCACAGTGCCAATTCACTGCTGAGGCATTAGCCAGCTCTGTACATTGTATGACCTATTTGCATTTCAGTTGATGCAGCATTGAGCAAGAGAAGTTGAGTTGATTTCTTCTATCATCGGTAGTCTTCTCAAATGAAACCTTGTGGGAGATGGTCAGCTTTTGAGTTGGGTTATCCATAGAGCTACTCTATTTATATGTCTTGAATAGATGGAGTAAAAATAATGTTGGGCAGCTGAAAGGAAAAGCTTAGCAAGAGATCAGAGACAATTAGAAAGGCTCCAGATTTGTGGGCATTTTTTGCCAAACTTTTAATGATCACATGCTGGTTCTTTCTGCATTGGCTACCTTCCTTGGAGCCCTGGTGGTGCAGTGGTTATAATGCAGTATTGCAGGCAAACTCTGCCCACAGTCTGGCGTATGATCCTGACAGGGCTCAAGGATGGCACTCATTCTCATTTTTCTTCCTTTGCACAAAGCCTTCTGATCTGAAATTTTGCATAGTTGCTACACAGCTTGTTTGAATTGCAAATTGTTATCAAATGCTGTTGTGCAAACAACATGATTGGACCATTGCTCATCCTGTTATACAGAATATATTTGACCAATGGTTTAAAGGTTCCGGGCTGCAAAATGAAGGAACCTCAGATGGTCTATGATGAAGGATTACATTGTTTTATGAAGTTCCTTCAGTTTGGGAGCAGTTTGGAGCCTGAATTACAAGAACCTGTTGAGGGTATATTCATAGAATGGATGTTATGGAGGGTTTGTCCAACTACAAAATTCTTATTTGTTAGAAGGCAAGTTATAGAAGATGGCAACACTTAGCCAACCTTGACTGGTCTTGAAAAATCTAAGCAGATATTGAACTAGTTATTAGTTTGATGAGGACCACACATGCATAGCCCAGCCCTAAATGAGAATGAGTGGAGAAAAATATTCTAGAAAACAAAGACAGTTCTGGCATATTCTTGCCAAGGAAATGACATGAACATGCTATAAATTCACCAGAAGTGGAATGCAACTTGAGGGAGCTTTATATAAAAAAGTAAACTGCCCTGAAACCTAAGTAAAAGGCAGAAGTAAAATCTGAACCTACACATTATATACAGTACTTTTGCCCACAGGGCACAATGAAATATTCTAGTTCAGTGTTTCTCAACTTCGGCCAGTTTAAGATGTCTGGACCTCAACTCACAGAATTCCCCATTCCTCATGCTGCCTGCAGAATTTTGGGAGTTGAAATTGAGACATCTTTATGTGGCCAAGATTGAAAAATACTGTTATAGTTCATAAAAAAGAATATTCTTGATGCTGGATGGATTTCAGTGAGCCTCACAGGAATTCTAGGAAATAAACATGATACTGTAAGTTGACACTTTACCCTGCAAAATGCCAACATCCCATTTATCTATTTAAAGTGTTTAAAAGTCATTTTAGAAGTCAGATAAGTCCAGGAGCATGACAGAGAAGCATCTTGAAGATTAGGGGGTTTTTTTAAGAGAGAAAAAAGAATGAGAGAATATGAGAATAAGAAAGAAATATTTTTAAAACAATAAGAAAGAATGATAAGGAAAATAACTGCATGTCAACAAGTTTGCCATATTTGTAGCCTCCCCGGGACCCTTTCTGTCGTTCTAGTACCAAATTCAGCTGTGTGAGTTATTTTCCTTGCTATTGCCATTGATTTCACAATGGAAATAGTAGTGCTTTATAACTGATAAATATTAATATTAATTGCTGACTTTCCCCTGCTGGGAAAGAGAATGCTTGGCCTTTCTCTTTGATTTTTTTTTTGTATCCAATCGAATTTTTTTTATACCTCCAAATCTATGTTGATTTCTGGTAAATGCCTTTATAAGTCCTTGCAGTTTTCTTTGGGAGATTTCTGAAGTGGTTTGCCATTGCCTACTTACTAGGACTGAGAATTAGTGACTAGCCTAAGTTCACTTAGCTTTGACCCTAAGGTGGGACTAGGACTCACAATCTACTGATTTCTGGCCTGGTGCCTTATCCATTATACCAAACTGGTTCAAATGTATTATTGTCTGAATCATAGTAGTAAAAAATAATAATTAGAATGACTGTGGCAAAAAAGAGAAGATAATACCAATAGTTATAGGCACCCTGGATGCAATTTCAAAACATCTAAAGCACCATCACGATTGGCATTGACAAAAATCACCATCAGTCAATTGCAAAAGGCAGCTTCACATGGAACAGCTTACAGCCTAATACCTTTAATACTATTAAACAACAACTGTCTACTTCAGGTCCTTGGGAAGGACTCGATAGGCAGGCAGATATTCCAAATTCAGTCTAAACATCTAGCTGACTGGCCAGTAACAACAACAATGATAATACTACCAGATCATAGATAACTGCTTGAGCTGGAGATGATGTGAGCTATACACATCTAGAGGATGCCAGCTCGAAGCACCTAGTCTAGGTAGTGATGATGTCCCATTTGGATGTCCCTGTAGACATTATCCTGTCACAAAATGGTTGGACTGAAATAGTTGACTGGCACATGTGTGGTGTCATCTGACAGGCATGATTGCAGCTGAAGGTTTCAAACATAAATAAATTCCTTGGATATATATATATACTATATATATATATATATATATATATATATATATATATATATATATATATATATATATATATATATATATATATATATATATATATATATATATATATATATATATATATATATATATATATATATATATATATATATATATATATATATATATATATATATATATATATATATATATATATATATATATATATATATATATATATATATACTGTATATACAGACATACACACATTCATGTTGCAAATTGTATGCTAAGCAACAATATCAGCAAATACCCGCAACTGGCTTATTGAACTGAAAAACCACACTTTTGTTGATCTGTAAATTATTATGAAAAGAAGAACAGGTTCCAAAATTTAATGCAGAATCCCCAAAGAAGAGAGAGAAGAATAAATCACTTTTGCAATGTGATAGAGAATAACATAATCCTATATTTATCTAGGTGAAAATAATCTCACATTGTGTTGAGATGGCAGTATGATTGCAGCTTGAAGACACTTGATACAGCTGAATATTCCCCACATTACAAGGAAGGCTCTTTAATAGGGCTCTTTATTCTGTTTGGCTACTTGCCTTCTCACATGGGGTGGTGGTGGTATGGAGAATAGACTGTAGAAAAGTAGGAACACCCTAGATGTTGGGTCAGTCTTGTCAATCCAGAATCCTGCTTGTACAGTTGACAAACATTTACTAGTGGGAAGATCAAAAGCAGAGCACAAAAAACTAGAGTCTACTCATGTCTCTGGGACCTTGTTTTGAAAGACATACTGCCTCTTGCACTGAAGCCTGTAGAGAGCCATAGAGATGGCCTTGAGGGAAATATTCAGAAGTGGAAACATAACAAAATAAAAAGGGCAGTATTACTCTGGGCTCTTGGAAAGAAGGTAATAGCTGGAGGAGCCTCCAGCTGTCTCCTTTCTGACTCTTTGAGGTATAAGAGTCAAGGAAAGAAAACACAGTTGGACTTGCAAGATTCTGCTAATATAGTCTATATCGGGGGTCTCCAAACTTGGCAGCCTTGAGACTTGTAGACTTCAACACCCAGAATTCCTCAACCAGTCATGCTTGGAGACTCCTCTTCTATATGAATAAAGCTTAATTCTAGTCTTTTTGTGGAGTCTGTTTCCTAAGCTGGACAATCTCGAAGGTCTACAGTCAGACACCAACATGCAGAAAGTACAGTATATGAATCCAGAAAGAAGAGGATTCTGAGTTTGACAACTTTCACTCCCCAAAGGCAAATAGAAAAAAAGAAAACTCACTTGCTGTCTATTACCTTATTCTCAGAGAATATGAAGATGCAAAGCTTTACTTACAGAGGTTGCACCAATCCATTCAGCATTCTCTGGAATCAGCAGCGTAACCTCTTTAGGGAATTGGGTCTCGAGGTTATGGCCATCAGGAGGATACAAAGTTTTGTGATTTCTGTTGCAGCTCATGTTCCCATGTTTCACTTTCTATCTGAACATTTGAAAGGTGTTGGGGCTATGAGGCCCAGAGCTATTTGTTATTTATTCATTTATTTATTTGTATCCTGTCTTTATTATTTTAAAAAATAATTCAAGGTGGCAAACATATCCAATACACCTTCCTCCACCTATTTTTCCCACAACAACAACTCTGTAAGATGAGTTGGGCTGTGGAAAAGTGACTGTCCCAAAGTCACCCAGCTGGCTTTCATGGCTAAGGCAGGACTAGAACTCATGCTCTCCTGCTTTCTAGCCTGGTTCCTTAACCAGGTCCCTCAGCTAGACCAACATTCATTGAGATGTCAGAGTGTCAATTACTAGTGTCCATGTACAGCATCATGAATAAGGCAAGGAAAGGAAATCTGGAACCTAAAATAGTAATGGGACTGGCTGATGGTCTCTGTACTGATTACAGGAAGCAGTCAGTATAATATGGTATTTGTGGTATTTATTTTTTTAATCCACATTAATTATCTTTGTAGTATTCTGGACTTTCATTTTTTCCTATAGGAAGATCCACATAATGTGTATTAATGCAATTTGGAGATTTGTAGTACATCTATAGTTATAACATAGCATGCCTGGCTATTCAGACCAAGTTACAGTTTGCAGACTAGCTTAAAATTGATGGAAGGCAACCTGGAGAAATATGCATAATTAGAGATTGTGTCTTTTAGAGGATATCCAGTTGTCATCAGAAGAAGCAGAAGATGACCTCGTAGCTGAATCTCCATCTTGCCTAGATTGATTGCTAGTTTAATGATTCTCTTATTTAGATTAAATGGAAAGAGGATAAGGTGTGGGATGTCGTTTGTGTATTGATGGAAAAGTGCAGAATAGGGCAGTCATAATGATCAGAACAAACTCAAGTTAACTGCCTTCTATGGAATTTACAAATGGAATAAAATGGAACCATGATATGTCTAATTATGTAAAGTGCAATTATCTGCCAATGCTTTCTTGAATCAACAATTTGTGGATGAAAAAAAATCAGGAATCTGTGACCTTCTGCATAGCATTGATCTTCAGTCTGCAATATCCCTTCCAATTGGTTTTGTTGATTTGAGCTCTTGGGAATTATAGTTCAACATCTGAAGGAACACAAGTGTCCCATTGAAGCATAAGAGCAATAGCCATTGAAATATGATACTTCTGAGCCTCAACCTAGAAAATAATTCAAGATTCTCCATTTGATGCTATGATTAGTATAAAAAGCCACTAATTCCAAGAAAAGAGAGCATGTGCTTCCCATCCTTTCTTGATAAAGGAGTCAGTATGGCATTCTTCTACTTCAAATCCAGAGGTAAAGCAGTTTTCATGTAACAACACCTTACATTGTGTTGGAATAATTTCTTAAGCAATTAGTCAAGAATTCCAGTTGTTTCAGGTGTAGACTAACCATCTCCCTCTCAAAGGATACCTTATAATTTTTTGAGTCCGGTCACTCCATCTCTGCTGTATCATAAGCCAAGAAGACTTAAGTGTTAGTTTCTCAGATGGTCAGAATTTTATCAATTATTAATCATTCAAAATATTATATTGGGACTGAAGCCTCCACTATAGCAATTACATTAAATGTGGAATCTAAGGCCTATGATTTTGAAAATAGTCACAAACTTGCCTTAGCATCGTGGCTAGATTCTTGCTGTTAATTGTCTTAGAGAACTGACTACAGTGAACCTCTAAACACCCAGAAGAGCTGTGATGCCAACACTTTGAAGAAACAGTATTGGTAGAATACACTCTTTACCACTGTTGAAGTCTTGTGATACTCTAAATAAGAACATCAAATATGTGTTGGACTAGCCCAGGGGTAGGCAACCTTGGCTCTTTTATGACTTGCGGACTCAGGAATTCTGGGAGTTGAAGTCCACGAGTCATAAAAGACCCAAGGTTGCCTACCCCTGGACTAGCCTGTATTTTTATCTGCGTTATCATTTTTGGCTGTTTTTTTTCATTAGCTTTTGCTCAAGAATATACCAAGGAATTGCATAACTCTGTATACAGACACAGGGTACTTGGATGCAGTTTTGGCAAATGTGCCTGTTATTTAACACAACAGTCTGGACTTCAAATCATAAAAGCTAAAAATTTCCCTAGAGTATGTGTGAAAACTTTGAAATTCATTAACCTTTCTCAGCCTTTAGAGAAGAAAGAGAAGCAACTCAAAATCTAAATGAGAAAGTGATCTGACTATAAGAAAGTTTATATATCTATCATCTGTCACAGGTAATAGCCACCCATCTCACAATAAAGTGTCTCTAAGTGGCTTACAATAAAAAAATATAAACCCTAATGTTAAAAAAAAACAAAAGATCTCAACAATACTATTAATAACAAGATGGTGGAGAGAATTGCTATTAAAAACAATGCAGCCGTCTCATCATTTCTCTTTTCCTTGAGATCCCCAGGCCTCCTGACAGTCATGACTTCTAGAAGAGGTCAAGGATGGGGCCAATCTCATCTCAGGGATGGCAGAAATGATGTTCCACAGGGTAGGTGCCAAAGCAGTAAGTGCCACCAGATGAAACTCTTGTGGATGGGATCTCCAGTATTCCTCTTCTGTCAGACCTGGTGGGAAAGGCAGATGTAATTTGGTGGAGGTGGTCCCTCAAATAACCTGTCCCCATACCATGAAGGGTTTTAAAAGTCAAAACCAGTCCCTTGAGTTGAAGCAAACTGACAACCAATGCAGCTCACAGAGCAGAGGTGCAATGTGCCGTTGTAGGGGCATAATAACTGCGATGCTGCATTTTGTACCATCTGAAACATTCAGATACTCTTCAATGGTAGCTCCATGTTGAGTGCAAAAGCCCTCCGAGCCATAAGTTCCACCTGCTCTTTGAGCAGGAATCGTAATATCCTGAATGTGTTCTGTTAACTTGTGATGATTCAAGGGCATGCTGGACTAAATGGGTATAGCACAGTGGTGGGATTCAGCCAGTTCGCACCACTTCGGCAGAACCAGTAACTATTTTTTTGTTGCCCAGGCCCAGAATGGACTTCCAGAAGTGGCCATCCACAGAGAACCAGTTGTTCACATATTTGAATCCCACCACTGGTTTAGCATAGTACTGAGGTCCTCCAAAGGAGTCATCCTGGGAAACTAGTCATATAAAAAGGTTGTTTTCTTCAGCCCCAGCAGAGAAACTTGATTGGAAATACAGCAGCAGAGTCTCTAGTTTTTCCTGTTTGCCAAACACAAGATGTGTACTTTTTCCTCCTGTTCAGTCATGTCTAATTCTTGGAGACTTCCTGACTAGTCCGTGAAGTTTTTCTGGCAAAGGTTTTGGCATTTCCTCTTTCCTAGGGCTGAGAGAAAATGACTGTCCCCAAAGTCACCCAACTGGCTTTGTGCCTAAGGTAGGATTAGAACTCATGGTCTCCCTGTTTCTAGCCTGATGTCTTAACCACTGCACCAAACTGGCTCTTAAGATATCTATGCATTCCCCTAAATTAATACTCAAGTATCCATGGGGAAAAAAGGAATTTCTTTACATTAACACAACCTCCCTTTTTCTCTGTACATCAGTGTTTCCCAACATGATTGAGTTCAACAAGCCATGAATTCAGACTAATTGCTCATTGGAGTGTCTTTTGCCCAGCTGACTATTATTCTTGTGTTACATGTTTGTGTTTAAAAGTGAACCTGGAATGTTACAGTATTGCTTTCTGCATTTTCTTCTAATCCTCACATTCATCACAGCCTTCTCTTTATGCTTGTTGTTTCACAGCAAGGCATCCAAATCTATTAGTCAAGGTGTGAGTTAACTGCAGAGTTGGATTCAAGTAATGATTCAGTGCTTCAGGAAATAGCGTGTTTCACTTTGTGACAAAACAGAAGCTGCCACTTGAACCTGAGGTCTAATCTGCATTGAAATTCCTGTCTCATTGGCTCAAATGAGAAAAGCAAAAATGTTTTTCAGTAGACGTGAGGAAATTTCAGGACTGTTATTCAATTATTGGGGGAAAATACTGTTGCTGTTTTGCCTGTACTGTTTTCAAATACAATTAGTTGACATTTGCCTCCATAGTACTGACCAAATTTCAAGCAATTAGGATGATTATAGGTTGGTAGAATTTTGTGAGGGAAATTATTACAATTTTGTGGGGAAGATTCGGTTGGTATGTTCTGCCTTTGGCAAATGAGGCAAGGCAAAATTAAGGTACTTATCAGATGCCATAAGGAGAGCAGCATATTAGCAGGTGCCATGGGTAGTAGCGCCATGTCCCCATGCTATAATTCCTGCTTGATATTGTTAGATGAATTTTTCTCTGTAATTAGAAAGTGGACTGGTCTGTCCTTTTTCTTCTTCCCCTCTCTTTAGCTTGATAGTCTGTGGTGCAATGGGGATATACAGTTGTGTTGTCAAGGTAACCATGGACCGTTCTCAAGCTTTCCTCACTTTCAGTTGCCTCACACTAATTTTCAGTTGGTTTGATCCTGTTTAGACTTCTTATTTGGTGTTTAGCCAAATCTAGCAAACACACATTTTTCAGTTGCCATAGATAAGGTTTTCCTCCACTGCCAATCGGTTTAATTCATTTTCAAAGCCATCTATGTTGCCCTACTTCTTATGGTAGCAGGTATAATTCAGCAATGAATAGTGTATAAAGAATCTCTCTGGTTTCTGTCTTATTCACAAGAGAAGGGCATATGCTGATTTTAAAAAGGCAATCTGTCTCCCTTCCTTGTTCCATATACTCCAAAATATACTGTTCTGATCTGTTCTGGTTGAATGACAGCCACTCTAGGAAGACCAAAGTCTTATAGATTTGCAAGTTTGATGGCTGAGCTGCATCAGACATTTTATCTCCTTATAGTTCTCTCTGTTTCTGTTTCTACCACACAGAAGCTGGCAGTAGCCTGAAGAGTGCTTGCCTGCCTCCTCAGCCTCCTGAAAACGTGGCCACTAATGTTTGCACGCGACAAAAATCCATTCGATTTCAACTCACCGAAGACTGATAGGGCCAAATTTTGCTCCACCAGCAGGAACTTCACACCTGGTGCCTCAGGCCCGCTTCGAGAATCCAGAGACCAGAGATGCTGGAGTCTTCCCCATTTTTCTTTGTGGAATTCCTTTTCCTCTTTTCTTTTCTCCACCCAAATCCTCCCAGCAAGTGTCTTTTTCTGGCCTTCAGGACTTTTTGGGGGCAGGGAGGGAGTCTGGTAAAGCAAATAACAGAGAGAGGGAGCTGAGCTGAACCCTGATCTCTGTTCTCCATATTTGTGGTTTCTGGTGGTGGTGGTGGTTGAATTCACAAACTGTAAAATGCTCCATTATGTCTCACCACCCCTCAAAATAAATGTTTTAATATGAGCATTTGCATAGTGATTTGTTCATAAAAAGAACAGTATTCCAGAAAAAAGCATAACTAATATCGCCAGGGACTCCACTCTTTCCTGCACAAGTTATGTCACTTGGATATAGCTTAAGGCTCTGAAGGATCCACTTGGATATAGCTTAAGGCTTTGAAGGATCCACTTTCTCCATGAGGCTGGTAGGATGCTCCAGGTCATCTATGTATACTGAGGCCAAAACTGAGCAAAAATTACCTGTCTTTTAAGCTTATCCATTTTCCAACAATTTGTGTTCTACCATGTGTTCTACCATGACTATTTTATCCTTTGAAGATTTGATATGTGACCCTTATTAAAATGAATACTTTGATCTCTAGGGCTTGAAAGTCCCTTTCTAGTAGAGCTATGAAATTTAAAACCACAGTGTACAAAAATACAGATGAAGGCTGCTTTCTCTATTTTACAATAGTCACGCACATACCTCTGGAAATCCACGATCAAGGCAAGTATGCAACTTGCTTGGTGGGATCATGCTAAAATTCATGTTTCTTTGCACAGGAATGAAGGCAATCCCAAATCAAAATCTGAAATGGTGATGGTGGTAAGGTACTGCATTCTGCTAAAAGTTTTGGTTATGTGGAGATTGTAGTCTTGGTTTAGCATGCAGCAAGTTTTGTTTAGTGGAACTACTGGTTTGATGATCACTCATCTCTGCCATGCATGGTGATTAAGGATTGAAACATACATTTCAGTACTAGAAGAAGTTATTTTCTTAGGGGATCCTTCCTTTGAAGATCTTAAGGATTACTGAGGCTATTAGGTATTCCTTTTATCCTGCTTTATAACCCCCTCTTGACTATGAATGCAGTGGGCAAACCACTGTATGTCTTCAAGATAAAAATAATCCCAACTCCTCTGTACAACATCAAGTTGAGTAAAGTAACTCCAGCTTGAAATTTTCTTGCAGGGAGAACCCAGTATTTTGCTTGTCAGTTGCCTTTTCATGCCCTTTAACTTAATAAATCCAGGATAAAGATTAAGACTCTTAGGGGCTATATAAAAAGTAAAAAGAGGCCATTGCCTAGCATAAACAAACTAAACCACTTTCTTCTCTTAGTCTTTAAATGCCTAATATAGGATGGATTTTGAGGCTGTGCAAGTGGACAATTTGCCTTGGGATACTGCAACTACAAGATTTTTCTTAATATTGGGAATTAGGCTCTGTAAGAAATAAAAAGGCTCCCACTGAGCTGGAATGGAAGTATTTAGAGAATGAGTGTCAAGTTTATTGTAATCAACAAATAAATGGATTATTTGTATGAGCTGGTCTATAGCTTCCCCAAAATTACAATGTTTATTTTGTTGTTGGAGAGAAAAAGTAGTAAAGTCCACTTTACATTTATCCAAAGAAAGATCGCCAGGACCCCAGAGTCTCTTTTATGATATTCCAACTTATAATGCTAAGAAAAACCTGGATGCTGTCCTGTGATCCATATAGTAGCTACAAACTGTTTTGAAGCTAGCTTCAGCATTTTTTATATAATAATTAATGAGTTGCTAGTAATTAAGTTTTTACCAACTTCTTTTGTTCCACAAGCTTGCCTTTTTTTCTTTTTTGTTAAAATCCAGTGTTCAGGAATGAGCAGGAAGCTAAACCCAATTATTATTATTTTTTTCTTAACAGCCAGGGAAAAATGTGTAGGGCAAAGAGCAATCACTTTCATGTTTTAGATCTGGAACTGTTCATATATAATCTCTTGTGTGAAGGTGGAAAGAAAGTGAAGCTCACAACAAAGGAGTCTCTCTATTTTTGAGAAGGAAAAGGTGACATTAGTATCCCTATTGTGGCACACATCAGCCCTAATTTGCCCCCGAAGATATCTACCAGATTTTCTGCCCTGCCCTACCATTTTTATTTTTTTCAAAAGCAAATATATTTTAATGTTTAATTCATTAAAAATATAAATCTGTATTTTTAGAAGACCCTTGTCTCCATAAGCATTACTGGTATAAGAGAAAGAAGTTTGTGGAAAGGATCCTGGAAAGTCAGAGAGCGAGGAAAGGAGTAGAATTACTAGGCAACCATGAATATATAGTTTTGTGACTGGCCATGTCTATTGCAGCACCCATTTTGGGATTGAGACAGCCATGTTTTCTGCGAAATAATTTGTATAGAAAGAAGAATATGTATTCCTCCACTGTGTAATTCGTTTGTGGAAGTGGCTATCACAAAATGCGATCAATGTCATAGACTGAGAAGGCTTTTTTCTTTTCAGCCTTTGACTGAACAGCAACTAGTGAAGGAAGATAGCTTTTCCCCTCTTTTGACTGTCCCAGCAACAGCTACAACAAAGTTTTGTAGAATTAAGCAGACCTATGGGTAATTCTCAATTTAAAACCACAATGGGCCTGCCTATTACAGTCATAAGTTGCAGCGGTTGTAAAGTGAGTCACAGATGTTTTCAACCTGATTTTATGACTTTTGTGGGAGTCATAAGAGAGCCAATTTTTTGCTTTGGACCAGTTTTGCTGAAAACCAGAAAAAAAGGCCGATTTTTGGCAAAAGTGTAAAACATGGTCATGGGATAAAGGAACACTGCCAATGGCTGCCAATGTGGGATGGTTGCCAAGTGTCTGAAATGTCATATGGCCCGGGGGTGGGGGTGAGCAGCAGTCACAACCAGGTATTAAGCAACCCCTGGGAGGTCCTTTAAAACTTTGAAAAGTCATTAAGTGATAGGTTGTAATTCAAGTACTGTCTGTTTCTTTGATGTACGATCAGAATAAAACAAAGTATAATTTTAATATGCTTGCACCAGAAACCATTTCTAAAGCTTCCTTGGAATTACAGCCCAAGAAAACATTTGTACCTAAACCCTGGCCTCTAATGGACAGCCGTCATCTCTCTCCTGCTTAATTAAAAGTACATGATGCTGCTGATGTGTTCCAGCGTTGCCCTTCATTATTCCAGGGTGCTCATCCTGAAACAATTGACTGACCTTTGAGACATCAAACCAAATTAGATTTTCCCTCCAATAAATTCCATATAATTGGAGGTGTCCAGCTTGATTGTTATCTGTCACGATGTCTTGACAAAAGAATTGAAAGGATCTAGCTTTGATGATTTTTTTCTCTCATACTGTTTACTTACTTGTGAGACAGACAGGACAGGGGGGAGAAGAGGCTAGTTGCAGACAGCACACAGGGAATCCTGAAATAGCAGTGTTCCAATATCTGAGGGGCTGCCACAAAGAAGAGGGAGTCAAGCTATTCTCCAAAGCACCTGAAGGCAGGACAAGAAGCAACGGATGGAAACTAATCAAGGAGAGAAGCAACCTAGAACTAAGGAGAAATTTTCTGACAGTTAGAACAATTAATCAGTGGAACAACCTGCCTCCAGAAGCTGTGAATGCCCCAACACTGGAAGTTTTTAAGAAGAGATAGGACAGCCATTTGTCTGAAATGGTATAGGGTTTCTTGTCTGAGCAGGGGATTGGACTAGATGACTAGATATAATATAATATAATAATATTATTATAATATAATATAATATAATATAATATAATATAATATAATATAATATAATATAATATAATATAATATAATATAATATAATATAATATAATATAATATAATATAATAATATAATATAATATAATATAATATAATAATATAATAATATAATATAATATAATATAATATAATATAATATAATATAATATAATATAATATAATATAATATAATATAATATAATAATAGAATATAATTAATATAATATAATATAATATAATATAATATAATATAATATAATATAATATAATATAATATAATATAATATAATATAATATAATATAATATAATATAATATAATATAATATACCCCTTCATGGATTACTGCCTTGTCGTGGCGAAGGGGCTTGCGTAATTCAATGAAGCTATGAGCTATGCCGTGCAGGGCCACCCAAGACGGACAGGTCATAGCTGAGAGTTCTGACAAAACGTGATCCACTGGAGAAGGAAATGGCAACCCACTCCAGTATCTTTGCCATGAAAACCCTATGGACAGTACCAAAAGGCAAAACGATATGACGCTGGAAGATGAGCCCCTCAGGTCGGAAGGCGTCCAATATGCTACTGGGGAAGAGCAGAGGGCTAGTACTAGTAGCGCCAGAAAGAATGAAGCGACTGGGCCAAAGCCGAAAGGACGCTCAGCTGTGGATATGTCTGGTGGTGAAAGGAAAGTCCGATGCTGTAAAGATTTTTTCTCCATAGGAACCTGGAATGTAAGATCCATGAATCAAGGAAAGCTGGACGTGGTCAAACAAGAGATGACAAGACTGAACATCGACATCTTAGGTATCAGCGAACTAAAATGGACAGGAATGGGTGAATTTAATTCAGATGACCATCAGGTATACTACTGCGGGCAAGAATCCCTCAGAAGAAATGGAGTAGCCTTCATAGTCAATAAAAGAGTAGGAAAATCAATACTGGGATACAATCCTAAAAATGACAGAATGATCTCAGTTCGAATCCAAGGCAAACCATTCAATATCACAGTAGTCCAAGTCTATGCCCCAACCACCAGTGCTGAAGAGGATGAAATTGACCGGTTCTATGAAGCCCTACAGCACCTTATAGAAGTAACACCAAAAAATGATGTCCTTATCATCATGGGGGATTGGAATGCTAAAGTAGGAAGCCAAAAGATAACTGGAATAACAGGCAAGTTTGGCCTTGGAGTACAAAATGAAGCAGGGCACAGGCTGATAGAATTTTGTCAAGAGAATACGATGGTCATAGCAAACACTCTTTTCCAACAACCCAAGAGACGGCTCTACACATGGACATCACCAGACGGTCAACACAGAAATCAGATTGACTATATGCTCTGCAGCCAAAGATGGAGAAGCTCTATACAGTCGGTAAAAACAAGACCAGGAGCTGACTGTGGCTCAGACCATGAGCTTCTCCTTGCAAAGTTTAGGCTTAAACTGAAGAAAGTAGGGAAAAGCACTAGGCCAGTCAGGTATGAATTAAATCATATCCCTGTTGAATATACAGTAGAGGTGACAAATAGATTTAAGGAATTAGATCTGATAGACAGAGTGCCTGAAGAACTATGGACAGAGGTTCGCGACATTGTACAACAGGTAGCAACCAAAACTATCCCAAAGAAAAAGAAATGCAAGAAAGCAAAATGGCTGTCTGAGGAAGCTTTGCAAATAGCTGAGGAAAGGAGGGAAGCGAAAGGCAAGGGAGAAAAACATAGATATGCCCAATTGAATGCAGAATTCCAGAGAATAGCTAGAAGAGATAAGAATGCCTTCTTAAATGAACAGTGCAAAGAAATAGAAGAAAACAATAGAATAGGGAGGACCAGAGATCTTTTCAAGAAAATTGGAGAGATGAAGGGAACGTTTAATGCAAAAATGGGCATGATAAAGGACCAAAATGGCAGGGACCTAACAGAGGCAGAAGAGATTAAGAAGAGGTGGCAAAATTACACAGAAGAACTATACAAGAATGAGCTTAACGTCCCAGATAATCACAATGATGTGGTCACTGACCTCGAGCCAGACATCCTAGAATGTGAGGTGAAGTGGGCCTTAGAAAAGCTGAGCAACAACAAAGCTAGTGGAGGTGACAGTATTCCAGCTGAGCTATTCAAAATCTTAAAAGACAGTGCAGTAAAAGTGCTACACTCAATTTGCCAGCAAATTTGGAAAACTCAACAGTGGCCACAGGATTGGAAAAGATCAGTTTACATTCCAATTCCAAAGAAAGGCAGTGCCAAAGAATGTTCAAACTATCGCACCATTGCACTCATTTCTCATGCTAGTAAAGTCATGCTTAAAATCCTACAAGCTAGACTTCAGCAGTATGTGGATCGAGAACTACCAGAAGTACAGGCAGGATTTCGAAGAGGCAGAGGAACTAGAGATCAAATTGCCAACATACGCTGGATCATGGAGAAAGCTAGGGAGTTCCAGAAAAACATCTACTTCTGCTTCATTGACTATGCTAAAGCCTTTGATTGTGTGGATCATAACAAACTGTGGCAAGTTCTTAAAGAGATGGGAGTACCAGACCATCTTATTTGTCTCTTGAGAAACCTATATGCGGGTCAAGAAGCAACAGTGAGAACTGGACACGGAACCACTGATTGGTTCAAAATTGGGAAAGGAGTCCGGCAAGGCTGTATACTGTCGCCCTGCCTATTTAACTTATATGCAGAGCACATCATGAGAAAGGCAGGGCTAGATGAATCAAAAGTTGGAATTAAGATTGCCGGAAGAAATATCAACAACCTAAGATACGCAGATGATACCACTCTAATGGCAGAAAGTGAAGAAGAACTAAAGAGCCTCTTGTTGCGGGTGAAGAAGGAGAGTGCAAAACTTGGGTTGAAACTTAACATTAAGAAAACCAAGATCATGGCAACTGGCCCTCTCAATTCCTGGCAAATAGATGGGGAAGAAATGGAGGTAGTGACAGATTTTGTTTTCCTGGGCTCCAAGATCACTGCAGATGGGGACTGTAGCCAAGAAATTAAAAGACGCTTGCTCCTGGGGAGGAAAGCCATGGCAAATCTAGACAGCACACTAAAAAGCAGAGACATCACCCTGTCAACAAAAGTGCGTATAGTCAAGGCTATGGTCTTCCCAGTTGCAATGTATGGCAGTGAAAGTTGGACCATAAGAAAGGCTGAGCGCCAAAGAATTGAGGCCTTTGAACTATGGTGCTGGAGAAGACTCCTGCGAGTCCCTTGGACTGCAAGGCGATCAAACCGGTCAGTCCTAGAGGAGATCAATCCTGACTGCTCTTTAGAAGGCCAGATCCTGAAGCTAAAACTCAAATACTTTGGCCACCTAATGAGAAGGAAGGACTCACTGGAGAAGAGCCTAATGCTGGGAAAGATCGAGGGCAATAGAAGAAGGGGACGACAGAGAATGAGGTGGCTGGATGGAGTCACTGAAACAGTAGGCGTGAGCTTAGATGGACTCCAGAAGATGGTAGAAGACAGGAAGGCCTGGAGGAATGTTGTCCATAGGGTCGCGATGGGTCGGACACGACTTCGCAGCTAACAACAACAACAATATAATATAATATAATATAATATAATATAATATTATATAATATTATATAATATAATATAATATAATATTATATAATATTATATAATATAATATTATATAATATTATAATATAATGCAATGCAATGCAATGCAATGCAATGCAATAATGCAATGCAATACAATACTAACAACAACAACACCAACAACAACACAGACCCTCTAAAACTCCCAGCTGAACACTACCCATCTCCATACATACTCGCACATAATTGCCTGTTGCTATAATATTACCTGGTTAGAAAAACTAATAGGAATGCTAAAATTATGGGTAGAATCCCCCAGCTGAGTTTACAGATTTTGACTTACGATTACAATTGAGTCCAAAAATACTGTTGCTAAGTAAAACATTTGTTAAGTGAATTTTGCCCCATTTTACAACTTTTCTTGCCACGGACGTGAATCACTGCACTTATTAAGTTAGTAACATGGTTATTATTAAGTGAATCTGGCTTTCCCATAGACTCTGCTTGTCAGAAGGTCGCAGAAGCTGATTGCGTGACCCCTGCTGCTGTCGTAAATATGAGTCACTCGCCAAGGATCTGAATCTTGATCATGTGATCATGGGGATGCTGCAACAGCTTTAAGTGTGAAAAACAATCATAAGCCACTTTTTTCACTGCCATTTTAACTTTGGTCGCTAAATGAACTGTTGTAAGTTGAGGACTACCTGTATTTCCCCAGCTGTTTCACCTCTCTTCTACTACTGCTTAATGTTTTCAAAGAATTCATAGCAGTGGCTACAATGGATAATAAACATTCTGGAGCTCTTTTAATTTGCACAGTCAACATACTGTATTCTTCCTAAGGGCAGCACTCCATCCCTTGTTACAGATGGAAATGGCTCTCAAGATCAACTAAAGGATCACAAGCCCATTCAAAGGGAGTGCTTGAAAAATGGCCATTCTGGATTTCTGTTTTAACACTCTATTCAGTCACAGAACCAATTGGTTTTTCTCTAATGTATGGAGTTCAATTCCCAGAATTCCCCAGCTACCATGCTGGCTGGAGAATTCTGGGAATTGAAACCCATCAATTTAAAAGTTGCCAAGGTTGAAAAACTCTATTCTAAACTTTTCCTGGTACAGACCAATCTCTGAAGGGTTGTTTTTTTATACGTATGCAAGGTCTTCACAATATGGAACAAATATTCTTGCCGCTTTCTGTTTAGGATTCCAGGCTAGATCCTGGCCAGCTTTCAGTCTGCCTCTGATAGCATTTCCCTGAAGCCAAGCCTCTCTGGCATTGCTTGGAACTGTGATTGCTTTGTCTCCATCTCAGGCAGATACCCTGCTAGAACTCACTGCCCCTAATCCCTGACCCACAGGTTCTGCTCACCCATTCGAGGGAGGCCTAGCTTTCTAAAATAGGGGAATTTATTTCATGAAGCTGACATTTTGCAAGCTTCATGGGCTAAGTTGCACATCTCTGTGTTGAGATGGACAGAGAAGCTAGCAACTGGAAAATGCCTGAGCTATATGTAAAAGTGTCATGGTTCCGATAGATGAGACCAGTAGAAATAAGAACTCTGAGGCAGTTGCTTTCCTCAAAGAACAATCTTTAATGGCTACATAATATCAGCACGAACATAGGTGAAACCAAGACTGGAAGTCTGCCCCCCTCCAAAAGGTAACAAAGTAAAACTTCCCACCCACTAAACATGTAAGAAATCACATTCTCCAATTAACGCCTTTGGTGGACTTTCTAACAGTAGTGTTCTGTACCAGCCTGCTACCGGCCTTGCAGAAAGGCAACCCCTGTACAAACGGCAGAGGCTGGAGAGCGTCTGAGGCTGGAAAACGTCTGCCAAGATTTATTATACAAACAAGCAACAAAACATGAAACAAGATACCGGAACTTTGATCCTCAAACGGAGCGGTTGCTTTCAGCAACCAGCCCTTCCCCAAACACTCCCTTTATTAGAGTTCAGGGCGTGGCCTCCCTGTGCCTCCTTCCGAGGAGTCCCACAGCCTTTCTCTGCTTGCTCCTGCTTGACTGCCTCCTGCGTCGGGCGTCCTTGAACAGGGCCAGCTGTGGGTCATCATCATCCGCACTGTCGGGCTCGCGCAGCTGAGAAGAGGGGCCTGGCTGGGGGCTCTGCGAAGCCTCCAAGCCATCATCAGCAAGTTCGTCTTCAACACCCTCCTCCTCCCCCTCGTCTGAGTCATCCGAGTCATCCGACCCGGCTGCCGGACCCACAGGCTGACCCTAAATCACAACAAGTAGTTCTAGCCCACTAAACACTTGAGCAATTTGACCTTGGTTCCCATAAGAAAGTTATGGTTATGACTGAACTAGAAGAATGGATCTTTCGTCCCCCCTTAGCTGTGAGAAGCCAAAAAAATGAAGAAAGATGGCTGGTAAGCAGAGTAGTTTGGTAGGTTTGACAAAAAGCTGATGTAGGGTAACATTTGAGAGTGCCACTCATAAGCCAGAAAGTCCTTCATTCAAATTTCAATGGACAGTCTTAAGCAAGCTGCTGTGTTTCAACCTCAAATGCCCCAAGTTGTACAGGGATGAAGTAAAGCCAACTTTACTCAAAGAAGTATGAGAAATTCAAATGCCAGCTTCAGCAGCCTGATGTCCTCCAGGTCACTCCATCCTATGGGGTTTCATTCCACCACTCTTTAGGACAGCATCTCCATGTATTTGTTTTCTCACTTCCTTCCCCTTGTTTCTCCAGAGAGATTTTAAGTATTCAGTAATGCAGAAGAGACAGGAAAAGCAAACATATATCTAGCCAGACAGCAGCAGGGGACAATCTTTCCTCATTCTCATTCCTTGAACAGCACCTTTTCCATTTACCCCTCAAAACTATGTTTCTATGTTCGCAGAATAGGGATCAGGGATAAGGGAAAGAATCAGTGACTGCATTCATATAACATGCTAAGCTTGGTGAGAGCTGATCTAAGTTAGCTTTCTTGTGGCTTAACATGCTGTGTGAACCCAGTGCATTTTGTGAGTTGATTCAGTGTGTTGTGCCAACTCCAAAAAAAACATACTGTATTTCAATAACCAAACTAAGTAATCTCATGCAAACCCAGTCTAGGCCCAGGATTTGGGGACCCTCTGGACATACATCTTAGAGGTCCAGACTTAGCAGGCCCTTTTATGGATAGTTTGTTGGCTTCTGTGGAACTACCCAGTTTGTCTATGTGGTACTAATTTCAATACTTCATTCAGTCCAGGGTTGCCCAACCTTGGCAACTTTAAGATTTGTGGACTTCATCTCCCAGAATTCCCTAGCCAGAGTTGAAATCCACAAGTCTTAAAGTTGCAAAGATTGGACAACCCTAATCTAATCGGAAGCTATCCACTGGATGAGCCTCCTCAGTGCTTGCCAATGTTTGCCAAATCTCCTCCCTGTAGTTCCTTCACTACTTTTCCAATATCCTCTTCCTTATTTTTTGTTCCTTGAATCCTAAGAAAAAAGCATTCCAAGGAGAACTCCCATCTCTCAAATTGTATTTCCAAATACATAGCTACACATGACTGTCCTGAGATAGAATGAGTTACCAGGGAGCTGTCCTCAGTGCTAAACTACTTGGAGATTACAACATCCTTGAAATAACCAAGGGTTTACTTCAAAAGTGACTTTACATTAGAGTACCTTGACAGTGGAAACTGAGAGCCAGATTGGTGTAGTGGTTAAAGCATCAGGCTAGAAACCAAGAAACCATGAGTTCTAATCTCATCCTAGTTACAAAGACAGCTGGGTGATCTTGAGCCAGTCACTTCCCCTCAGGAAGGAGGCAATGGCAAACTACTTCTGACATCTTATCAAGAAAACTGACTTTTCTGGGCAGTTTCTATGACTCGACACTGATGTGAGAGCATGCACTCATGCACAAACACACACACACACACACACACACACACAAAATTTGAAAAGGATATTTTAGGGCAGCTTTCCCAACGTGAGCTCCTCCATCTCAATTCACGGCCAGTACTGCCACAGATCATGCTGATTTAGAAGTCTGAGAATTAAGTCCAACATAACTGCAAAATCATTATCATCAGAGGTATTAATGATCTCAACATCTACCAGATAGCCAATGCAATGTCATGGTCTAAATATAGCCCTTTGTATGTGTGTATGTGTCTGTGTATTGGGGTGGAGCTTTGGTTCAGGATATCATTGCACCTGCATCTTATAAATTTTGATACTCCCTCCCTCATGTCAAATAGGGGAAGCTGACTGAGACCAAATCCATGAATTTACTGAGAAGAATTCTCTCTACATACTTGTTTTCCCAAAAAATATTTTTTTAAATGAAAATATCTTTGAATGATGTCGCACAGAAAAAAATAAATACATTGACTGTCAGTCACATTACTAAAGAGTTCAAAGGGGGGATGGGACTAAAATGGTTCTGACTGCTTAAGTTAGATGGAAGAAGAAAAGACTAAGAGAATACAGTATGTGTTAGGCTTAAGGCAATGTAGCATTTCCACCTAAAATATTCAGCATCTTTCTAGCTGTCATTGGAAAAAGCCTCTTGAACAGTAGAAATATGTCATTTTTGAAACAGAAAAGAGAAGCAGAGAACAAAACAAGGTTTATATCGACTTCTTATATCCAGTCACCCAAAAACTACCTTAAAGAAAGGTCTCTTCTATGAAAAAAACTCTGGGTCAACAGGCCAAGATTATAACGGATATGAAAAATAGTGAAACAGAAGCCCTCTTGGATTTGATATTTCTATGTTTATTTTTTTACTGCTTCAACTCTATACTTTGCCTTCTTTCTGATTTTGATGCCCAGTAGGGTAGCTTCACCTGGTGGCACTCCCAGATATAAGGGAGACACACATTTTTCCAGCTATTCACAGGCAGCAAGAAATTGCTGCTAAAGCATTAAGTGCTAAAAGCAATCTTCTGATGGTTGTGGTTGTAAGCTAGTGTTATGTGCATTTCGTCATCTCTGGCACTATAAATACCCCAGTATTTTTTCCACAATGTAACAGTGTTCTATTTTCCTGCTTAGCAGGAATATGGGCACTACTTGTTTTTATGCCCCCCACACACTATCTGAGAGAAATGAAATATAAGCAAGAATGTTTCTGAGCATGGCACTTGCAGCTCAGGGTTGAAATGAAGGGTCCTTGATGCTCTGAGCTTGCAGACATTTCCTTTCTCAAATTAGGTAACATCATCAGCGCTAGTTTGGGTAATGAAATGTCTGCAAAAAAACAGCCATGCTCAGAGAGCACCAAGGGTCCTTTATTTCAACCATGAGCTACAAATACTCTCCTTTATTGGTACTATACTGTATGCTTTGCCACAACATCTATAAACCCATTAGTGATCCCTACTAAGTAAAAGATGATAAGGGGAGCTGCTGTTTCCACATTTTAATTCTCCGTGATCCCTACTAAGTAAAAGATGATAAGGGGAGCTGCTGTTTCCACATTTTAATTCTCCCAATTGAACATCAATTGCTAATTGAGTCAGATTACAATGACAACCATGGAGAAAACTACCAACCCAACTCTGAGAAACCAGCCATTAATTAAATCTTGAAACAAGCAGAGAACAATGGAAGACTATCTCAGCATCAGAATGCATTAACCAGCCTGTGATTGCATAAATGAGGGTTTGAAAAAATAAGGGGGATGCAGAAAGCACATTGTGATAAATAGCCATCTGTCATCATCCTTAAAGGTGGGTTTATCAATTAATGAATTCAACCCTGACTCCTCTCAAGTGGGTAGAAATATTGCAGGATAAGAAAAATGTGCTTGTGGAATTGGCTTAATGATCAGGGAAATGAATTACACATTGGGGAGAAACAAAGCTACTACTCTTCCCCAAGGATGTGAAGTCTGTGTGTCAGAAACCATATGCCCTGCCAGGGGGGATCCTCCCATTTATCTTCAATTACTGATAATGTTCAATAAATTATTTAAAGATTAAACCTCATAATTTTCGGACTGGGTAAGGGAGAGAGAATGGATGCAAGGGAAGAAACTTGTGAAGGATAATTTATAGGGTCCCACTGTATTTGTGGTATTTACATTTTCTTCCGTTCTATGTGGCTCCTTGATAGATTCCATCAAATCCATATCTTGCAATGGAACCATACAGTGTTTGGTACTATGCTTTATTTGTAGACTATGGCCAGTCTAGGAGGCAGAGGGTTTGCTTTTGCAATCTAGCCCAGTGTGTCTGTGTGAGAGAGCCATCTGCTCTGGAATCACATTCTACTAGAGTACTAGCATTATTAAAGTAATGCTATGCCTCTGTTCCTCAGGTTCTCATCTACATTCCATTCCATTCCTTCCATTCATTCCATTCTATTCTATTCTATTCTATTCTATTCTATTCTATTCTATTCTATTCTATTCTATTCTATTCTATTCTATTCTATTCTATTCTATTCTATTCTATTCTATTCTATTCTATTCTATTCTATTCTTTAGGCAATGTAGTTGACTGGACCAAGCTATATTAGCAGTCTCCAAATATCTGAAGGCAGTGGTGGGATTCAGCCAGTTCACACCACTTCGGCAGAACCAGTAGTTAATTTTTTGTTGCCCAGACCCAGAATGGACTCCCATAAGTGGCATCCACACAGAGAACCAGTTGTTCACATATGTGAATCCCACCACTATCTGAAGGGCGGTCACACAAGAGGAAGACTTATTCTCTCTTGCCCTAGAGACAAGACTGGAAGCTAGGGGAAAAGAATTTCAAGGAAGAAAGTTCAGGTGGACATCAGGAGAAACTCCCTGACTGGATGAACTGTCAAACCTTGGAACAGGCTACTGCCTGAAGAAGTGAATTCTCCTTCTTTAAAGGTCTGCAAGGAAAGGCTGGATGCTTATCTGTCACAGGGATGCTGTCTTGCATCCCACACTCAACAGAGACTTGGACTTATTTTCCATCCACCTCTATTATTTATTAAATTCATAATGATAAGTTGAGGGGAAAAATACACAGCTGCTTTCCTAGAAGCTCCTAAAGTCTCTCCATGCATCCTTTCTCCCTCCCTCCCATCATTCCATCTGTGATAAGGGAAAAGTCAAAGTTGTTGGCTAGGTGGGCCACCCAAATGGAGCCATTATTTGTGGTTGGTATGTGTCTGGGTGTGTTTTGGGGTTTGTTACTATTTGCTACTGTGAAGAAAGGCAGCTTCTCTTTAAAGATATAATCTACCAGTACAATCAGAGAATTCATACTGTACTCTTTTCCCACAACTATGCATATAGTAGACCTTGACTTACAATCACAATTCAGACCAGAGTTTCCATTGCTAAGCAAGGTGGTTTTTAAGGGAGTTGCACCCAATTGTAGGACCTTTTTTGCCATGGTTGTTAAATCACTGCATTAATCACTTGTTAAGTCAATCATCTGGTGGTTAAGTGAATTTGCCTTCTCCCATTGACCTGGTTTGTCACAAGCCAGCTAGGTAGATTGCAAATCTTGATTAAATGACCCTGTAAATAGATGCTGGTTACCAAGAATCCAAATTTGGGACACTGTCCATGCCAATACTGCAATGGTCATAAGTGGAAGTGCTGTTGTAACTCTGAATGGTCACTAAATGAGTGGTTGTAAATTTAGGACTACCTGTGGGGGGAATTTGCCCATAATTAGGCCTAGTAAAATGAGTCAGGGGCAGGTTTGTGCACAAGGAAGAAATATTTTCTGCAGATGTCTCTCATCTTTGGAACATGCTTGCCACAGAGATTGTTTATCACAAAAATGCATATACCACCCTACCTCAAGACTATACGTAGTTTACTGCCAACAATATATATTGAAAGAATATTCTGCAATAATCCACTAAAATCCATAGTAAATTCATTAAGTCTGCTACAGCTCTTCAAGATTTGGGTTACTTATGTCCTTTTTAAAAGTCAACTTTCTTACACACCTTTCAAAATTCTCAACAATGGCCATGCTGGTTGGAAAAATTCTGGAATTGAGGTGCACTTACCAGGAATGACCTAGAGTGGAAAAGACTTATTTTAGCGCTCTGCTTTGTTTGCTTATCAAATTTCTTTGCCAATTGTCTTGAGAGGCTTACAACAAGATAAACCATACCAACATTTTGCAATTATAAATACAAAAAACTGATTAAAATTACAAAAATTAAAACAAACTAAAAAAGGAGGGGTTGGAAGGGAGAGGTGGGTGTGCCTTCTTTATTCATACACCAATCACCTCCGGACAACAGCTTCTCCTTCAGGAGCTCATGCCAGCTAGCAAAGAAGTGGTTTTAAGGCTTTTTCTGAAGGGTAAAAGGTAAATTATCTCCTGTGGCAAGATGTTCTGAAAGGCAGGATCAGTGGCAGAAAAATGAGCCATCAGTGTGCTGCAGCTGCCAAAAATGCCAGTGCAGAGGGATAGTATCAAGATCATGTGAAGTATTAGTACTGCTTTATACTGCTTTGGTAAATCCACACTCTCAATACTGAGTACTGCATTCAGTTTTGGTCACTACGATACAAAAATGATGTTGAAACTCTAGAAAGAGTGTAGAGAAGAGCAACAAAGATGATTAGGGGACTGGAGGCTAAAATGTATGATGAATGGGGTTGAGGGAACTGGATATATCTAATCTAATAAAAAGAAGGACTAGGAGTGACATGATAGCAGTCTTCCAATATCTGAGGGACTGTCGAAGAGAAGAGAGAGTCAACCTATTTTCCAAAGCACCTGAGTGCAGAACAAGAAGTAACAGATGGAAGTTTATTAAGAAAAGATCCAACCTAGAATTAAGGAGAAATTTCCTGTCAGCGAGAACAGTTAATCAGTGGAACGCCTTACCTCCTGAAGTTATGTATACTTCATTACTGAAGATTTATGAAGATTCTCAGTCATCAAGGTCATGGTTGTCCCAAAGGTGCTTTTTCACCTGGAGGACTGAGAATCTCCATAAAATTTAACTATGCACTTTGGGATGAATACCCTTTGAATGGTGCGGGAGTATGAACGGATTTCCAGAAGATTAAGAAATTCAGTTGCCTTTTGAAAAAGCATCTTTTAGGATGGCCATCATTGAAATTTTTAAAGAAAAGATTGGACAACCATTTATCTGGAATGGTGTTGGGCCTTCTGTTTGAGCACGGGGTTAGAATAGAAGCCTTCCAACTCTATATTCTTCTATTTTGGATACCACCAGCCAAAATTCCTTGACCAATGGGATACGCAGTAGGAACCTTCTTTAAAATTAGTAACTAACACCTTGAGTTGTACCTGGAAGCAGATCAGCAACTGGTGCACCCAGTGGTGGGATTCAAATATGTGAACAACCGTTTTTTTGTGTGGATGCCACTACCGGAAGTCCATTCTGGGTCTGGGCAACAATTAGCTACCGGTTCTGCCAAACTTGTGTGAACTGGCTGAATCCCACCACTGGGTGCACCTCACATAACAGTGGTATTACATGTGCCACCATAGGGGCCTCCGCAACACTCTGTTCTGGACCAATTGTATCTTCTGAATACTCTTAAAGGGAAGCCCCATCTTCTTGATCAATGCAATATATTACCACTGTTTTAAATTATTTGGACATTTATCGTTGACCTAATTTAACCTGTTACTACCTTCAGATATTTAGTAACCTTAAAGTTGGCCTCAAGTATATTAAGTGCTTTGAATTATTTATTTTGATGTAGCTTCTAACCTCCCAAATATTCCTTACCTTATCAGGTTTGCTTTGTTCTGTTTATATGCACTATGTTGCAGCCAACACACACCCCTCCCAGTTTTTATCCATTTCTAAAGATGCCTTTGGGATCTATATCAGACCCAGAGGCATTTTTGGACCGATGATGCAGGATGCTGGCACTTTGCTCTGCAGGGTATTAACCTTCCATTTATCTCTGTTTTCATTTTTTTTTAAATAAAAATAAAAATCAGATGAAGTGCATAGGCTGTCAGGCACCAAGGGAGGCTTCAGTGGGAGCGGGATGATGCAAGAAACTTATTTTTAATAGGTTTGGTCCCATTGCAAATAACATGAAGCTTTTTACCGGATAGGTTGGATAAAAGCATCAGAAAGAGGTCAGTCCCTGTTAGTAAGTACTTTTCCTTCAACCTCTAAAGTGCCACGTAAATCTTATTTTTATTTATCCGCATGATTGAACGTGACCTGTCAGGTTGTTTAATGGCTTAATACTTGAATAGTTTCTGGGTCTGGGCCTTCATGGATTTTTAACAGCTGAATTTTAAAGGCCTTTTTGGTCAGATTATTTAGAAAGGAGGGAGGGAATTAAGTAGAGTTCCCACCTAAATTATCCATCTTTCACTGCTGCCGCTTCTCACCTTTCAGAACATCTCCTGGCAAATATTTTTCTATTGGAAAAACTGGGATATCTCCAGGACTCTTGGTCTTTCTTTGCTTTCAATTCAGAACAGGTAGTCCTCGATTTATTACTGTAATTGAGCCTGGAGTTATTGTCAGTAAGTAACACCAGTGGTTAAGCAGCATCACAGGACTGATCCAATTTTATGACATATGACATATTTTTATGGGGCTCATTAAGGAATCACCCTGGTCATAAAGTGAATTGCAAACACCACAGTCATTAAGCAAACCCATTGTTCACAATGGGCATTTTTTTTTGCCAAAAACTGCAACTGAATGCCAGCTTCCAGCAAAAAAAACAAACAAAACCCTTTGCAAACCATGGAACACTGCAAATGTCTACAAATGCAGGCCAGCTTTCAAGTGCCTAAAATACAATCACATGACCATAGGAGAGGGCGAGCAATTGGAACTTTGAATCCAGTTTTGGGTAAGTTATAACTTTGAATGGCTGCTAAGTGATCAGTTGTAAATTGAAGACTAACTCAATGCAGGTGTGAGCTTGACCCTTTGAATATTTCTTTCCAGCTTCATCTTTCCATAGAAGGAGTTCTGTTCGTTGCAGAGATTCCATTATCTACCACTACAGTGGTGGGATTCAGCCAGTTTGCAACACTTCGGCAGAACTGGTAGCTAATTTTTTTGTTGCCCAGGTCCAGAATGGACTTCTGGAAGCAGCATCCACACAGAGAACCGGTTGTTCCTGTTATGTTATTAGTTTGGTTAGGCATTGATGAGGCAGAGTATTGAAACAACAAGCATGTTTATTAACTAACAACAGAAGCAGCCCTAATGGCTGCTGAACAGCTATATATACAGTTCACCTCTAGGCGGCAACCAATAGGTTTAAAGTAACAGTTTCCCACCCCAAAAATAATTATCAGCTTGGAGACAGTCTGGGTTGCAATAACAGAAACCGTTAAGCAATCCTACACTTAAATACAGCAATTAAGGTCACACATTAAGCAAGTAATTTTAATAGTTAAGACCAATACATTACACCCCTTTCCCCTAGATGGCTCAAACTTTCAAATTCTTGACATAGTCCTGCAAATACTTAGGTGGCCTTCGCAACCGGACTGAATGTCTAGGGGTTGCTGAAGTCTCCTGGTCTACTCACTTGCCTGCCAGGTTGGGTAGACGAGGACTCTGAGGCCCAGTGGAATCAGGTTGACTCGAGTCCCTTTGGCTGGCTGTTCCAGAAGGCCCAACCCAAAGTCCATTTGTGAAGCAAAATCTGCTGGGCTGGCACTCAGTGCTGTTTGCCAGTTCTGCTCAATGGATGCAGACTGTGTGTCTGGGGAGAACTCATCTATGGCTATTTCATCGTCTCCTTGGCAGAGAGTCTGGTCGGAGCATGCAAGCTCCTCTGTTGGGCCACTGTTGGGCTGCCCCTGTGAATGGCCCTCTTGAGACTCCTGAGCCAGCGACTGGTTCGCTAGCCTCCAGCGCAGCTGGTCAATGTGCCAGTGAATGACTCGCCCATCTTCTAGGACCACCTCATAAGAGAGTGGCCCTGACACCTTAGCAACCATTGCTACCAACCACAAAGCCCCTTGCCTGTAATTCTGGGCCTAAACCTGGTCACCCACTTGCAAATTTCGTGGTGACTTTGCCTGTGCTGTGTCTGAGGCAACTTGGTTGGGGTGCAGCCGGTCCAGCTTGGTGATCAAGCATCAGCCCCATCTGAGTTTGGGTGGGCTTCTGCCCATGGTGGTGCAGGGAGTTGTGCATCAGTAGAGTAAAAAATCTGCCAGTCTGTGGCGTCAATCCCCTGTGACGATCTGCTTCAGAGATTCCTTGGTTGTGCAAACCATGTGTTCTGCTTGGCCGTTCGAAGCCGGGTGAAAGGGAGCCGAAGTGGCATGCCTTATTACATTAGCCCTGAGGAAGGAATGAAATTCTGCAGTGGTAAATTGAGCCCCATTGTCTGAGACTAGCACGTCTGGAAGCCCATGTGTTGCAAAGATCCTGCACAGTTCCTGGATGGTCCTGGCAGTAGTCATAGTTGGAACTGGTGAGACCTCTAACCATTTGGAGTGACTGTCCACCACAATTAAGAACAACTATCCATAAAAGGGGCCAGCGAAATCAATGTGGATTCTTGACCACAGTGTGTATGTGTGTGTGTGTGTCTTCCCATCAGTGGACAGGGGCTTGCGACATCTTGGGTGGGTCTGGATTGCTGGCAAGTGGGCCTCAATCTCCTTATCTAGCCCTGGCCACAAAAGGTAGGTCCTCATGAGTGCCTTCATCTGGACTATTCCCAGATGTCTCTCGTGTAGAGACTCTAAAACCTTGAGCCTTAAAGAGCTTGGGACTATGACCTGACTCCCCCAAAGAATGCAACCTTTATGAGCTGAGAGCTCATCTCTTGTTGTGTAAAAACTCTGGAATTCTGGCCTTGGACATTTGGCTAAGTGTTTTGTCAGTGGCTGTCTCAGCAGCCACGTCCCCAGCGTGAAGGGGAGACGCCGGCAAATCCTGGATAGCCAGGATGCATGCTACCAGAGTGGGATCTGGTTCTACTGTGGCAGGGGCAACCTGCTAAGGCCATCTGCATGCCCCATTTCCCTGCGCGGTTTGTGATCCGCCTGTAGCTGTAGGCTGAAAGGAAGATAGACTACTTCAGCATTCGAGGAGACAGAATCTGAGGTGTCTGTTCATGGTGAACAACCATAGAAGTGGCTTGTGGTCCGTGAAGACCATGAACTGGCAGCCATACAAGTAGTCATGGAATTTTTTTACTCCAGCCACAATGGCCATGGCTTCCTTGTCAATTTGTGCATAGTTGCGCTCTGTAGACAACAGAGTCTTATAGTGATGGGAGTCTACCTCCCATCAGCCATTAATTGGCTCAACACATCCCCAACCCCATACAGGGATGCATCACACGCGATGCAGACAGGCAGCTTCTCATTAAAATGAGTGAGGACTGAGTTCGAAGACAGTGATTTGATTGCCTTGAAATTTCTCTCGTGGATGCTGGTCCACTGCCACTGAGTCTTTTTATCCAAGAGCCGGTGTAGCGGCTCTGCCATTGTGGCCTTGTATGGGAGGAAGACATGGTAAAAATTCAAAAGGCTCAGAAAGGCCTGAAGCTCTCCCTTGGACTTTGGACTTGGGGCCTGCTGGATTGCTTTTAGCTTGGAGTCCGCCAGATGAATGCCTTTGGCATCAGTACAGAAACCAAGGAACTCGGTTGACCCTACCCCAATCTTACACTTTTCCTTTTTAAATTTAAATCCCGTGTCGTGGAACCACTGAAGGATGGCTTTAAGCCATTCAGCCAGAATCTCTACTGATTCCCCAGCTATGAGGACATCATCGAAATAAGGGCATACCCCTGGAATGCCCTTGAGCATGCACTCCATCACTCCCTGGGGCTACACTCACCCCAAACTGTAGGTGCTTAACCTAGAAGGCTCCCCTATGGGTGACAATGGTCTGGACTACTGCCGTGGCCTCGTCCATGGGCAGTTGCTGGTAGGCTTGTGCCAAAACTAATTTGGTGAATACGTGGCCTCCTTGCAATGATGCCAAAATATGGCTGATTACTGGCACTGGGTACGCATGCTGCTGAAGTGCCCTGTTGATAATGTACTTATAATCAGCGCATATGTGCACCTCTCCATTGGCCTTAAGTGGCATTACTATGGGGTCTCCCACACCCCACTATCTGTGGGCTGCAATATCCCTTGTCTCACCAACTTGTCCAGCTCTGCATCAATTTTGGGTTTGAGGGCAAAAGGCACTCTACGAGGCTTGATCCGTATTGGGGTTATCATAGGATCAAGCTTGAGGGCTATAGGAGGACCCTTGTACTTGAGCTGAAAACGTCAGCAAACTCTTGGCAGACTGAAGCCAGTTCTGCTGCTTGTGTCCTGTGAATGCTGGTTACTTGAATGCCCAATGCATCAAACCAATCGAGGCCTATGAGGCTCGTGCGATGGCTTTCCACCACTACGACATCTAGTAGACTCTCAAAACCCTTGAATTGCACTGGGAGTGTGGCTTCGCTTTTGACCACCACACGGGAGTTTTGGAAGTCTGTAAGCAGTAGATTAGACAGCCGGAGTTTGGTCCACCTGTTGCTGCAATTGCAAATGTGCCTGAATGTTCCTTGGGAAATGATAGACATGGCTGAACCTGTGTGCAGTTCCATGTTGCATGGCACTCCCTGAAGCTTGACCTTGAGTCTAAGCTTCTACTTAAGGGGGTGATGGGCACCAGTGTTGAACACGCTCCTCTAGCTGGAGCAGAACCCTACTCGGTGTTGCTCTGGGGACCTGGTACCTCTCCTGAATGTGTCTTCTGGTGGTCTGTCCCTCTGGTGACCTCGGCAGATGGCGGCAATGTGGCCTGGTTTGCCACATGCCCAGCATGTTGCTGTTTGAAACTGGCATTCCGAGCAGCGATGGTGGCCTCTGCAGCCCATGCATCTAAGGAAAGGAACTGCCTTCTCAGCTGGCCATGGTCCCTTCTCTGGTTGCTTCTGTAGCTGGTCGACTTCATAGTCCGAATTGTTGTCTTCCATATGCTCAGCATCCTCGTGGTGGACGGTTTCGATGCTGGGCATGCTTTTGGATGGCCGTAGCGTTTTAAAGGCCCCTCCGGTGGCTTCATCAGCCATGACCTCCTTCAAGACCTCCTGTAGTGAGAGAGTCTCCTTTGTGAACAGTTTTTTCTGGAGCTCTTGATTTCTTAGTCCACAGACTAAATGGTCCCTCAGTCTTTCCTCCAAATCTGCGAAATTGCAGAGCCGAGATGCCTGCTGAAGAGCGGCTATGAATTCAGTTGCAGACTCACCGGGCTGTTTCTCCTGCTGCTCAAATGTGTGCCTCCACGCTATGACGGATAATTTGGGCTCTAAGTGGTCTTTGAGCTTTTTCTTCAGATCGCATAGGTGACTGACTCGAGCAGTGCAGGGGTGACCAGGTTCTTGGCAATGTCGAAGGTGGTGGGACTGCACACACAAAGGAGTGTCATGGCCTTCAATCTGTCTTCGCCAACCTGGTTAGCCCGGAGGTAATTTTCAATACGAGAGATGTAGGAAGCCCATCTCTCGGGGTGCGCCATGTCGAATTCTTCCAGTTTTCCTACTTTCGCCGTGGTGAGTTGCTTTCTTTTTGCTCGTAATGCCTTGTGCTGCTGGCTTCTGTGCAGGCCCTGGGACAGATCCTTAGGGCGAGGTGGTCTCCAGCATGACTTGCTGGCAGACTGACGGGGGGAACGTAGTTCCTGCCAGGCTCTGGTGCTGGCCTCACCACCTAGTGAGTTCAGGGTCTCATGTTAAGCAGCACATCCCACCTTTGTCACCACTGTTATGTTCTTGGTTTGGTTAGGCATTGACAAGGCAGAGCGGTGAAACAGCAAGCATGTTTATTAACTAACAACAGAAGCAGCCCTAATGGCTGCTGAACAACTATATATACGGTTCACCGCTAGGTGGCAACCAATAGGTTTACAGCAACACTTTCCCACCCCAAACATAATTATCAGCTTGGAGACAGACCGTATGGGTTGCAGTAACAAAAACCGTTAAGCAATCCTACACTTAAATACAGCAATTAAGGTCACACATTAAGCAAGTGATTTTAACAGTTAAGACCAATACATTATAGTTCCCATATTTGAATCCCACCACTGTCCCACCCCCAAAGCTACATAAAACTATATCAAGAGTCAGTAGCATTAGCATTTTAGGCTTATATACCACCCCATAGCACTTTTATAGCACTCTCTGGGTAGTTTATAATATTTTGCATGTTGCTCTCAACAATCTGGGTCCTCATTTTACAAACTTTGGAAGGATGAAAGGCCAAGTCAACCTTGAGCCAGCCAGGACTGAACTCCAGCTTGTGGGCAGAATTTACCTGCAATACTGTACTTTAACCACGGTGCCACCAGGGCTCAGTAAAATCATGAAACCTCTAATCACATTTACCTATCAGATCATTATGTTAGACTGCAATATAATGTATTTGTTTTGGCACTACC
Source organism: Vipera berus (assembly GCF_964194415.1). Classification (NCBI taxonomy): domain Eukaryota; kingdom Metazoa; phylum Chordata; class Lepidosauria; order Squamata; family Viperidae; genus Vipera; species Vipera berus. The sequence goes on from NC_138202.1 coordinate 19,041,787, forward strand.
TGGTATGGGAACACAGTAACTGTTGGGAAATTGCCAGTTAGGCTGCAAAGGGGGATCAAACATGGGCTTAGCTTAGAGTCATTGTGCAGCAGCAAGAGGTATAAGCTTGAGACTGGACATTCACCTGTCTGAGATGGTATAGATTCTCCTGCTTAAGCAGGGGGCTGGACTAGAAGACCTCCAAGGTCCCTTCCAGCTCTATTCTATTCTTGATTTCCCCCAAAATCCATGAGGTCTTATCCGGTAATTTCCAGGAGAAGGCTAAAAGTCTGGGGAGATCCTTGAAATCTATGTAGACAACAATAAAGTTGCTTGCTTTAGCTATTTATGACTGGCTGTGGTTGCTGGTTCCTGACAGGAATTGTGTTTTGATAACCCGAGCATTAGAGGTTGTATGAACTCAGCCACTTGAAGTAGGCAACCAAAAGGTACTGTGCAAAAGGTTAGCTGCAACTGTCAGCTTTATATATAAAGCACATGTTATGTACTGGGCTTGTGGTGATACACCACGTGCATTGCTGAAGCAGCTAACGGCTCTCCAGTAACCCAGACTAGCTGTCTTCTGTCCTGCAATTGGCTAGCCCCAGGCGGCAAGAGTGGGTTCAAACCTATTGGCTGCTACCTAGGGGCTAGACTATACAGTATATTGTGGCTGGTTGCAGCCAAGTTTCAGTACAGTTCTAGCAAGAATAAAGTATGTGTTATTCTGTACTCAGCCTCGCGTCTTCCTTCCTGCACCAAAGAGCCCACTACTTAACAGCACATAACATGAGGGGGCTACAAATGAGCCTTAGGAATAATTCTGCTTCATTTTTCATCTCTTAGAAAAATGCTCATATTTGCCCTCAGTGAAGACCTTTCTATGTCTACAATGACTCCAACAGAAGCATTACAGTTACATTCCATTTACTGACTAGGTTCATGCAATAAACTTAATTAGGTCAGTTAAAGAGCTAATGGTTTCATTGGCCCTGAATGCAGATAAGGGATGGTAACTCCTGTTATCTGAGTGGCTCATCAATTGCCAGCTCCCTGCACTTTTCCACTGAGCTTTATGACATCTTCTACTCAGGAAAATGCCATCTCAAATAGTAGGGAGGGGATCTTGTTTGCAACCTACTGAGCTGTGTGAGATAATGGAATCTCTGCAATGAACGGAACTCATTCTATGGGAAGATGGAAAGCTTGGTCACAGAATACTGCACTGCTGAGAACATGCTGGAGCATCTGGGGAAGATGGAGAAAGAGAAAGGGGAAAAAAGTTCTCAGTTCCTCTAGAACAGGGGTTTTCAACCAGTGGCACAGGTACCACCTGTGGTACATTGGCACCTGGCAGGTGGTATGTGACCATCCTAGAAAAGTAGCAGGGGAGGGGAATGAGGTGAACCGGTGGTAGCACTGCACAAGCCTGAGCGAGAGATGGCTGGAGCTGCAGGGCTGTCAGGGCTCAGCGGAAGTGCACTGATCCTGGCACTTCTGAGCCCAGACGAAGCGCCGATCAGCTGGAATGTTGCAGCATCTCCAGGTTCTTGTGATTTACATTCAGATGCTTGGCAACTGATTCATATTTATGATGGTCACAGTGTCCCAGGGTCATGCAAAGTGACCAAAACCTGCTGCAACCACCCAGCAGATAGGGGGATTAAAAACCAAACACCCACCCCACCCCACCCTCACTGCCAATCCTCAACAGAAATGCTCACAACAATGAAAACCTCGGACAGGAGGAAGAGCGCCACCGGGCAGGCAGGCAGGTGTCTTGCTCGGCTGTGGCTTGGGGGGACACTTTTTTCAGTGCCATTGTAACTGAACAGTCACTAAGCGATCTGTTGTAAGTCGAGGACTACCTGTACTTCATCACTTTTTTCCTTTTTTGGGCGGGGGGGTGGGTCATCATGTTTTTGACACCTTGCTAGGCGACTGGTGGTACTCGGATGTTGCCATATCCTAAAAGTGGTACAAATGGGTGAAAAGATTGAAAAGCCCGGCTCTAGAATTATTCAACTAAGGTTCATTTGGGGAAATTGGAACTTTAAGGCACATGGACTTCAACTCCGTGCTGGCTGGGGAATTCTGGAAGTTAAAGTCCACATGTCTTAAAGTTGCCAAGGTTGGGAAACCCTAATCTTATGAATATAAAGAGACCAAGCCAAAAGTACACATGGGAGCTACTAGCATTTGAATATCTCTGTTGGTGTGTTTGAAAAAAGGCAATGTCACTCAATGCATGTCTATTGTGAAGCTATATAAAAAGCAGGTTCTTGTGTTGCCCTGGGAAAGAAAGTGCATCTATCTTGATTTGCTATCTTGAGTCAGACTTTTATAGAATTCACGTCTATAAATCATTTAAAGTCTGTGTTATCATTTGTTGTGCACTTGGCTCTCCTTTTTTCCTTCAGTCTTTGGTTGTAAATGGATTTCCCCATGTCCTAACAATGCAAAATAAGTTCAGAAGCCAACAAAACATAGTCAGCCAGAAGGAAAAACTCTGTCTTGTACCCTTGGTATTCCTGTTTGATTAGCAAAGCAGAGGCTTGTTTGCCTCCAAGCAGTGGCTCATTCAAACAGTCTCTACAGCTGAACTGTGGGAAAATATTATTTCTCCTAGGAGGGAAGCCAATACAAATCACAAGTGCTGTGCTAGAGATCAGGCCAAAAATCTATCACATCCATACTTTCATACCAACCAGGTGCCTCTGGAAAGCCCATGCAGAGGATAAATGGGTAAATAGCAAATATTCTTCCTCTTTAATTATTGGCAATCATTAGAGTCTATCTTTGGTTCTGCTAGATAGTAGGTCAAGACCTGGAGGTTTGGAAGGGTCAGTTAAGGATATTAACTAATTCCCTATTCATTAATGAGGCTCCCTATTAAAACATCTCTGCAGGTGGCTCATAGTCCAGCCTCTGCTTAAAACTGTGGAATGAGAAATTCACCATTCCCTTTGGTAAATGGTTCTTTTGGGAATTCCACTGTCCAGCTGCTCTGGACAAGGAAGAATATTTCACTTTCCTTTAACTGGAGGCCATTATTTGTCCTGACTCTGCAATGCCAGACAACAGGATATGAACTAATAGTCATATCTAGCCGTAAAGGGTACCCAGTGCAAGACTTTTCCTCCATAAATGCTATGTCTGTGGGAAGAAGTACTTTTTTGGTCTGTCTGTGAATGTCCCGGTGATCAGTGACTATGGAGATGCTCAGTCAACCAAGTCATGGTTGTCCCAAGGGTGCTTTTTCAAGAGGCAACTGGACTTCTTTTGTTTTTCCTTGAAGACATTTCACTTTTCATCCAAGAAGCTTCTTCAGTTCTGACTGAATCGTGGAGAATGGAAGGATTTATATTCCTTGCAGTCATCTGATTGTTGGCAGTCTCTCTCAGACTCGTTGGGGCCACTTAGAAGGTTATCTGTGCTCTCAGGGTCCCATGAATAGTGCAAATGGGTGCACTTCTTGAAACTGTTGAACTGATTGTATTGTATTGCTAAGCACATTGGTTTGTGCTTAAATTGTAAGCCGCCCTGAGTCTTCGGAGAAGGGCGGGATATAAATGGGATTAAAATAAAAAATAAATAAATAGGAGATAGGTGGTGTCATATCCCTCCCTTCTGGGCTGTCTCCATCCAGGACAACAATGACCTGGATGACTGAAAATCTCCATAGACATTTAGCGATGCAGAACTGAAGAAGCTTCTTGGATGAGAAGCAAAACATCTTCAAGGAAAAACAAAGGAAGTCCAGTTGCTTCTTGAAAAAGCACCCTTGTCCCAGTGATCACCTTTGTTGGTTGTCCCCAGGTTCCAGTATAATCAAAGGAGAAAAATTGTTCCATAGCATACCATATATTCATACACTTCACTCATGTCCTCCTCCCACTTCTTTTTTTAAAGGTAAATTTACCTTTATCCAACTCTAGGGGCCGGTGCTCATCTCCGTTTCAAAGCCAAAGAGCCAGCGCTTGTCTGAGGACGTCTCCGTGGTCATGTGGCCAGCATGACTAGATGCCAAAGGTGCACGAAACGCTGTTACCTTCTCACCGTAGTGGTCCCTATTTTTCTACTTGCATTTTTTTTACGTGCTTTCGAACTGCTAGGTTGGCAGAAGCTGGGACGAGTAACAAGCACTCACTCTGCTACGCGGCACTCGGGATTCAACCCGCCAGACTGCCGATCTTCTGATCGACAAGCTCAGCGTCCTAACCCACTGAGCCACCGTGTCCCTATGAGCCACCACGTCCCTTCTTTTTTTCCTAGGCTCTAAATATCCTAATCTAAGTGATCACCAAAATATTGTTCCAATTCATTGATCATTCTAACTGTACTTTGCAGCTTTTCAGCATATAAAATATCTTTTTTTAAGCATAGTGAACGTCTAAGCAATCAATGACACACAGATACCAACGTGACATTGAGTGCTCATAGCAATAGATTGTTGAATTAATGGCTAGGTCTTGTTTTTATTTTTATAACTCCTAGATTGCTGTATTTTTATATAATAATGTATGCCATTATTAGGCATGTTTTGTTAGTGAGCTTTAAAACCCATAACTAAAAGATGCCTTAGAATACAAATGGAGGAGCCGTATATGTAAATGTTAGAAAATCATCAACCTAAAGTCATAAAATAGGAAAAGGCTTGTGTCAAAGAGAGATTATAAGTGCCTCCCTAAAGAATAATACAGAAAAGACTTGCTTCAGGTTCAGGCAGCAGTTTGTTTCACAATGAAGGTCTAAGCATGGAAAAAGCAGCATTATTGTTGACATTAGATGTTGCTGTGTTAAGCCAAAGTGTGGTTTGTTTGATTTTGGCTTAGAATATTTTGAAAATTCAGTCAGCTGTGAGGTTAGTTAACAAACCATTGTTAAACAATTCAAAGTTTTATGAGATATGAAGTCTGGTAATCTAGTCCAGTGGTTCTCAACCTTTTCCTTGGACCCCCTTTAAATACCTTTTGTGGCCACAGACCATAGCCATGGACTCCCACGACTTAACTCAAAATTTAAATCATAACATTTCTTCAAGCCTTCATGGACCTCCTGTGACGATATTGCAGCCCTCCAGGGGTTTGCAAACCACAGATTGAGAACAACTGATCTAGCCCATCCTTCATCTTATTGAAAAGCTTTAAGTTAAAGCCTTGCTTAACCCAAGCCATAATCAGTGGCAGGGGTCAATATTTTTGTGTCCATCTGGTGATGGTTATAGTGTATGGAAAATTGCTAATTGGAGTATAAGAGGAACAAACGGAAATGACTTAACAAATGAAATGGCTAAATGAAAAATAGATATATTGTGCTTCTGTGAAACTAACGATCTGTTTCAAATGCAAAGTTTAAGTATATTTCTATTCTTATGTGCTAAAAGGCAAAAGAATGAATATAAAACTAAAAGCATGATCGATTCAATTGTTGATGATGAAAGATTGATAGAATTGGGCAAGGATACAAGGATGATGAGAGATCCTAAATATGGGACAGATCCTTATCTGATAGGTCCAAGGGTGGATCATGAGAAAAAATGAACACAAAAGAAAATGAAATAAGCTACAGTGAATATAGAATAATAGCAGAAAAAGAAAAATGTGTCATGTATTAAAAATATTGGAAGATAATCTTATCTTCTGTAACATGGTATATATAACCCTTTAGACAGTGAGTTCAATTTTTATATGATATCTGCTTTACTGCTTTGGGCTACCAGATCTGGACATATACTAGATGGTAATAAGGAAAAAGAAAAACAAATTTTAACTCTTTGCTGCCATGTAGACATCAGCTGATATTAAGCAGCCTAGAGTTGGTATCCCTCAATGTATTTTTCTCCATTGTAAATATATTTGTGTCCGACTCTTAAGTTTCAAGCCACAATAGTGTAGAAAAACTGAATTTGGCTGTTTTGTATATTCTGGCACTGCTACATTTGCTGACTTGTGAAGTGGTATGAGGCATGCAAACTTCTAGGTTTCTTATCCATCTCTCTTCTACAGGTAGTAGAATAATCATTGCTTAATGACTGTTGCTCGGCAACTGCTTGAAATTAACAACAGATCTCTCCAGAGTTACTTATGACCCAGTTATGGAGTTCCAGTAGCCACCCATACCTCTCCATGTCCACATGATTGCATTTGAGCACTTGAGTGCTGGCTCACATTCACGGCAATTTTCAATGTCCCATGGTCACGTGACCATGATTTTCAGTGGTTTTTTTTTGCTGTTTTCTGATGTTTACTTCTGATTTCTAGCAAAAAATGCCCATTGAAGAGTTTGTTTAACGACTGCTGTATTCACTTAATTACTGCACCATTCACATACCAAGCATTGCAAAAAAAGTTGTAAAATCAATGGTGATCCACTTAACGATCACCATGACTTATAACTGCAAGAGCCTTGAGTCTTCTGGTTCAATTATGGTCATAAGTTGAGGACTATCTGTACTCCACTTGTCCCTGTCGTGCAAAAATTCCTCCGAAGAGCTCAGCTCTTAGCTGTGGTGGAATCAAAGTCTCCTGACATGTTTTAAAAATAAAACCTTAAGCTAAATTCAAGGGCTCCTCGCCAAGAACAGTAGTGGCTTTTCCTGGGGTGGGGAAGGAAACTCATCCAAGCAAGAAGCCATTAATTACTCAACAATTAGGAGGGGATTGAAAAGAAGCAAAAGAACAGTGTGAAATGTTAGCTTTTGCGGGGTTTCTGATTTTCTGTTTACTCATTATACACCTGGTGTATTATTGTGAATCTTTCCCCCCTCATTAATTATGATAAATCTTATGCAGGCAGACGAGAAATATTTGTAGCTTCCAAAAATCAGTGTTTTGAAAATATTTAACTTCTGTGCATCAGGACCATTATGTTTGGGACACATTCCCAGGTGGCTCAGTGATGGCTGATTTCCATCACATGTGTAAGAGAAGATTCGTATTCCAGGAAAGATGAACCATGTGTTTAGCATACAGATGAAACTGTTGTATATAAAACCAACTAATTGGTTGAATGCCAGGCAGAGAAATTCTCTGGCATTCTTCCTACCAATTTTTATTCCCTCTGAGGAAAGAAGTTTGTCATCCTTTCGAAGTGGAAGAGAATTTTGGAGAAATTCTCCTGGGTGTTACATTACATTACATTACATTATCTCTCTATGGGTCTGCATCCATCATGGGTGTCCAACTACTAGGGGTGTCCAACCTTGGCAACTTTAAGACCTATGGACTTCAACTCCCAGAATTCCCCAACA